>NC_141323.1:15290600-15738100 GCF_037954235.1 Aulostomus chinensis | reverse complement strand
CAACCGAGAAAGATATGACGCCATTGAAATATATTGTAACAGTGTGTGTGTGTGTGGGGGGGGGGGGGTGGGGGGTGGGGATGGGGGCAATACAGACAGACTGCAGGCAGGATTGAACTCAGCTCTACAGATCAAACCTCAGCAACCCAGGTTTAATGGCCTCACATGAAGAAGCCTGGGAGTTATGTTAGAACTGAAGGTCCTTCATGTAAATGAAGTGAACTTACAGCTGCTCGTGTCCGCCGAGATCAAGGCAGGGGGGCTGCAAAGCCGCCTGACATTTATCGACTGGACTAACAGGTGCAAGTCTGTGTCGGTTATGTAGGCTCAAGGGGAGCCATGGCACAGGTACCTAAACACCATTTGTCTAGCGAACACACCAGAACTACATCAATTAAATTCCATACAGGCAAGACTCAGAAGACGATTTCTTTTGCTTGAAAAGCATACTTGTATAGAGCTGGTAAAAGTACTGCAAATTCAAACCTTCTGACGCAGTAGTTACCTCGGCTCTCCGTATGGTAAGGATTACTCATTCATGTGTCCTTGGAAATGAGTGCTCTTCTCTTTTGTGTACATTTTGTTATAAACACAATGAATTGCTCATGTCGACTCTTAATCACTTCCTATTGATGTTATCTCACTCTCCTTGGCATTCAGGTTTGTTATTTGGGTCATAAGAGGTGTGCTGTTGAAGAGAAATGCAATGTTTACTTTATGAGCATTTAAATATGGGCTTGTGCGATCACACTGCAAGTACATGTTCATATGTGTGTGTATCAACACTCTCTCCACACCAAGAAAAATGAGAACGTGGTGATTGGTTAGCAAACAGCTTGACAGCAGGTAGGAAAAAGATCCAGGATTGGCCAACAGCCAGGCATGCTGGGATTGATGAGTCTCCGGGCAGACAGATGTCCTTTCACTGTGAACTGTGACAGCGAACGTAGTACTTAGTGGAGAAAATGTGAGAAAGAAAGTGAGAAAAGTCAAGAGGAAGTGAAAAAAGAACACACATGGGAGTTTGTGATGTTTTGCATTGGCAGTACATGTTTACTTCTGCCAAAAGGGAGAGACCTTTCAGTCACCTTTGCTCCATAGGTGTTTAAAATATTATATGTTTCCTGCAATGCGTCAAATTTTGGTAAATATTCTTCCAAAAGTAAGATCGATACCACTGCAATATTTTTTATGATCGAGGAATCTGAAGCCAGCAGCTGGTTAGCTAACACCCCCATAAATTTACTTGCTGCGTTTTTTTACGCTTTGGTTTTGTATGGGAAAAAACCAAGATGTGTTAATTAGAGGGCTTATAAAGGTGCCGGCAGATGGATTTTGTTACCCTGAGACACAGCCAGACGACCCCCCCACCCCCCCCCCCCCCACACACACACACAAACCCCAACTTTTTAAGCTTTCTGCTGAGCTAGGCTAACCTAACCAGCTGTGCTATAGCTTCATATTCAACACACAAGTAGCACTGATGATTTATATCTGTGCAGGAAAGAGTATAAATGTATGAATAACTGGGGCTACTTGGAAAATTCAAACCCATGATTCTGCCATTTTTGTCACGTCATTGTTGAACCAGGGAATTCCCTTTCTTGGAACCCATCGGCTACGTCTGATGAATTAGCCTTTAAGAACAAGGGCCAATATTTTGGGATTTCCAGTCTAGCCATCAGATATCCAGTCCAAGACTTCCTCGTTCCTCCTCTCAGTTGTTAAAGTCCGTATAGCATCTTCTTACGCTGGTATGGAGTTGAAACACGATGAACACAGGCGGATTGTTTCGTACGTAGTAAATTTACACTAAGTTAACAGTTTAAAACCGCTAAAACGGCTCAGTTAATCTTGAGACTAACGCCTTGCATTTTGACCGATACGCTCCACTCGCAGTGATAACGAGGCCTTAACTCAGACGTGATTGGTCAAAGCTACTCAAACGCAAACCAGAAGCTTCCCTGTCTGGACATTTTCTCCCTTGCCTACAGATTCTGTATTTATGTGCAGAATCTGTTTATAGAGATTAGGGAATTGCTGTGCTCGGCGTGAAAAAGGGGCCTTAACTGATCTGCACACACATTATTCACGTGTTGCCAGCAGCTAATTTCATATCACATTATGTGCCACTGCCATGCAATTTGGTGTTTAAGAGTTGTAATATGTTTTCTGCGAGATCCAATTTTGGATGATGTGTTGCAGAAAATTCTCACATTTGAAATGCTGCAATGAGAAAACTCTTTCATTTTATAATTCTGGTTAAAAATTAATTTGCTTTTTAATTCTTAATTTTATCAATTGACTAATGATAATCCTTCTGTCAGTGCTACGCCAATAAACCCTTCCAGGTTTCATTTCTGCCATCTGCCACATATCTCCCACTGTGCAGATACAAATAAATGTCTCCTGTGTCAGAGTTTGTGCTTGATATTTCCTGCTTGCGTGGAACTTTTTAACACATTCAGTTCGCCGACAAGAAGCTTTTTTTTTCTTTTCCTTTTTTGTTGTTGTTGTTGTTGCGAGGACAAGGTTGATATAAGTGAAGAAAAGTACTTAAGAAAAAAAAATATAGAGGATTCGAGATTCTACATTTGATTTGGGTGGCAGATCTGTGAAGATACAGCTAATGGCAAAGTCCTGTGGGCCTCCCACACAGCCAGAAGCCAACTAGCTGTGTAGGAGTAAGACAGGCTGATTGAAATTCTCCTCAAAGCGCCGCTCTGGCCTCGCTGACATGCAGAGGGTAGACTCCATCCAATTACTCGATGAGGTGAAAAGAACAGGCCGCACTCACTTTCCTTGGACTGGTATGTTACTGCTATTTTACTGAGTGGTTGGTGTATCTGTGGGAATCGGTTCTATGCAGGACAGAAAGTCATGCAGAGGAACAGTAAGAAACTGAGAGAGGAAAATGAGAATATTACTGCTTAAAAGAACACAGCGCGGCTTTTGCTCGGTGTTCTCAGTCACTTCAAAAGGAGAATTTCTCAACTGATGCCGATTTTGCTGGGTGTAACCAAAAATACTGAGCAGACAAGCCAGTGATAATACACACAAGAGTGCTGCAGGGTTGAGGTATTTTTGGAGGTCAACCCAGAAGTCGACGTCACCACGAGTTCCCTCGTCCAAAAGCCAATGGAATTTTTACATTAGGGTTTGGATTACCATGTCTCATTATAAATGGAGACTAACTTTACGACTTTAATGGGAATATAGAATTAAATAGCTAGCTTTGGGTATCATGTGACTTAAATGTCACCACAAATCGCTTTGCACGTCTTGCGTTCAGCATGATGACATTTAATGTCTGCAACAAACTCTGTAGTCTTGTTTCACCACTTGTTAGCACCCGCTGTTTTACACATAAAATACCCTTTCTGAATGAAGAATCACTTAACTTGTTTCTATGTTTGTATTGTGTCTTTTAAGTACTCTCATATAGTTGTCTTTGAGCTCACAAAGACATATTTTCCCCTGTTTTGCTTTGTTGTGACTCCAGAATGCAGAGAAAGCCAGCTGCTTATATTTAGCTTGAAGCTAAGGCCAACTACCAGCTAACAACAGCCACAAAAAACAACAACAAGAAGGGAAATTGACCAAAACAACCATTTAAACTAAACTACTTTAACTTCAAGTGCATAATCTGGTATGAATTACAACTCCTGTATCCGACCACATGCTAAGTAATCCACATAAGCTTTGATTTGACATTTTTGGGTGGTTTCACTGTTGCACTGATGTTGTCCACTTAACCAAAAGCCAAAACCAACTCTGATAATTGAACAGTGCTAACCTATGTCCAGGTTTTAGGACTCACTATATGGCAGGAAATGGGTTTAAAAAAAAAGGTCATCTCTCATTTTCTGACACGCTGTTGTATCCTAAAAAAGAGATCTGCAGGACTCCCGAAACAATTAGGATGTGTGAAATAGAAGTTCCTATGAGCCCAAGAACCTCATTAAGTGTGTTTATTATGATGTAGTTCACCTGATCTCACACACTGACTGGATGGAAACCACATTTTCTATGCTATGTTCTTCCATCTCACCAACTGGGAATAATCTAATTTTATACTTCCATTTTATTTATTTTCCCTCAAATACAGAATATAAACACCTTTTATTGGGCTAAGGGAGTTCACAGAGGGCTCCTAATAAAAGTTTGGTTTAGATTAGAGCGCTGTGTGTGTGTGAGTGTGTATGAGAGAGAGAGAGAGAGAGAGAGAGAGAGAGAGAGAGAGAAAGAGAGAGAGAGAGAGAGATGGTCCAGACAGCTGATTCTATCACAGGGTATACTTCCTCTCCACAGGCTTTCTGCTTCCTGTTGTGTTTCCATGGTGCTGCATACAAAAGAGGACAAGCTACTCTTCTCCAGGAAGCCATAAATAATTGATTGGCAAGTGGCTTAATCAGCCCTGAGGCTGCCTGGCAATTCCACAGCTAATTCCACAGCTGGCTATAAATAACTCATTACGCTAATTATGGTATATGAGCACACAGCTAGCCTGTGAGCACAAACACAGTCAAGCATGACTAGTGTGGGTTCAAACGCAGCGTCCGTATGGCCAGCTTGAGCGGCAGCCTAATGTGTGCCTTGCTCATAGTCAAAGACATTATATTTACCGAATCCCCTCATGCTTGACAAGGACAGTGAATGTGATCGTCTATGACACCGACCTATCCGAACCCTCCGACCATGAAGACATCTCCCGCTGTGACTTTGACACATCTCAATACCGCTCTCATGTTGATGGAGCCTGTCTTCCAGACGGCCAGCGGTGACAAGAGACTTCAGATGACGGTAAAGTAGAAGCACTTAAGAGACCTAGGAGAGGTCTCTCACCTCTGGGCAATGCAATAATGACCTTACTGTCTCTGTCTATGTCAATAGCACTCCACAGTCCATCTATTTCAATCACATTCCGACTTCCTGCTAATGACAGGAAATGCTGATAATGCACAGGAAAGAGTAACACGCGGCAGCATTTTACTGCCAACTTCACACGTTTGTAGTTTTCAGAAGCCTTGAGGAGAGTTGCAGCCTGAAACTTACTGACGTGGACAGCCATGTTTGACGGATGGTACGGGATGGTAAGTAATCAAATCAAAGGCAGTACACGACTCACGCAACCTTTTAGTAGTTCATTCCTGGGGCCAAAGTGGTCCTTCCTGTTTGAGCTCCTTCTATTATAGTCTGCTTCTGCTAATGCAGTTTTCTTCCATACAATCTATTCATCCCTGCCTCTCCCAGTTCCATTACAGTCATACAAAGTTCCAGTTTAAGGATCTTGAGGCAGAATCCCATGAATCTCTAAATAAGGCCCAGGGAACATAGTGTACCCTGTTGTTTACTGGTATTGTAGGACTGGTTAATACGTAGTGGATTCACTGGGGATACAGAGAAGACCCAGAAATAAATTAAAAGTGACAATACACATCGACCAAACGGTAAAAACGGTTTTAGCCATGTTAGCAGTGTGGCTGTAAATGTAGCAGTGTCACTTTTGACCCATTAATTTCGACGGAGACTAAGTGGCACCGTTATTAGGGTCAGAAGATGGCAAGATCACATGATTGCAACAGCTTCACAGTTTCTTCAAGGTTGGTGGTGAGATGAAGAATAAAACTGGTTCAAGAGGATTATTTATAAGATAAGATAAGATAAACCTTTATAATATTCCACAAAATATTAATGATCAGTCCATGCCAGTACACGTACACTGGTGCTGATAAACGAGCATATTGGGACGCTGTTGTGATGATGTTGGAGACGCATTGCTATGATATTTTGTTCATGCTCCCCAGAGGATATGACTAAGCTAACTTTGAGGGTATCCTGACTGTTTCAGGAGCACCAACATTGTTATTCTTTGTTTTCAGTTTTAGATAATAGGTTTTTTTTTTTTTTCAAATGTATAACCTTTATTTACTCATGTTCAACAGTGGAATACCTTGTTGTAGTCTGAATTTACAAGTGGTTACTTGGATGACTACTTGGAATACATACACTATCAGTCAGAAGTTTGGACACACCCGCTCATTCAATGTTTTTTCTTTATTTTTACTACTTTCTACATTGTACATACAAAAAAATTGTTAAATAACTGTAAATGTGTTTTATATCTTAGATTCCTCAAAGTAGCCACCCTCTGCTTTGTTGACAGCGCTGCAAACCCTTAGCGTTCTCTCAGTGAGCTTCATGATGTCGTTACCTGAAATGGTTTTCACTTCTCAGGTTTGCCTTGGGGCGGCGCGGTGGTGCAGTGGTCAGCACTGTAGCCTCACAGCAGGAAGGTTCAGGGTTCAAGCCACACTTGGTCTTTCTGTGTGGAGTCTCCATGTTCTCCCTGTCCCTGTGTGGGTTCTCTCTGGTACTCCAGCTTCCTCCCACAGTCCAAAGACATCAAGAGGGGACGAGGCTGATTGATACTCTAAATTGACCGTAGGTGTGACTGTGAGTGTGAATGGTTGTCTGTCTCTATGTGTTGGCCCTGAGATGGACTGGTGACCTGTCCAGGGTGAATCTTCTCGCCTTCTTAATGGGGTTGGGACCACCAGTTGTGTTGTGCAGAAGTCAGGTTGGTACACAGCTGACAGCCCTTTTTGACAACTGCTGATGTTCATATGATGGCAAGAACCAATCAGCTAAGTAAAGAGAAACGACAGTCCATCGTTACTTTAAGAACTGAAAGTCGGTCTGTCTGGAAAATTGCAAAAACTTTGAACGTGTCCCCAAGTGCAGTCGCACAAACCATCAAGTGCTAAGATGAAACTTGATCACATGAGGACTGCCCCAGGAAAGGAAGACCGCAGAGTGAAGGCAAAAGGGCCAGCAAGTCCTAAGCATCTCTGGGAAGTCCTTCAAGACTGTTGAAAAACCATTCCAGGTGACGACCTCATGAACGCCAAGTGTGTGCAAAGCAGTTCTCAAAGCAAAGGGTGGCTATTTTGAAGAATCCAAAATATAAACCATATTTTGAGTTATTACACACGTTTGTGTTGACGACATAATTCGTGTGTCCAAACATTACATATTACATATATACAGTATGTTCGTGTGTGTGTATGTGTGCATGTGTGCATGAGGAAAGACAATCAACAAACAGGTTGTGTATAAATTTCAAAATACCAAGGGTATCTTAGCCAGGTGGAAGGCTTTGGCATGTATTCAGCTTTGGTATTTTGATGATGGAGAATGCTCTGGTGATTGTCATAGAACAATTCAGTGGTGAAGCATTTGGGTCCGCTATATTTCTCCACTCTTATTTCCAGGTTCTTTCTTTAATTTGTCGCCCGTCTTTAAACCAGTTAGGTGTTAAGTGAAGCCAACACCAACTCATCTGGCCTCTCTCTCTCCCAGCACTGTATCCACTCAGAAGGAGGAGGTGGTGGTGGTTGTGGGAACAAGTGGGATGCCAATGTAGCGGTGACATGAGGCCGGCACCACGCCAACCACTCAGTGCCCACTTAGGACCTCTGAAGTGGCTTGAAACTGTTTAGTCAGCAGCAGTCAACACACATGAGTATTTTTATCAGGCTTTAGTTGCAAATGTTTGGTTTGAATCGGAGAACAGGGACGCCATGTTTTCTGAATATCAAATCAAGGGAATTGAGAAATAATTCTGAGGTCAGTGGAACTTTCACATTGCAAAATCAGTGCTTTTCTGGCAGGATAAAATATTCTGATATGTGGTGATTCATGACATTAAGTGAAAAACGACTGACAAAAGCACTTTTTTCGGGAGTAGAACCAACTGTAAACCATGGTCCTCATTGGTTAAGACCGAATGAGTCACTATGTTGAAGGAGGTTGGCGTTTTTTGTTTGGATTTTTTTTTTTTTTTTAGAAAAACTGAGGCTCAAGGTGAGCAGATGACAGCTCGATCCAACATTGTTACACCAGAGTTGAGAAAGGTCACCATTTTACAGCCCCTAGTTCATGACAGAAGGGTTTGGATTCTGACCGTAGTTTGCAGGTCGTGGATTCAGACTAATGCAGGCTGTTAGACTTGTTATGTGTGACCATGGTTCATGAGTGAATGTTAGGTTTATTTCAATATTTTTGATTCTCCGTCCTTTTGAAGAACTGTACCTTTGTGGGAACAGTTTTCAGAGGTGCATCAAAGTACGCAATTGTTCTTGTCTTGAAGCTCCATTTTTGAGTGTTCATTTGTAGGGGTGGCTAACTAACTAACTAACCCATTTGAAACCAAAAATAAAACAAAATATCTGATATATATATTTGACTTTTATCAATATTTCTCCCTCCTCTTTCTGCTTTTCTACGCAAAACCTTGTGCACGCGACGACCGTCCGCCTCCGTTTTGTTTTTTCGGAAGTTACAATTTATCATTCATGTTTCCGTGAGATCCCAAATCAGCGGAAAATAAGGACTCGAAAATTGTTTCAGTTGAAGTTTGAGTGCATCAACTCGTACGTGTGCTTTCTTAAAAAAATAAATAAATAAAACAGTTTCAATCGGTCTTGAATTTTAAAATCAGTCAAGATTAGAAATTCCTCCATTGTGCACCAAGCTTAAGAAAAAAAATATAGCAATATTATAAATGAAACATATAAATGTAAACAGACAAGGGTTGAAAATGAGCATGAAACTGGTGGCTTCTAGTTTAAAATGAGTTCCTGGTTATTATCTCTAATAAATGACCCTCAGATGTATTGAGCTGGAATGAATTAATCAGATAGACACGTAATGCAGCAGAGGATATATACATGCTTTCTATTTATAGACCCTCATGTTGAATGTGTGGCGCGATGACCTTGTTTCATATTGACCCCAAGGGTAAACATGCCCTCAACCAAGTTGTGAATAAACATCAATTTTCATAGCCTCAACTTGTCATATGGGTTAACCACTGGGGACGCGTTTACATGATTGCATCCTCATCGCAGAGGCAGGGATGTCTCCGACTGCTCGGGCCATAAAAGTCATTTTGAAAGACAAAAAAAAAAAAAAAGGTATTTGATGTTTATCAAGTGGAGTACAAAAGAGCTTTAGGTCAAGTGAGCTGTAGCAGGAAGGTCAAAAATAACCAGAGTAGAAGGGAGGGTGACAAGGGCCGGAGTTATTTCCATTTCCTGAGGACGTTGCCAAATATGGTCATGGTGCTAGCGACAGGCATCTTTTTTGGAGAGATTGTGCCATCAGTCTTATGGGTAGAGGTCCATTAAAATGGTCCAGTCCAAGAGAGACAGAGTTATTTTTTGCCAGAGAGTGGGGTCCAAATCTCCCATAATGCACTGCGACTCCCAACATGAGATTGACCACGTCTCCATCTGGCATTACTGCTTCCTTCCCAGGGTGCACGGCAGGACAGGAGGGCTGAGAGAAAAGTGTCGGTTGGAGATGGTGGGTGGAGGTACTGGTAGTGAACAGGATGCTACTTTAAAAAAAAAATATAGAAATGAAAAAAAGAGTGGGTGGAGTAGTGCGCACACAGTGAACACACACACACACACACACGCGTTAACCATCCTGACCTTTCTCCTGAGATGTGTTCCTTCAGGACTCACGACAGGCTATGTGTGCATTTGTATGAATGTGTGTGTGTTTGTGTGACGTAACATAAGCCCTCGCTATGCCCAGATTCTGCACAGCTGGGCTTCTCAGTATTCCAGATTACAATACGTCACCGCTTCCCTCCCTCTCTCCCTCCCCCCTCAGCACACGCTTCAGTACACACACATCTACTTTCAACACATGCATGCTGACACAAACTGACTCCAGTGATGTCACTGAATGTCTCTCTTTCCTTCTCCCTCTCCATCTGCTTCCCTATATCACATCCTCACCATCGTGTTTACCCTTGCTGCTGTCTGTGAGGCGCGGAATATTTACCCAGTCTCCCCTTTGGTTTGATTTTTTTTTAGATGTTCCTCCCTCACTGTCCCTCTTTCCGTATCTCTCTCTCTCTCTCTCTCTAACCTGCACAGCTTACATCAAGGTTTGCCAGAACATAGCAAACCACTGGCCAGATGTCAAGCTTTTGTGGGAGTTATTTGTACCAAAAAAAACACTCTTAGAAGGAAAATAAAAGACATCAAATTCAGATAAAGTCAGTTTTAGGAAAAAGGTTTGTTTATATCTGTGACAAATTTGCTATTTTCCAAAATAACATATTTTTCATCTTTCATTCCAGGTTATTCCTGATGTTTCTGGTTGCAAATTAGTAAAAAAAAAAAAAAAAAAAAAAAAAAAAAAAAAGGAACTATGAATGCGACGCAGATAAAGTTAACCTTTTGGAGATGCAGGGATATCTAATATTTCATGGTGAATTATGTAGCTATTCTGGCCTTTTGTAGGTCAACCACGATGTCTGTGCTGCTCTAGTTAGCAAGAGCTACAGCGATCCAATGTCGGCTTGGTATAGATTTGGTTTCTTGTGGCCTTTGAACAGAAAATGTCATAAAAGTAGCATATTGTTGCTGAAATTTACATGAATTCAAATTAGCGTCCTGAAAATTAGTCTATTTCATGGATGCAGCATTTTTTTGCTCCTCATCAGCATCCGTGTCATGCGACCAATTGTAGGGACCCCAAATCAGTATGAGATTTCCGTCATTTTTGGTTAGCATAGGAAATACTCCTTTTTTTGCCTCCTATACTTCATTTGAATTTTGGACAAATATTCATACACTGCAAAATTCATTCTTTTTTTTCCAACTGCTTCCAAGTCATGTGATCTGGGGATGCCAAATCAGTACCGGATACTAGCACTAGACTGGAACTATAGGACACACCTCTTTTCGCGGTTTTCTATATTTTACATCAATATTTTTGGTTAATAATTTTTCATGATGCATGTTGCTGAACAAAGCGGGGAAGAGTGGACACATTTTGGTCGAGGGAAGTCATCTATATCTCACGCTTTTGATTACTGTAGTAGTGGGATTCAAAAGCCCTCGTCACCGCCATGCTGATTTGATAATGCTGCTTGTACCTGCCTGCTGCTGCTCTTCAAAGGATCCTTTTTGTAGCGTATCAGAGGTTTACATAAAAATTCATCACTCTGACTTGACAAACGTGCTTTGTCCTCTGAATCACACTACACCATTACATGTCTTCTGTCACGCTTTCTCCCTCCCTTTCTTGCCGTGATGTCCACGCAGGCGAGGGGCAGCGAGCACTATTTTCAACTAAATTAGACCAATTTTCTGGTGGACTCTATCAATTTAGCGCAGCCCTCATGCTTTCTTCTCTTGGTCTTATAGCTTGACAAGCCCTCGGTTTGCTGGAAAGGTCATTGTGTATTGCCTGTTGTTAAAAGGAGGAATGCACTGGAGTTGAGAGGAAGGGGTGAGGTGAGAAATGATGGAGGTGGGGGGGGGGGACATGTGAGGGAGCAGACACAAATACACACAAGTAGACTTGTTGGTTAAGCTGTGGGCCACGCCAGGGAATGGGATGATAGGGGACTGCAGGGGGTTTGATAGAGGCATTTGGCTGGTCTGATCCCTGGGTGTGTGTGTGTGTGTGTGTGTGTGTGTGTGTGTGTGTGTGTGTGTGTGTGTGTGTGTGTGTGTGTGTGTGTGTGTGTGTAGGTACGCATTTGTCTGAGTTATTACACTCAATCATTGTAGGACAGAACACATATGCGTATGACTGTGTACACATGTGTGGATACAGAAGAGTTAACAGTGCAGGAAAAGAAGACAGGCAGACACACACACACACACACACACACACACACACACACACACACACACACAGATAAGTCCAACACCATCAGACACACCAGGATTAGACTCATCTCTCTCCCTCATACAAACACACACAGAGGAGAGATTACAGTGCCACCAGCGCTCTACTATAGCTTCTAATGGTTTTTGAGGCATCATGAGACTCATGAGTAATAAACCATGACATCATCTCTTTCGTACAACAGCTCCTACGACAAATACACACATGACTATGCTCACAGATGACACATAAACATGAGTAAACACGGACACCCTTGTCTCTGTGGAGGATTTTCTGCCTTAAAACCACCAACCAGAACGATTTTTAAACATATAGTGCAAAAAAAAAAAGGGAAAAATCTAAGAGTGACTGTACACAGAGTTAATGCAAATAAGTATATTCTGAAGTCAAATACTACAAGGTTTGTTCTTTCAGTAATGACACATTCTTTTTTTTTTTTTTTGGAAGTCAGGTATAACACAAATCCTATCCAGGAAAATGCAGCTCGAATTCAACAGATTAGGGATCAAGACCCATCCCCAGATCAAAACTCAGTATTTCATGACAGATGTGATCACGAAGATCATTTGGTCTAGATCAACTTATCAGGTCCTACAAGCCCAGGTCAGGCAGTCTGGCTCAAGCTCTGATGGTGGGCGTATCTAGAAAACAACAAAGACGCCACATGCTAAATCGGAGCAGAATTATCGTTTACATTGAGCTCGGTGCTGTCAAATACAATCCCGGTGTCGTGTTGACTGCTGAGTTGCTCCACTGGCATGGCAGGGACACTGAAACAATGTTGAAAACCACAGAATATCGCTGAATCTATATCTAAACGCCAGTTCCCACCAACCGTCTTTTGAATTGCGAGAGAAATTTTCTGATCAGTCGCTTTGTCTGCGTTTGGCTGTCAGACGCGATGGCAGCCCGACCTAAAACAAAAGCACATTGTTGGAAAAAAAGCGGAAGTTAAACGCGTGAATACTGTGACGTGCACGCACTGTATAGAGAGACACAGTGAATATATTGTTACGCTTCTGACTGCATGCGCTGAAGAGTATTTTCAGGGTCAACTCATGAATGGGTTTCCTTTCTAAATAATACAAGAATCAACAAAAACATCAACAAAAATACAACAGCAAAGTCAGGCAGTTTAAGCTGATATGGCGAAGCCTGTGCACTGGAGCTGCCAGTTTCTTCCATGGAAAATACTGTATATGTTGCAGTACATTTTAAAAGTGACACCTCTCGTCCTGCTCAAATCATCCCCTGGGTCTGCTTGCTAACATTGCCCTACACATGCTCACCGCTATCCATAAATACTGAGAGGAAAAATGATATCGCAACAGCAAGCCATTGCTGGAGGTTCTGCGGGGAAGTTTACATCATTACCTGTCCCCGTGCCACGGCTCATCACGCTGTGCTTGTTGAGGGGCCTGCACAAGTGTTAACTTGTTGCCATGAAGCGGTGTCGCTGTCTGGGCGTACGGAGCGAGACGAGCTCGCAATGCCCTGACACAAGCGAATGGCTAAACGAAGTGCTGAGTGAGTGGAATGCCAAGGTCCAGTAAACCTCTCGGGGCAATTGTGGAAGGAAGTGAAGATTCTACTGGGGACCGTGTGTGTGTGTGTGTGTGTGTGTGTGTGTGTGTGTGTGTGTGTGTGTGTGTTGCAGCAGAGAAACCACTTAGCAGAGGAGTTCATACACAGTCGAAAGGGGTGAGAAACAGAGTTCACTAAATATTGAATACACTCCTTGGATTTTTACACCACGTCCGTGCGATTTCGCTAAACGCGTCCCGACATCATAGTCATCCCTAGAGAAAATCTTTTAAAAACTTTTTCAAGTTTAAAACTATTGGAGAGACATGACATTCATTGTCCCCTGAGGATGACGCCATCTTACATGCTGCTCTAATTACCTTATAAATTCACCAAAGAAGTTTAAATTTTAGTGAAACGTCTCAACAACGAGTACACAGATTGCTGCAGACATGCATTCATGGTGTCCTGAGGAAGAATCCTCTTGCTTACAATGTTTATTCTTTTTTTTTCTTCAACCAAAACAAAGGAGATTTGAACTAAAGACTCACGACAGGATGGATAAATTTTGCGATCCCTGAAGCCTTGGTTTATTGCCAGAATCATTATGTTATTTCTAAAATGCTTCTTCAGTCGTTTGAGTCATGATGACATCCTTGTACCCATGGAAAAAAATAAATTCTGTAGCACAGAGTGCGATATATAAACTGCTTAAAAATACTACATGATATTTGGAGGTCTATTGTATCATGATTTCCGGGGATTATTCTTTTTTATTTCATGACCTAAAATGAACAAAATAGCAGTTATAATATCGCCTGTTACGATACTCTTTGATCAAATGTCCATTGATGAAAAATAGATCTCCTGCCAAGTTAAGTGGAAAGTTGAATGAGTTCATGTTGTTTGGTCACATATTAAGACTCAGCTTGTCTTTTGCATCACATACTCCAAGCATCATCATCCCGCTATGAGTCAACAACAATTGGAGCAGAGGGATATTATGCACATGGTTAACTAGGTCAGCTGAGGACATACTGAAGCCGTCTAGTCGATTCAGTGTAGAATTATGTCCACGGTGATTGGGGGGGGGGGTAACCTTTTGCGGACTGAAAACGCAACTCGATTACTTGGAGATTAACTAAAACTAACCTGCTTGAGCTACTCGAGGCTTATCAACATGCTGCATTAGCAAATGTTAATTTAGCTCTTACGCTCAGACAGATGCTAGATCATACCCTGCAGAGAAATCCAGAGGGCTCATACGGTGAGCAAAGACGTACTGATGTCCCGCTCGTAATAGACACGCATAGCCAGATGTCAGTCCACTGTGGGACAAACCCAATCCGTTATCGTTCTGCTATGGTAGAAAATATGCTTTGGCTTGTTTGTATTTCTGTGTGACATCTTTACTTGCATTTGCAGGCTTCATATTATATTTTTTTCCAAAAAAAAAAAATCCAAATGGCAACGGTGGGGTGAAGCCATATGCTAGAGAAATGCAGCTCCAGCACTATTTGAAAGAGTATATACTTTGCCCTTGGCTGAGTAACTGCTCATTCACCTTTGGTCTTTGCAGCTTTATAACTACCCAGTGGCCCAAACAGGCTGGAAAACTTAGTGGACACTTTTTCGGCTCTCTGATGAAGGGTTGATGTTGCAATTTGGAAAGGCAATATAGGTTTATAACAGAGAAGGAAACAATTTAATAAGTGGAATATTTAATGAGTGGAAGAGATTCGAGATAGTGGAGACCTACATGAAGTTTGGCCAGAGTTCAGGAATTAATGATTGCCATTGTAAAAGAATAAGAAAGAAAAGAGTCAGTATTGATAAGGAAACGCATTATGTTGCTCTGCTTATGGTCCCTTAATGACTCATGTTAAAATAAGGTCACTGGGTTGGGGAACTGAAAGAGGATCTGACAGGGTTACAGTTCTCTTCCTGTTTGCAAGCATGCAGATTTTCCTGAGGTGCGACGTATCCAGCAAGCAGGGCCAATCAGACTGACACAGAGTGGTAGCGGCAGACGTGACGGTCACGTTAATATTCAGCACGACGTCAACGCGTTCACTGACAAGTGGAACATTAAGCTGTTGCCGAGACATAAATTATTTCAAAAAGCGGCTGCGGTGATTTTTGCCTTCTTCGGCTCCGTTTTAGCTGGAAAAATAAAAAGGTTACAGCCCGTTTTCTGATTAACCAAGGCGGTAAAGCACTGCAGCCAGGAGCGGGACACAGGATCCTGCCCAGGTGCAAGGAAGTTAATGACTTGGTCCTTCGATGCTATCTTTTCTGTCAAGGGTGCAAATTATGATTTTTGGCCCACAACAGTTTTGCAGTCAGACCTTGAAATCAATCACCAAAGCTGGAGGAGGAAGTTAAGTCCAATCGAGGCTATAGAAGGATTCCCTGTGAGCTACAAATCATTCACTTGCAGCAGCCTCGCACCTCAGAGTGCTTCAGAATGAGATTTTTTTCTGATCATGCTCAGAGCTTACACCTCGGATGCTCCTCCAACGAGGGCAGTTTTTTTAGATTCAGCCCAAATACTCAGTAGGGATCCCCTCCCCCCTTTTTTTTCTTAGTTGTGCTCTGATTGCAGATCTTTTCTGACATAGCTCCACTTGCCTGTTCGTGTGGCTATGGGAGAAAGGAAAAGAGAATAAAAAACAACAACTGGAAATAGCTTTTTATTCAAATGGACATCTGGGCTCAGAGGCTTTATTACCAATCTGCAAGGTCCCTCCAGATTTATTTTGCTACTCTCTCCTGCTCTCCCCGCTGTGCCTTTATCCTCTCTTTCCTCTATTTTTTTTTTTTATTCTGTCTGCATTCCTATATCAGAGCCACTCTTGTGCCCTCAAGCCCAGTCGCAAATTGACATGCTGAATTCCCAACTGGGACATTAAACCCCAGGGATCAAGGATACAGAGAAAGCTCTTTTATATCCTCATCCTTTGCAAATTGTTTGTGTTCATCGCAAGGTGCACTATAGGTGGATTTCCACAAAAAAGGACCAATGTCCCTCGCCTCAAATCTGCTACCAGGCTGCAGGGGGGAAAAAAAAAAAAAAAAAATCCTCCTGAGACACGACAAATGAGGACAATTGAGATTTCAGATTAAAGCTGAATTCACAAAAGGCCAAACAAAAGTAATACTGAACACTCTCCTTCCAGCATGACTGAACACATACAGTGCAAACGTAGGAGAAATTAAGAGGGAGTGTTTTAGGGCTCGACGAAAGACGAAAACTGATATTTTATATTGTTTAACTGCTTAAAAAAAACACAAAAAAAACCTTAAAAGGAATTATTCATAATTTTGGCTCCAATTAACCAATTCTGGAATAGAAAAACTTCCTTAAAGTCAAGGGAAAATGAAAACTGCCTTTTAAACCTTTTTGGGTTCAGATCCTTGTCACATTGTTTCACCGACTGAACATTAAATGCCAGAAAAAAAATGTTTTTAAACCAAATGCCAATTGTTTTTGTAAAAAAAAAAAAAAAAAAAGGACAGGTCTGATAATGAGCATTAATTTCAACTAATGAACCTGGCATCCGCCTGTCAATCAATCTTCATCTTTTAACAGCATGTGTTTATCTATGGCTCAGAGCGAAGTCGCATTAACTAGCTAGCTAGCAAAAATGGTACACAGGAGTATCTCTGCCACCTCAAACTCTGGTTTATTTCTTCAAAATACAGTGGTAAGAGGCCCCCAACACAAGATGGGCTTAGGCTTGGGCTTGGGTTTGGGCTTGGCCAACTAAAGTTATGACATTCCAGTTTTTACCACTTTTCTCTTTCACTCGGAAATACATCCCGATACATCTGCTGGTCACATTCAAGGTGCTGTTTTTAGACTTAAAGACAAATGTTTCAAATGTTTACCCCCTCGGCGGATCATACCAGTTCTAGGTGACGAAAGACTTTGTATTAGAAATTAACAGCATGCTGACAGTTTCTCCGGGATAAAAAAAAAAAAAAAAAAAAATCTATTTCCAGTTTAAAAGCCGTCTAAAATAAATAATTAAAATAATATACAGACCAGCTCTGGTTAGGATATCCCCTTCACCCATCAGTTTCACTAACATTATCACTGCCCCTCACCTGCCTGACGCTGCGACTGCTGCCTCTGCTACATCATTTATGTGCTTTTGAGGTGATAATTTCTTGTAATGGAGGACAGCTTGACACAGCTGCCATCAGACCTTGACATCAAGGTAGACCTCCGCCAAGGCCAACTAAAAAAAAAAAAGACAAAATTGTTAGGCGCGATATATATATATATATATATATATAGATATAGATATAGATATAGATATAGATATAGATATATAATGGGTTCTTTGGTCCCTGAAAATTCCAGCCCCGCATCAAGTTTGGTGCGTCGGTTTTTGAGTCTACTGACAGACAAGTAAATAAAATTCCTTGGAAGCTTTATTGACATTTCCATGGATGAACGATGAAGTCGCTTCATCCTAAAATTAGTCAACCCCACTGATGCATTCAGTCATAAGTACAATAGACCCCTGAGTATAGACATTTGTCTTTAGCAAGGTACAGCAAGGACACATTTATACCATGTGTACATTTTCTCAAACCTTCACTCTTTCTTACTGACACACACACACACACACACACACACTCCTTGTCTTTTCAGGTCAGCTCAGTAGAGAGCACTCTGCGATAATGAGCTGCTCCACTTTCATGACAGATGGAAAATGTGCAGCACGCCACGCTCTGCTCCTCCCTTTCCTTCTCCGCTCCTTCGTCTGAACATCTACCCGTCGGGCCGAACGCTGCGGCAACACGGCCTTGTATCGAATGATCTGGATGAGCCAACGACAGGAGGAGCTGTGGAAAGGCAGTGGAAAAACCACCTCAGACTCCTCATCAATAATGCAGCCTTACCTGGTGAAAGCTAACACCAGTCAACATATTCCATCGTGTCATTGGAAGAGAGGATCAGATGCCTCGGCTTGACATGCCAACATTGTTACCCGTACAAATGATGATGCAAAGCCTGCTTCATTATTCATGGCTTCTTTAAAAAAAAAAAAAAAAAGGCGGGGGGTGAGGAGGAGAAGTTTAAAGGGATTGGGAAGCAGGGGATGTTCAGACGTCCAATTTTTCAACAAGTAGGTCATGTTTGCTCTCGGTTGAAAAGCGGAGAAGCTGCAAAAAAAAAAAAAAGTGAACGCGGGCTCCTCCTTGTGCAACAGGCCAGAAAAATGTACTTGATGATGTTCAGGTGGACTCCGAAATGACACGGGTGCTGTTCTTCCAGAAGATTAAATATACGCCTCACAAACCCAACTACACGTTCACCATAAAGAAGGTTTTAATGGGGCAGTCGGCTTTATTGCCATTCACATTTGAACTGATGTCAACTGGTATCCAACAGTCCAGATTCAGGAAGTTTTTGGAACAATTTTCCCTCTGGGGCCTTTTATTGGTTCATCGTAAGGAAAGGACAAGTGATGTAAGTCAGCCTGCAGTAGGCGTTTACATGACCTTTGAAAAATGGCTGTTACCAGTGCTGCTCAGCTTGTCTTCAGCCAAAGGGCAAAGCATTTGAATCGCTTTTGGTTCCTTTTTCCTGCTGAGAAAGTAGGTACCCTAAGGCTGAAAAACAGGCGAGGGTTCCCAGTTCCTGCGGTCTGGACGTGGCAAAAAGGAAGCGCCTTCACCAACAGCTCCTTGGATCTGAACGAGCCTACCATCATGTTCGCGTTTCCCCTCCACCTTCAGTGTACACTTTACTCTCCCGCCCAGGTGTTACTCTCTCCTAGACACTGAAGTGTGGCATGGTGAAGCAGTACTTGGTAATACCACCTTAATTTGGTCAGTACTCAACCCCTAGTGTGACCCACCCGACCCCTGTGTCATAACTGCATCGCAAACTGGAAAATGAAGGCACAGGACAAGCCTCGATGTTTGCTCGTGATAAACAGTCCACCCAAATATCCATTAAAAAAAAAAATTATTACGTTATTAAAGAAACGTGATAAAATGATCGAACTGTAGAAAAGACAGTCAAAAGATGAGCTCACTGATCTAAAAAGAAATGAAGTGGTATCAGAAGGCCTGCAGCTGCTGTGTACAGTAGATCTGCCCTAGAACTGATTACATTTGTCAGTGTCGAAGGTGTTTTTCAGTTCCACCTGAGTTAATTCTGCCACTCTGTCAAACAATGACAATAATTTGAGCACAGTGAGCTTAAACCAGACACACGCTCATAATTTTCTCTTATGAGGCGACTCCCCTGAGCTCTGGTAGCTGCCGCTGATCTCATTGGTCAGTGGGAGAATGTTGTCATCGCAGCAGACCGTGTGTGTGTGTGTGTGTGTGTGTGTGTGTGTGTAACATGGTCTGACTGAGGTCAGGGTTGGTGCACATTTAATCTGCTCTGTGTTTCCAGGCCACTCCAAGGACTTTGACACATCACTTCTGTATCTATTATTCACTCAAGACTTTCAGGTGTGTGTGTGTGTGTGTGTGTGTGTGTGTATGTGTGTGTGTGAGCAAACACACAAGCTTGTGCATCTGCGCGTGCACAGACAGATTGTCCTTCAGTGACACGACGCTGCTCAAAATTCTTCTGAATTTTATTTGCAGATATCAGCCCTGTTGCGTAATCCCACCGTTTTCACCACATCCAAACTTACTCACAAGCACACTGCGCTCCCACTCCAGTTGCACAACCCCTGAATTTTAGGGATAGAATGGCCTGGTTTCATAAGCAGTCTGCTGCCTACTGGCAGCTGTGCTGTCAGATGAAGTCATTACTTGGAGCGCACCACAAACACAGACAGGGCATAATGGTGGGTGCATCGGTGAAAACCCACTGAGTGTGAATGAGATTGACAGCTGGGGGCAAGTGTATAGCTCCCGTCTGGGGAGGTTGAAGGGCATTGTTTCTGTTTTGGGTTACCACGCTGGTGGTGCAGCGATGCAATGAAGTAAACAGGGAACTGAGGAGTAGAATGATGCTTGTGTGCCTGTGTGTGCGTGCAGGCTGGGATTACTATCAGCTCAGTGCCAGGGTGGGTGAATGGCCTCAGTGCTATCTCTGGAGCCCAGCTTGTTTACCCTAATGAACACAACTCCAACTCTACTCCAGCCAATTGCAAAGAGGGCATTTGTCTATTGATGCCGCTCCAACGCTGGAAACCACGGAGGGGATGAATATACATAAGAACAATGCCAGCGCTCCTCATTCTAGTGCACTGAACAATTTCTGGGGATGCTTAACACGCTCACTTGAATAAAAACCAATAATAACCAGACACTGATGGGTCCTTTTGATTCTCACTGTTGAATTTTGCTAAGAGATAATTTGATGCTTTTTCGAGAGTTTTTGTTCTGTTGTGCAAAGCGCTGCCAGCTCAAATTGTATTTTGACATCTGTACCGGGAAATGCTTTCAGCTCTTTCCATGAAAGTAAAGACTTAATTTATTGTCAGTATTCAACATGTCCCCGAAGAAGACTTCTGCTAATACTGCAGCGGAGTAGAGCACTCAATCGTTTCATCCAGTCGCTAAAGCTTCTTTAAATCCCCTCCAAACATGAATTTTGGACCAATAGGAAAATAGTTAATATGACAGCAGGAAAGTCCACTCCATCCAATAGTTGAGCACCTCAGTTGTTTACCCAAATCTCTGAAATCCCTCTGTGAATGTTGATTCAGCCAATACGAGGGCAGCTGTGGCGGAGGATGAATGTCTGCCTGCTGGACGATGGCGATTGTTGTGCTGCTGTGCTGTGGCATGTGTGTGACCATTACATCATGGCCAGTGGCTCACCAGTCTGTGCCACACACACACACACACACACACGATCACATGACCTCCCTTTGACATCTCTGGAGCACCGGCGAGCTGATCTCATGATTCCCCCACTGGCTGTGTATGTGTGTGTGTGTGTGTGTTTTAATGTTTCCAGTGTATGACAACTGCTTTACTTCCTGTATGAGTGTTTCTTTCTCTCTTATTGTGAATTGTTTTCTATGCCACTTCTATAACCTCCAGCCTCTCCCAACCCCCCCCCCCCACCCCCACCCCACCCACCCTGCCAAAGCCGCTTTGAGCTCTTTGCTCTGACATCACCATAGTCATCATCAGTGGGCACGGGCTAGACCATTAGGTGAGTAACATGGGGGGAAGATTTCTCGCAAATCAGAACACTTTCGGGCACAACAGAGACTCCGGAATTTCAAAATCAAAGTTCAAACTTCAAAGCTCTTTGTTTCAAAGATCTTTTGAGAGCGTCTGATGCTTTGTGATAACAAAAGGGTGCAAACATCCCCGCATGTGGAAGGATTGCTCCGAAAACCTCCGCATCAGCAGAATAAAACTGCCCCTGATTCACTCTCCATCTTTTTGTTCCAAGTCATTGTGAGAGGTCTTAACCCGCGGGTCTGTGCTGACACGTGTGACAGTCAGAGAGCAGGTGTTTAAAAAAAGAGGGCCAACAGTGAATGAGTGGGGATGAGGGCAAGTGTGTGTGTGTGTGTGTGTGTGTGTGTGCGCGCATATGTGACAGTGACTCTTACAGCCAAAGATGGACAGTGGGAAGTTTCCACCGGCTCTGAAAAACTCCTCCTTTGTCAGACTGTTTACATGAAGAAGGTGTCACGGTGACCGCCTGCTGTTTGAAGTTCAGCGATGTGATATAACACAGGCGTCACTTGACACCTTTAATAGAGCTGCGGTTTCACACACACACACACACACACACACACACACACACACACACACACACACACACACAGTCCTACGGTAACTTCTCAACTCCCAATATCAAAGGAGTAAATAGTCTGATTTAGTATTTAGTTTTACTGCTAGCCATTGTTTCAATGCCTATTTAAAAAAAAAAAAAAAAAAAGCATTTTGTGACGTCGTTGCCCTGAGCCAAATTAAAGCTGTTTTAAAAGCCAGGAAATGAATGTCATTCATTTGACAGACATTGAAAAACGACGACATCTCACAGAAGAGGGGGATTTATATTATTGAGGGAAAAAAGGAAGCAGCAAAATTCTCACTTTTGCGAAATAAAATGTTGGTCCGTCAGCTATTTCGCAACAGTTAAAAGACACGCTTGACGTGAGTTCATGATTAATCAAAAACATCCAATATACTTTTGAAAAAACCCATCTGAGCAGATTTACTACCATGACTCCTACATAGTTCGCCCAATTTCATCGTAATTTATTTTAAAAAACATTTTTATTTCATTACATTTAATTTGATTATATATATTCTATTTCTTATAAATGTTTTTTATTTGACCGAGAATCATATAAAGTAAGACGTAATGTTGTGAGCTGCATGCAAACCCCTGTTTTTTATACCAAATTTCTGGAATAAATCGACTACATCTCATTTTAAAGTGCGTTTCTCCAGAAGTCATGGAGGAAAGATGCATAACATTTTTTTTTTAAATTTAGATGCACTCAACCACCCCCCCCCCCACCGCCGCTGCTATGTGAGCATTCTCAAAGTTAGACCAAATAAGGAAACTATTTCAGTCTGTTTGCAAATACGACTTGACCATTTAGTCGTTACACAAACACCGTCTAACACAAGTGCCAAGAATGCAGCTGTTCCCTAATGCTCATTAGTACACAACAGCTGCCAGGACCCACACACACACACACACACACACACACACACAAATGACAAGATAGCAGGAAAGTTTCTTAGGCAATCTCAGCCTTCAGGGCTTCTCATTGGTTGCTGACAGGTGTGTATTCTTCACATGTAAACTATTAAAAACGCACTAACTGACTTAAATACACACACCGAGAATTATACGCACATTCAAGGCCTCTTTTTTTTTTTTTTTTTAAAGAAACCTGTGGCTGACAGTACCTTTCGCACAGTAGCCAAAACATTATCACCTACCCTCTCAGGGGAGATGGAAACATCCACGAGCTAAAGAGGTTACACACAGGCTGCAGATGGAGCTGGATACTCCCCCCCCCCACACAGACACACACACACACACACACACACACGTCCACTCGATGAAAGACTTTCCACGTTACAGTGTGTATCCAGCACCCGCCGCCTGACATAACGTTACATTAAGAGATCATGCGGATGGATGACTCACATTCCTTCTAGTACACCCTTGGCATGATATCACTACAGCTGGGAAGCCCCCCCCCCCCCCCCCCCCCCCCCAACGCTGGAACCCCCTAAATGTCCCCAGAACTTCCCCCAGCTACTTGACTTTAGCCCCCATTCCGAAGCTGACACTGGCTGTGGCTGGATGGCTAAAAATAACCACCGCTGCCCAACCCCCCCCCCCCCCCACACACACACACACACACACACATACCCCTGAGATGCCGCATTGATCCTGATGACATATGTCTCCATGGCAACCTGAGATGACAGGTTGTCAGAGGTTAGAGTTTGGATCTGAAGGAATCATGCGACCTTGGTGGTGGTGGTGGTGGGGGGGGGGGGGGGGGGGGCATGGAAGGGTGGGAACAGTCCCCTGAAAGTGAAGAGTGTGTCACTTACGAAAGGGAGCTGCGCACCAAGGAAAATCCCACTCTCCACACCCACCACTGTCACTAACTCTAAAAATAACTTCCCTTAAAAAGCCTACCATCCCTACCATACCTTAAAAATTCCCTTTGAGACGGAGCACACGTCTTTCATCCTTTCAGTAATTCAGCAGGGGTTTTGGGTTTTTTTTCCTGCCGGACATTTTCAGGCAGCCGAAACACTTCAGTACCAAGTCCTGACGTCACCACAGAGAAGGAATCCCACCTGATCTTGACTGGAAGGGTAACAGGCCTCCACCGGGAACGGGTTTATGATGCGGCGTTCTGTTCTAGAGGTCACGTGTCAGAGTTTCCAGTTGGCCGCTGTTTGCTGTAAAGTGATGTACCTCTTCAAAATTCAACAAAGTTCTTTCGTAGATTCATGTGATGACAAATGGTCAAAAAAAAAAAAGTAGAGCATGAACATTTACAGCAGGAGGTCCCACATTTTTCACATTCAAGGACCAAAACCGATAGTTATTGTAGTAGTAGTAGTAGATATTGTTGTAGTTATTTGTTTGTTGTTATATTTCTGAAAAGAAAACACATATTTGCAGTACATTTTCATCTGTCTATCTATAAATGACTTATCGTGTATATATTTTGAATTTAATATGTATCGCGAGCAAAATTAAACCTCATGCTGGCCCAAATTTGGTCCTCAGGCCCTACTTTGGGCAGCCCTGGTTTGGAGTCATTAATATTTGATTAGGCTGAGCTTTATAAGCAATTTTGTCTTGCTACACTTCAGTTGACAGTGTTTCTTCGATTGATCTCTCATCCTAGTTTAGTCTGATTCCACAGTGTTCTTTTTATGTGCTTTAAGCGTATTTGTGTTCTTTAACGTTAATTGCATCTAATGTAAGCGTTCCCCTCGTGCAATGGAACAACTAAAGAAGGAAGTGAGAGAAACGGAGGGGGCGGCAAGAAGAGGGTGAAGGAGGAGGAGGGCGATTACAGTACATGACATGCTGATCGGAGGTGTGAGATGAGGGGAAATCCTTGAGTACGTCTGTCATTTTATCTCATTGCACTCCCCCACAACTCTCTCTCTCTCTCACACACACACACACACACACACACACACACACACACACACACACACACTCTCCCATTGCCAGCCTCCCACACCCTCATTCCCCTAGCCGGTGGATATTTTGAGCGAGTGTCGATGACCTCGGGGCCGTTGTAAAAAAGAAAGTCTGAGTTGTGTAAGCCTTTCACCTTTCGGGTGCAGGGAGAGATGCTGATAGCATGTCGAACCACTACACTGTCAAAATATCACTTCTAATTTGTTTGCGCTTCCTCATTTCACACCGCTTAGTTTACGTTCGTAGTGATGTTTAGTTTAAGGGTGAAAGCTTTTCTTAGCTCCTTGTTTGATAGACTTGGTCTGGACCCCTGCAGCAGTCACACATTGTCTCATATCTCTGTCTTTAATGTGCGAGTGCGCACACACACACACACACACACACGTGCGCGCTCTATTATGTATGGCAGCCTGCAGAAGACAAAACATAAGGGACATACTTAAGTGCTTTTAAATTTGAGAAAATTGATCTGGGTTGAACAGATAAATCTTTCATCAAGTGTTCATAAGCAACTGTGGAGTGGGAAAGATGAGAGGAAATGAGATGAGATGAAAGAAAACAGCACAACCTGGTTGAACTCTGAACGTCCCACTTGGTGAGTCGCTGGACTCGTGTCAGAAGGTCTGAGTTTCTGCGTTGGTCCGCCAGTTGTTTTCATGTTTTAAAGAGGAAACGAAGCGAAACGTAGCTACAAAGAATGCAAGTGGCCTTTTGCTGCCGAGACAATTTGAACAAGATATTCACGTCTGCGTCCACGCTGAAACGTGGCTTCGTGGCTAAATGACTTTTACAGCTAATTCAGCTCGCTCCGCACACAAAGCGCTCAGCGTGAATGCTGGATGTGATAATACATGAATAATAGTGATGAAAAAAAACATTTTAATTAACCAAACAAACTTTTCTCTGCCCTGTTTCCGCATGTATGACATAAACTCATGTTGTAAAAGTATCTGTCGGTCATGAGGGGCCGCTTGTGTGGAATTTTCTTCAGAAACTTCACACGATTGCAGACATGATTTCAACTGATCTCTGCTAGTACTGATAGATAACAAGCAGTTAGCAAGAAGGCTAACGTTACTGTAGCTACCAAAACAGCAAAACAAAACCCACAACAAAACAGGGAAGGGGCTTGTCTGCTTGCTTTGTTCAGTGACATCAAGCTCACTTCTGAGAACTCAAAAACTCGAAATGCTCGCTCCGATACACGGAGAAAACTGCTGTGCTGAATTGGAGTTGCAAATGTTGAAGTCAACGCAATTTGATGTAGCGAAGCTAGCTTCCCACGTATTTTAGCCTCTAAGGTTCACGCTGGCTGCTCAGAGTCGAATCAAACTGACACCGTTTGCACTGCAGCCATATGTTCATGCTAAAGTTTCACCCCCCACCCACCCACCCACTCAAGTTCATACCAAAAACACTTCTGCTCAAACTTAGTCAGCGCTAAGTTTTTGCCAGGTGGCACCATGATGAATACTTGTGTCTTTTCTTTCAAAAAAAAATTGCCAGTTGTAATTTAAACAGGCCCAGTGATTAAGAGGACTGTCCTCATGTCATAAATCGGACACACAACGCCTCCCTCTCCTGACACTCTGCCCTGCAAGTCACGCAGGAGGCGATGGGATATTTAAACTGGGTTCAAAATTGCTCCCCAATAAAACTGGTGTGGATTTCAGTGCCAGGGGTGTTAATACTTCAAAGAAGGATGTCTGAGAATACAGAGAATATCTTAGAGGGAGTCAATGTCCGGAGGTGTGAATGACTGTAGAGGTCAAAGGTCATATAGCACTCTAGAACTACACCACGCACCTTTTCCTTGCCAGTATTGTTGGCACAAAAATGAACAGCTGTGCTGCTCCACTAAAAGAGAAACTTGATAAATGCAGTCTTTATACATATGTAAATATGAGATTCTATATTTTACACACACACACACACACACACACACAGAGGATCAGAGAGAAAGCACAGAAAATACACAAGCGCTTATATTTATTCATGTGATCACAAGGGAGCCCACGCCGCGTGTTATTCAAACATGATTGGAACGGGTGAATGAGGGCTTTGCATGTTCGACGCTATAGGAGAGTCAAAAAAGGCAATTTTGTCATCCAGTTTTCAAGTGAAAGGTGGGTAGGTAATTCATGCTAGGGCTCGGTGCGATTATCCTTCCAGCTGAAACGGCTTCGGCATGAAGAATAAGAGTAGAAGGGTCTGCCTGGCTAGACCCCGCTATGTGAATATGTGTGTTTGTGTGTGTGTGTGTGGGCATATGGAGGTGTGTTTGCTTAATGAGTTGTGATTGCCAAACCTAATGGCTTGTGCTAAGTTAAATTAATGGAGTGTGTGCATGCCTACAACTGAGGGGTTAACATCTATCCATCACTCTCGGCTCGCCCCGATCCTCCGCCATCACTCAAGCGGGTCAAGGTGGCTAAATAAAGCACTCTCTAATTTATTCCAGCTCTCAAAATGAAGAAGGGATTCTAGGATCTTACACAGGAGATAAAACTTACCCGCCCCAATCTGGAGTTCTTTATTTGAATTGTCAGAGGCTGCACAGGTCCTCGCGCTACACTGTTTAGGAAATGATGAAAAAAAAAAAAAAAAAAAAAAGGTCAGCGGGCAACTCAAAACCCCATTTATGGTTTTGTAAAGAGTTGTTTACCTACAGTGTGTTGAACTGAATGATAAGAGACAGGAATTTGACGGAGTGCAGTCCATGTGACCCCGAAACCCACCCGCATATTAGTCACCTTTTCACAGAACACTGAATGCAAAGAAAGAAAAACAGTGAAAAAGCTTCGTCGCTGCCTGCTGACAGACTCAGCAAATGACTGTTCCTGGAAGTCAGCGCTTTGACCTTTCAGTGCTTATTCAAGTAATACATGAAGTTTCGAAAGGCCTGGTGAAATAGTCAAACTGTCATCAGTTTCTGCATATTTACATGTTATGGGTAGAGAGAGGAGGCAACGGAGGGGCTTGTCACTGATCTTGATTGGCGCTGATGAGCTAAGCGCTCTGAATTGCGCTCCAGAGACATGCAGGGGTCTGAACTGGATACTGGATAGCGGTTTGCTAACAAACGTGGTTTAACAAAAAAAAAAAAAAAAAAAAAAAAGTAATCATGCACTCCTTGTACACCACATTCCAACTCGTGGAAAATTCTTCTTGTGAAACAAATTTTGTCAGGGTTGTGTGATACTCAAAACAATTTATCCACCATTTTACAGTCAAAACAATACCTACGCAATCATGGAGCAAGCTAGTTCTGGTAAGCCCTCGGCTAACTTGATGGTGAAGAAATAAACTGCACGGCCTTCTGAATGCAACCAGACCGATAATGTTTAAAGATGTGTCAACACAGTTAAGTCTGGTTAGGTTTAGGAACAGAAAACACTTTGGTTAGTCCAGAAAATCCTTGCTGGTTAGATGAACGTAAATGTAAAAATAATAAACACGACTGTGAACACGGTCTCTTTGTTACGGAACGAGGTGGAGGAAAGGTAGACCCAATAGCAGACTGAGTATGGGAGGGTGCACAAAAGAGGTTATTGATGAGACAGGTGGAGAACTGTGACTTGAGGCAGGTGGCTTGGGACTGGCGGCTTGAGACTGGCGACTTGAATTGATGACTTGAGACTGGAGATGTGTGACTGGCGGCTTGAGACCAGAGACCAGAGACTTGAGACAAGGTAGTGAAAGACTTCAGAACACCACGACAGCACATAGTGAAATACTACACAACAATGACTCAACACCGAACAGGGGAAAACACCCAGGTTAAATACAGGAGGGAAAAAAGGCACAGGTGTGAAAATCAACCAGGTGAGACACATAAGGTAATCACAGGAGAGAGGACAGGAAGACCGGACAAGACTACAAAATAAGACAGGAAATGACTAAACTAAAACCAGAAACACAAGACAGGGATCGTGACACTCTTCCTTCAAAGTGTTGTGTTTCTTGGCACCAACCACCATGATGTGAGCCCTTTCTAACAAAAGTAACCACTGCCCATCTTGGGATGCCGTAGGTATCATGTGTCCCCCACAAAAACAACAACAAAAAAGGGATCCTTAATGATTTATATTGCCATTTTTTTCCCGCGCGATGCCGCGACATCGTTTTTAGTAAATGAAGGGGAAGTACGGAGTCCCTATTTCCCTGGAGACCACGTCAAAGTGTTCTTGAGCAGGACACGGAACCCCTGATTGCCCCTGATGAGTGGGTTAGCCTTCAACGTGTGTGAGGGTGAATGAGACAAAGCACTGTGAAAAGAAAACCGCCCTATAAATTCAACACGCTGTTTCCCGTGGAGCCGATGAATGACAACGACGAATTAAGGTGGGGAAGTTTTCACTGAGTAGCGACGAACACCTTTTGTCTCTCATCTGTAGGCTCAAATATCATCCCTCAACATATCAACGCACCACCCGAACAACCTGAATTTAATAACCAACACTTATGAAAGTCATTTCTTCTTAAGTGGAACACAATTGGCTTTGATATCCAAAATTAGCCCAGATATGAATGGGCTTATTTTCAATACTCTCATACTTTAGGAAGGACAAGTTGGCTGAAAACTATGAAAGCTCCTTTTGAAGTATTTTTCAGTGCCAAAGCTGTTCGGGGAAAAAGAACACATTACCTCCACTGAGACGCAAGCATGATGAGAAACTAAGGGCCCATGAATAAATTATGAAAATTGATTAACATGCTGCAAATGGAAATTCTATACAGACAATATTTTATGCAGGCAGTTAAGTTCTTAAATGCATCTGCCTTTACTTTCCCTGATGCAAATACATGATGTACGGAGAATGTAGGAACTTTACCAAGTACTTTCATATCATGTTTTTGCACTCATAAATTATTGATGAACTTGGAAATGATATTTATGTTCAATCCGACTGCGTAAAAGCTTGGGGACGTGGATGAAATCTGATAAATGGGATAAAATATATACATTAAAAACAGGATTAAACTCTATCAGAGCTGTCATTTCCTACAAATTTTTGTCAACCCGCATTTCTTAACGCAGAAATCGACGCAGTCAAACTTTTCTCAAACACAACTCTCTATTACTTCCAACAAAATGGTAAATGTGGGAAAAATACCTTCTAAAGTGTGTTTGCTTGTACGTCAGAGTGTGTCGGAGCAGGGGAAATACTAAATTGTGAGGGTTTAAGGGAGATTAAACTGCATTAGAGAACAATGGGATAGAGGAGATGCATGCACAGGCAGGCACACGGATCCAGTAACACACACACACACACACACACACACACACACACACACACACACACATCCTCCTGAAGAAGCCTATTCCCTCCATTCAGTCCGTTGTATTCACAGCAACAGAGACACGGTTTCATAGAGTGAAATCATTTCTCAGCTGGCAACCACTGTCCTCTGGCCTTTAGGTCATTGTGATTGGTTGACCCTCGTGTTGACCTCTGGGATGGTCCAGATGCAGCGGCTGTACACTTGCAGGTTTTCATTCTCAGACTACGTGTCTGACTTAGAATATAAAAACAAGAGTTTTACACTGTTGGCCATGTTATAGTAAGCACACGCTGAGGTTTGCAGCGCCAAGGTCCAGGAACGATACAAACAAAATCTACTGGTTTAAAGTCACGAGTCTGGGGATGGTTTCTGCACAATATAGTCCATGTAGGGAGTGGAGGTACGTGCTGAGTGTTTGTTCAAGTCTGGTTTTTGACAACGATTCAAATTTTAACCTATCTGATGAGTGGTTTTGCTCCTACATGCTTCTTACTGGAAGGAGTCATATGTTTGAGTCAGGAACGACTTTAGAACACAAGTTTTTCACGGGCTTTCCAACTTTGACCCAAACCACATGTTTTACAACTCTAAACTTGTGTTTTTGTTCCCAAACCTCACTAGATTTTAGCTCTATTGACACATCTTAAAACATTTTCCTACGGTGAATGTAATTTCAGTGGGTAATGGTGAAATAAAGTTTTCTGACCATGTAGAACAACATGAACTGAAGTGCTGGCCTGCAATCAAGCCTCAGTGCTAATGACTCGCCCTCATTCAACAATCGAGCGTAGAAACCGACTCATGACTGGCGGTCAATGAAATAGGTGGTACCTCGCCGCTCACAGATGACGAATGACCTGAAATGCGGCAGATGAAAACAATTGTCATTTCAGGCCCCGATACGTCCTGGTTTTGGAGGCCTCGGAGGAGCAAAATCCAGGAACTTCTAGTGACGTGGAGGTTTCAGTCTCTGGGACTGATATCAACACAACCAACTAGTTTTATGCAACACGAAGTACGCCCAGTTCCTCTTTTCACAAACGAAAGTCAATATGTTTTCAGGTTGTCTGATATCGCTGGAACTTTTTGATCATCTTCAAATTTGGCTCAAATGTCCGCTGGGACCAAAGGATAAACTGAAACTGGTTGTGGTAGTCAAAAAAGTTATCAATGAACACAGTAGCTGTCGAATGGCATGAGGGAATTTCTTCAAATGTAATACAAACACCCGCTGGGCTGCAAAGATGACCCGTTGAAATGTTACTGGTCTCTTGCTGCCACTGTCTTTGTGATTTTTCCGTATTTCTCCGAGCTCAGGTTGGTTTTGCGCCAACGTGACCTCCTTACACGTTACTTTCAGCAGCAGCTCCAACTCGTTAAAACAAAATTTCTTTGTCATAACATAACGCTCTCTGCTCACTTCTTCCATGCGCACCCTTGACAGTTACACACAGACAAGCAGACACACTCAAGACCATCGCAATACTCTCATCTCCAAACTGCTTTCGCTCTGGCAGCGTCCTTTTGTTTTAGCGGCATCGCTCTCAGGATGGATTATTTGCTTTTCTTGCATCAGCCTTCACAGTGATTTGCCTAAGAACTGCTTTGCACATTAAATGCCTTGTTTTTTTCCCCTTACCTTTAATGGCCAGAAGCAAGTCAAACCTGGATCAATAGCACTAAATCAATCATTTCTTAACGAAACACTGACAGAAAGTGCAGTCGTGAGCGATTTTCAGCGGCTGGGAGTTATCGTCTCTACAAGTTCCCTTTAGAAGCTGACGTGGAGTTTTTACTTGTGCCACAGATTGTTTCCCGATTGTTCGTGTTCACTTAGAAAATATGAATATATTCAGATGTTTGTATGTGAAAATGGATTTGGGTCCTAGAAGGAGTACAAGTACTCTAGAAACTATATCACCAAAGACCATTAAAATTGGTGGCGACAGACATTTCAATTTCTTGGCTCAGTGCTCATATTCACGCGATGAGAAGTGACACGACCAGTTTCAGATAGAAACTGTCAACTTATTTTACGGGGAATTGTTCATCCAATTTAAGGCGAGGAAAATTACTTTTGTGTTTCGATTATCAGTTGTGACAACGCATAAATAAATCATGACTTTACGAATCAACATGATCTCATTCTACCCCAAAACTCAGGAGACCTTTCCACCACTCTTTATGTGCAAAAAGTGACATAGAAGGCATTCAAGGAGACTTCACCAGGGAGATATGATGTCATCATATCCGGAGCAGGATCAGTTCCAAAATCATTTGTGTCCTCAACTTAAGAGCCATCATCCTACCAAAGTTCATTAAAATCTATCAACAACTTTGAGTTATCGTCAATCCAAAAATCGATCGAGGAAAAAATGCAACATTTCCAATGGTTTTTTTTGCAGCAAAAAAAAAACAAAAAACCCTGAGTTTGTGCGATGAAAACGGGAGAATTCAAAAAAAACAAAACAAAACACGCAAGTCCCTGCATATTCTACGTAAGTTAGGCGATCGCAGAACCCTCATTTTTCTCACGCTACTGACTGCATTTCCTCCTTGGCAGAGGTAATAAATGACTTAAATGCACATACGGTCCCGCGCTTTTTCCCCTGCATTTTTCCATTATGAAATATCTGATGGTTCCACAAGGCATAAATCATAATAAGGTCGTGAAAATCTGCATGATTGTCCTACTTTACATTGCCCGACAAAGCAAAATGCTGGGTGAGATAATACCATGTGGTGCACCGGTGTGAGAGTATTCAACCATGACGTCAGCTTTAGAATCTCGCTATACTGTTAGATATTGAAAGATTTATCTGGCGGTGATGGGACGAGATGGATGTTCATCCTTTTATGTTTAAGAGTCACAGACTTCAGCTTTAAAAACAGTTGGACCTTCTGGTAAATCTGCTCACTTCCTTTCTTGGTTGATACAAATATGATTCATATTTTAATTTTTCTATAAAAGGACACGTGCAGAACCACATGGACTTACTGATGGACGAGCTACTACATGCCGAACCTTACCGCTAACTCCTGACCCAGAAATCCGCATTTCACCAATCGGGGACACAGCTTTTGTCCCCGATTGCACGTCGTCCCTAATTAACTGGTCTTTAGTCTGGTTTGTGTCCCTGAGTGGGGCTGAACTCATATCCCCCTCTCCAACACACACACACAGACTTTTTTCCCCTGGCATTTCTTATTCCTCCCTCCATCCAAACAAGCCTGTCGGAGCTGCAATTATGGGAAGGAAACCATGTATTTATAGCCAGGCGAGGATCAACGGCAGAACAACTACTTGTGTGTGGCATGGGAGGCGGTTATATTTAACATGCTGTGATGTCAACACGTGGCTGGTACGTTTCCATGGTTTCTCCTCTGAGACAGGGCGGGCACTTTCTTATCAGCGCAGCGCACAGACAGATGAGGCGGCCGGCAAGGAAGAGAGAAACGGACAGATAGGGAGACAGATAGATCTGCAGTCAGACGGAAAGGGCAAGAGTAGGAGGAAAAGAGTGGTGCGACAGTTAACAAGGGGTTGCAGCTAAGATCACAAAAAACAGGACGTATAAACCTTTACAGGCTGTTACAGTCGCCGCAATTGTCTATTCATTGACCTTAACCTGGCTTTATCACCTAATTATGAAAAAAAGTCCCACGTCCCTCTTCTTTCCATGCCTCCCAATCGTTCGTACTACTCCCCTTCCTCTGTCTTTTAAGGTTATCTGAGATGCTATCTGCAGTCTGATAAAGGTTAAAGATGCTTCTAGCTGGCACTACCTTCACTCTCCAGCCTTCTTGGCATGTCGCAGCCTCCACGGTGATAATCCCCTGCTGCATCACTTCACTACGGAGGGAGAGCGAGGGAGAGAGACAGGAGAGTCGGAGAAATGTAAAAGTAAAAGCACTGGTCTGAGAGGTCCACACACTTCTGTTGGTTTATTATTACATTTTATACAATGTGTTTTCATTGTGATGTACCGTTTCGGAATAATGAAAAGCAGTAACAGATTGTACTCAAGTTAAGTATTCATAAAAAGAATTGCTGGAATACAAGGACTTGAGTCATGATTGCATGTTCTTGAAAAACCAAAAGAAGCTGCAGAAAGCTTGACCTAATCATGATCTGATGGAAAAAAGTTGTTAATGTGACTTCATCCATTTGTTTTAAAGTCCTACCGGACAGTGTTTTGCATTAAATACGGCAGTAATGTTGCCAGAGGGTGCAGCTCTAGTGACCGGCGAGTGTTTCATTATGAAAAATACTTCAGCATTGATGTTAGTTTGCAAGAAATCACGACATGACAAACGGTTTCAGGTCAAATCCAGAAACTCTTAACGTAGAATGTGGGTGGATGATGTGGTTGTGCTGTGCTACGTGGAAATAAGACCATAGTTGGAATATTATAAATAATAACTCATGGAGCATAAACTCATAATAACTCATTTCTAATAAAGTAAATATTCCAAATATTGCTATAAACGTAGTCGATCCCTAAGTATCATATCTTGCTTTGTCCCTCATTTTTCTTTATATGGGAATAAAGTTTACAAAAATGAACATCAAGCAGTATTGAAGAAGACTTGAAACTAGTGATTAAGACCATAAGTTTGTCAGGAAAATGAGCATTGAGGTGATATTTTAAGTGAAAAGTAGACCTCTGGATTGTCATACTTCCTTTTGCAAGTACAAACACTACCCCCTTCTGGCCATAAGGAAGAATGCAGATTTATGGCGCATCAACATGGGCTTCACTACTCGTCTGTCCATGATCATGTACAATCTATGCAGCTCATTCTGAGCGTACTACCAGTACCAATTCAATTAAGTCCAATCGAACTTCGATCCTCTCTTCACTGTACCAGACTTTTATTTTAATATCTTCATCGCACCGGATGACTTCCTCTGAAATGAAACACAAAGAATTGCTCTGATAAACTTCCAACATAAGATAAAAAGACAAGATTAAAAAAAAAAAAAGATAAAAACCAAACACTGCTGGTGGCGGTATCAGCATTTCCTAAATATCAGTTATCGATGATGATGACATGAGTCATTTGACATCGGGCAAAACTCAACAGTGCTCTACGTTTAGCGTCTCATTTGTGACGTTAGAGACTCAGCTCTGTAACACCTTACCGCTTCTCTGAGGAAACGAGGCAAAAACTGAAACAAGAAATAAATTGTTCCCTCAATTTGATTTGTGTCCATAAAATTCCCACAACTTAATTAAAAAGTGTGAGGACAATTTATATCTTGCGGCCACAGAATCTCTCTTCCCCCTCCCCTCTCTCAGAGTACTTTCTGAAATTGTGGTATATTTGTGAAAACTGTTTACCAAAGCCAGTTCTTTTGTTTGTGTGACTTCATCATGTGTCAGATGCAAATTAAATCAAGATTGTATGCAGTTATGTTCTGTTGTAGTGCAACTAAAATAATCAGTATTATAGTACAGATGGATGGAGAGCAGTCATGAACCTGGGCCATTAGTTCCCTTTGGCCAGATTCCGCTAACAAACCATTTTATACTTCCCTGCTTGGAATGACTGTGTGTAAGTCCCACTACAAGTTTAGGCTCACAGAAGGTGTCAGAGCTCATGTCATGCCTGCACATTATGCACTCTGTAATGCTGCAGTGACAGATCCCCTAGACTCTGAGCCAAGGCTGTGTTATCTACAATAGCACAGAGGTTTGTGTGGATTTAGCTGAAATGGGCAACAAACGGAGCCAGGGAATAGGAGAGAGAGAGCGAGAGAGAGTGTTTCTGCAAGATGCAGAGCAGAATAAAACCTAAAAATGCAGCGATTAGCTAAAGCTTCTTAGCCTAACTGGTTTCATTAACAAGAGCCTAGAGTGAATGAGAGGTGTCACAGTGGAAAAATGCTGAGGCTAAAAAGATGGGACAGTGGTTTTAAGACAAGGGGCTAACAGTTTAGGAATCAGGCTATGACTGGAAAAAAAAAAAAGAAGAAGGAGGGAAGACACAGGAGCTAAATGGCTGAATTCACATTTTCTGTTTCCCTATATTGAAGATATGGTTTCCTGTATTGGGAAACTTATCAGTCTCGCACACAGATGTTTCCAAAAAAGCAAGTCACATCAAGGCTTTACAAAATGTCCTACAAATGTAAATTTAGACCTTGCAGAGAGATATTTTGCAGACTTTTAATTAGATTTGTCTGAGAGGAGGTCAATTTGGCTTGTAAGTACTTTCAAGGGCATCTTTGCTGAAACGGCATGATGAAATTGTATCAAAATGACATTATTATGTTAAACAAATATCTGCTGATTGGTTTTTGATTCATTCAGGAGAAAATATTGAGGAAAACAGTGCGATAGGTTATCCTGAAGCTCGGGGCAATGTCGGTAAATTCCAGGGATTCATGTTCCCAACGTGAAAAATAAAGATCCTCGTTGATTTAGTTTGGCGTCACTTCCGCTTCCGTAACTTTAAAGCTACATTGTGTAATTTTTGCCTTCCCTTTCAGGAATGTAGAGACACAATAGTACATATGTAACCACCAGTTTTTTTTGTTTTGTTTTTGTTTTTAAGGACATGATAAAATGATATGAAAACTGGGAAGTAGCTTGAACTGAAGCTGCTACCATTATTACGTCTGCCTTTAAATTCATGAGGCTCCGGCATTGTTGGAGTAGAGAGATTGACATCTTGTGCCTCCAAGCTTATCAAATCATTTTATCAATGCCGGCAGGTGAGGTTTTTTTTTTTCTTTTTTTCACTGATTGCAAAACAAAGACGTCATATGTCGAAACTGTTGAAGGGAAAAGAAAAGGGGCAATCTTACAGTATGTCTGGATCTGTGTTCATCCAGTGTGTTTTTCTACTTGAAAAAAACTTGTGCTTACTCTTTTTTTCCCCCCACCCGGAGAATCGATAAAGAATTCGAAAAAGAATCGGGCCGATTAGCAGCTAATTAGCAAGCTAATTGGGTTGATATCAATAAATGTGAATCAATACCCATCCTTAGGCTGCAGCGAAGGGGATTTTTTTTAAGAAGTTGTCGCAACAACAAGCTCCTTTTTGACATTCCGCGACCCTTCGTCGAGAGACTTGAACAGGTTTCAGAAATTTGTAATAATGACACACTCGACCGCGTTTCTAGCCCCAGTGACATGACTCTCACACACACACTTCACAAGGGCTACTCAGGTCGCACTGGATGATGAGAGGAAGATGAGGGCAGGAGGTTATAGATGAGGTTGTGAAACGATGCGGGATGTTAGCCATGACCTGGAGCGAGATCCGCTAGGCTACATAGAGGAATATTTGTGTTACGTAGTTAGCGAGCTCCATGACAGAAATAACAGAGTGAATCAAGAGAAGAAAAATGGAGTGAATGGATGTTGGAGAGCAGCCAAGGTGAGTGATTCACATCTATTTTCCACCAGCTAGCAAATGAATTGCACAGTCAAAAAAAAAGAGAGAGAGAGAGAGAGAGAGAGAGGGAAAAAAAGTCATCTGAAAATAGTTTTCTCCATATTATGTATGCATGTGCAGCTTTTTCTCCCTCTGTGAGACAAAGGGCACACATCAAGGGCGTTTTTATTACCAAGCACGTGAGTCCCATGTGCTGTTGTACAAAAATAGATCATAAGTCTTCACCGGCGGAGCTTTGACTCATCAAAGTGAGTCTATTCTCCATAAATGCTGATCCATAAATACAATGCTATGCTCAGCGGAGAGCCGGAAATAAAAAAGAAGGTGGGGGGAGGGGGAATGAATGAAAATGCTTGAGTGACGGATGGAAATTCGAAGGATCTTTTAGGGAAAGTTCTTGAATAAGCCGATTATGTATTCATGGGAACGGTTCAGTTAGTCAATGACCTTTTGGAATGACAATACACACAAACACACACACACACACACAAAGATGTGGATAAATGGATGCAAACAAATGCTAAACAGGGTGAAAAAAAAGAGTCCATAAAATATGAACTCTAAAGCATCACTGAGATCAAAAAGTATAAAAGCAAGTATTTACATGTTAAAACAGGCACAGGCGCCCCTTGTAGATGTAGCCAAAAATAAAAGGTCATTGGTTTTTTTCAATCAGAAAAAGTGATTTATGATAATTCCTCACTTTTTAACGACAGCGAGGCTTTTGACATGTGCACCCATGACAGTCAGAGTAGGAGATGCCACGTGCATCTTGGCGGCGTCATTATTGCTAGCAGCAAATGCACTTGGTTTTCATTTAACAAGCCTGCAATGCTCATCTCTGCAGAAACGCTAACGGCTGCAATACCCTGGACAGGACCACTGAAGATGCTCCATGCTGCAGAGGGTTTTGGTTTGTTTGTTTTTTTAAATTTGTGCGCGGCTTATTTTTGTATGCTTCTGTGCCTCCATCTGTCCTACCATATCTATACATCCCATCCTCAATGCGCCATTCACAGGAACGCCGCGAGGGACGTCGTCCAAATTTGTAACAACAGATCCACTGGATCTGAAATGAGCAGAAATCATTTTGTGGGTCAAAAGGTCAAGGTCACCGTCGCCTTACAAGTGCACAAAATCTCTCCCAATCTTGTTACCGTGATATTTCGAGAAAAACTTTAAAGAATTTCTTCAAATTTGCTACAGGCGTCCGCTGGGATTCAAAGATGGCAAGAAAAGATTTTGGTTCTCAAAGTCATTAAAGCTGATAATGTCTGCGGAAAGAACTAAACTCCTTGTTATTCTCCATAAAAAGTCATCTGCTGGTTCACAACGGCATGCAAAGATGGTGTATTAAAAAATAAGTCCATCTCATGACTGTCTCCATATTCCAGATAAGTGCACGCGCTGGTATCTGGATCTTACATTTCCATCTGTTGTAAACATTCCATTCCTCTAAAAAAAAAAAAAAAGAGTTTTTGTTGAAAACCCAAATCTTAAATAAAATATAATACGCGCTTATGTGAAAATGTGAAAATGGCCCCCCCTCCTTGCAGGTGAGAAAAGGTGGAAACCATCACTTACCAGTTTGTCATTAATGAGCTAAATGAGTCACGCAAGGGTGCCTTTAATGTCCGTGGACGGTTGAAGTGCTTAGAGCTAAGAGTCAAGGGGTGTCTGATGAATGAGGGAGGGGGTTTGGAGTGGAAAGGTATGTAATTGTTTTGCATGTTGCAGAGGAAGAGGAGGAGTCGAGGTGAGGCGTTACAGGAGACGGGTATTTGCTCTTTGGGTTTTTTTTCGAGTTTTATAATTTAATTCTTTTTTTCTCTTCTCAAAGTACTTGTTTTAATGCAGCTTCATTTATAGATGGGATTGACCCCGCCGTAACCCAAATTACTGTCCAGAATTCATTATCATGCAGCTTGATCACACCGCAGTCAGCGTGACCAACAGCCCTGAACCAGCAGCTACCAGTGACTAACACAAATCACATTTTGCACCCGCCGCAAACCTGCGAACAATGGAGGGTGAACGCCGCTGCCGCCGGGACCGACATTCCATCTCTGCGGCGCTGGTCCCCGCTGTAGGTCACCTTTCCCTTTCAGCGACAATCAAACCAGTAGAATCGGCCGGATATCTGCTGATGGCACTGGTGGGAAAGTCAGGTGATTATTTAAGTGACAGGAATAAATCCTGTGCTGAAACCCGGAGAAGTCTTGCGTCATCTTCAGATCTTCAACTTCTGAGCAGTGTGACTGCTTCGCCTGAGTGAACGTGGAAGATTTGTGGCTATTTAGAGTGTGATGACGAGGATTAAATATAGCACAGCAGGCTGTGGGTTTGTGCAGCCGGGAGGGCACGTGCACACATTCAATGTAGCGATTCTTCTAAGGAGTGCTTATCATACACGTCCGTGATGGCAGCAGGAAAAGGACAGGATGACCAATTTGCAATTGGTGTTTTTTCTCATTGATTTGTGTATTGGATGGGGGGGGGGGGGGTACATACTGTATATATATACACACACATACATGAACAGAGCTCAGATATACAAAGAAGCTATATAAATATGCAACATGTAAATGTGCGCACATCAACACATGCAATGCATTGATTAATTATGTGTGCACTGTCGTATGTGCACAGCAACATACACAAAATCACTCAGTGAAGTAGGACATAGCAATACGGTTGAGGAGTGTTGTTTGCATAACACACACACACACACACACACACACACACACACACACACACACACACACACACCTCTTTTTCCCACGAGCCTTCAAATTGATTTATCCACTTGATGTCCTGTGAAGTGCGAACTCAACGAGGCCCTCGCTGCTCTTGGCAACACACACACTCGAGTCTTTGTGAGGACATTTATTGACATACCGTGGTCCTTTTACCATAATTTTTCACCATCACTGATGTGATTTTCACACATTCTCACCTTAACACAGGTAAATGCGTACTGGCCGTGTTTCCAGTCGTCCTGTTTGAGGTCAGAACACACCTTCCATTTAGGATTTTTGTTTTTTAAGGCTCCACCCGCTAATTCACTTCCATAAAGGCATGTACACTGATACAGACGAGAGGTATAAAAACACACAAAAAAAACCCAAATGTATGCAATGTCATTTCATATAAAGACTCTTTTTTTTTTGTGGTTGTTTTCTGCCTGGTTCTGCCTCACCCTGCACTCTCCTAATGGTCAAGTCGGCGCTGCGCGGGAGGTGAGTGTGCGAATGGAGCTCAGTCACAACCAATTTATCATCTTCTCCTTCAGCCCCACTGACATGGCTCCCGATTCCAAACTGTTTCCAACCTCCACCGCACATCATCATCATCGTCATCATCGTCATGGAGGAGGCTCCTTTTAAAATGTAATCTGTTACGGATTACTGAGCACCCGCTCGAGATTTGACCCAGCAATATAATCCTTTGTGTTGATCTAACATAATCTGATTTCTCTCAATTACTTTGTCTGAAAAAAAGAAAACAAAAAAAAAAAATACACGGAATATGACGCTAAATGAACAACGTAGTCCAGTTACAGGCTCTTTTATAGCATAGTCGCCACCATCTGAAATTATAGATGCATGATTGTAATCTGCCCAATATTTCTGACAGTTTTTACACACACATTAAAGTGAACCATTTAATATAGATAGATTACAGTAATCCTGGTACATGTTCTGAGCTATTCATCTTACCTACGCACACACACAGCAACCACCCACTGTCTCTGCCCTGCAGTGATGTTTTTATCATCCCTCTTGCACACCAGGAGTCGTCTTGGATTCGTTCTCCACTACTGCTCCAATCTGACAACCTGATGATCTGAATCGCCGCTTTTTATCTCCCCGAGTCTCAGCCGAATCCCGAGAAGACAGAATGCTTCTTATCTTATCACAATCGCTATGGAGATCTTCGCAAAACGGAGTGTTTTCCAGAAGGGACTGGGAAAAAAAATGTCATTTATCTGGTAAATCAAGTAAGCTTGTCATTTATCTGGTAAATCAACACAAAAAATGACAGCTGGACTAAATATTAAAATACAAATCTGTGTATCATAGCGTAACACATTTTCACAGATTTCGGTCTTTCACATTTCAACTCGGTCCCCATCAACGGACTCATGCAGATGTTTCTGAGGCTGTTTTATGTTCTCATGCGCCCAAGGGTGACACAGCTTGTTTTTATAGATCGGGTCTCCTTACTCTAAGGAAAATCAATAACGACAGCAGCAGACTACTAACAGATTTTAACACTAGATTTTTGTTTATTCATCAGTGCCTTACGAAAAATTCTTTCCCACAGGCCAAAAAAACATTTGGATATATTTTTATAGATGTTGACGTAACAACTTAGCGGCGCTAAAAGTGCTTAACAATGTTGCCTAATTCACCCATTGATGGTTGAAGCGGCCATGCAAGGCGCTAAACTAGTCATCAGGAGCAACCAGGGGTTCAGTGCCTTGCCCAAGGTCAACGGGGAAAGTGAGAAAGTGAGGACTGAACCAGTGACCCTTCAGTTGCTAGACGGCCACTCCACCTCTGAGCCATGCCGCCCCACAAGGAGCTCTCACAATTTTCACCCATCAGTTACTTGCGAGGAACATAGAAATACTCCTTTTTTTGGGCCGTGACTCTTCAAGTGCAACAATTAACCTGTGATGGCCCCATTTGCTCCAGCGTCAGTGAGACGAGGACCAAGACGGGAACACACGTGGCATTTTACTCGCCTTTTAATCAGCCATCCAATCACAGTGGAGGAAGGGCGGGACAAATATCAACGTCTCATTCCACGTGCACAAGCGCTGACTGTTAAGAAGGGGGTATTTGACTGAGGACCACACCAACTGGGACATTTTTCATCTGCTGCAAACTCTTACCTTGTGCATGAATTTGTACTTGCGCTTATAAAAGCAACGCAAACGCTGTGGCTCCAAAATGCTCTCAAAAACTCACAGTTGGAAAAACGCCCATCAGTAGAGCACCTGGTGTTCTCAGCTTTGGGAGGGAGAGACTGTATACATGTCCTTAGCATCACCATGACAACCTGCAAAAACCCTCCAAACTGAATAAGAACCAGCGTCTTAATACTCATGAAAAACAACATTCCAGTTCGTAGTCGAAAGAAATTCATTTTTCTCATTAACTGCTTCTACCTGCTTCATTTTGAGCGTAACTGTTTTCCTTTTGTTTTGGTCCACATCTGTTTGTTCCTAGCTTTGTTAGCTCACTTATCAGCTACAGATCCAGTAAGCTTGGGTTACGGCCAGACAGGAATTTAGGATTTGATTCATTTAGAGGGTTGTGCAGGATCATGCTGGAGGTATGCACTCTGCTGAGGACGCCTCTGGCGATCACGTCCGTTTCATCTCCGTCATGTGTAAGGCCAACTGTTTTTAATAGGGGTGGCTTGAAATCGCCTTTCCAGTGCCGATACCACAGCAGATACGAGTCCGATACTGTGTTTCCCTGTTAAGGGCGATGAAGTACTCAAAATCAGATTTGTATTGTTACACTTTGCTTCATCTGACACTTAAAAAGAACTACGTGAAACAAATATTCCGCAATATTTGGTATTTCCATGAGACGGGATTACGTGCAACACTTGAGATTTGGGCCAACATCGGGCCGATGTCGCTCAGTCTACGCAGTGCTGTGTATTCTATAAAACAACATACAGTAGATTGTGTGATGGATTGGCTGTTAGCATTAAAAAGAAAACAACTGGAACAGCTTTCATTCACCCTCCTGAGAGGTAAAGATGCATATAAGTAGAATATTTATAGCTTTTCTATTGCTAGAAATAATTCTACACACGCACACACACACACACACACACTGTGACTGTCTTGCCACCGCAGGCTGATCTTTTAGCAGTGACTGAATGAGCTGACCTAAATATGACATCAAAGAATATTTAAAACATTTTTCAGGCATTTACCCCCCCCCCCCCCACACACACACACACACACCCCTTCATATTCTGCCTTTCCTGTGTTATGAACTGAATTACATAGCCTATAAGAAGAAGAGCTATTGCGTCAGCAGTCATGAGGCGGATAAATCCTATTGGACACTGAAGCTCTTGCAAACATCCAAGAATGACTAATGCACCAGAGCTTTATAGTATCATCATTGTTGGATTGTAATAATATTGATGAGCCTTCAGGTCCAGGTCTATTGATCTGATCTTCAAACTAATTTCATGCCAGATAGCAGTCTATAACAGTGCCCTCGTAATGCAATATGGGATGCATGTCCCTCATTTGTCATAGTAACCAGACTTAGATGAGTTAAATATAGAGGCTTCCGGTTTAGCAGAGGAGGGTTTTAAGGTCTATTCTTAGAATTTAGAGCTGGTTTATGCACAGCAGCATACAAGCTGTCCTCGGTATGAAAGCAGATGACGACATTTCAGGAAATCCAGAAAATTCAAAATACAAACAAATAAAGCAATCTTCTGAGACGGTTTGAATAATCATCAAATTAGCATGTCATTATTGTCTTGGAGGCAGTAACTATTATATCATTAAATCTGATTGCAGAGCACCCATTTGAGATTAGTATTGCGCTACAGATTCCGACGTCAAAAGTCAAGACAAATTAATTTAATTTACACAGCCCAATATCTGAAAATTTACCTCAAGGGGCTTTAGAATCAGTACAGCATACGCCATCCAATGGTATTACATTTAATTAAATACGAGCCGGACAAATATTTGTAATCCCTGCACGGCAGTTTGTGGAAGATATGGCATTGAAAATATGCAAGATTATGTTTATATTCTGGTAGAGTAATTCCTCAGATTAGATAAGACTGATTGTGTGCGATAAATTGTTGCCAGATTGATGGATTTAATCTTTTTTGCAGAAATGGGTGAAAAATCAACTGTCGCCATTGATTTTCCCAGTGACTCAACAGCAATATTGACGATTGAATACAAAATCAAGCGTGAGGATTTTTATTCATCGTCCTGAATTTACTTGCCTGTCGTGAAATGAATACCAGTCAACTAGACTAGAGTGTGTGTGTGTGTGTTTACACAGCTGTAGGAAACATGGTAATCACACAATGACCTTTCAAAGGTGAAACATAATGTCTACGGCACAAAATCATACGCAGGATATGAAGAGACAGAACTAAAGGAATACCCAAACACGTCTCTACTTAGGACGTCCTACATAGAATGATCTGACAGGGAGCTAATAACCAATTAGAGTGAAGCCGGTAAGAATAGCAGGATCAGCCATCAATGCCAAGTGACAGGTGCAGTGGTAACCCTTCAATGCTAGAGCCCACCTACACACTCACACACACTCTTGCATGCAAACACTGGGGCTCAGGTGTTTCTGGGACTTGCTTACGCTCACTCCCATGTGCCATGTGCCTGGCTGTCTCCCCTGCCAACAGCACACACACCAGCACACACACAGCAGCACAAAAGCATACACCAATGCAGCCTGAAGGCAGAGTGCACACAAACCCATACGCACGCATCCAAACCTTACACACACTGACACTATTATCCCCTGGCCTTGGATGCCAAAATGAGAACATGGAAGATGTGCCTGTGTGTGTGCGTGTTTGTGTGTGCGCGCGCGTGTGCGTGTTGACAGACGATATGCTTAAAACTGACACCACCCACACTCTCCCAGTGACAGCAGGTTTCATCACAAGGCTCAGACCTTTGTGAACTTAGACAGTACACGGTAGATTGGGAACAAAACAATTTGTCATGGTCACTTTTTTTCCCCTCCAAAACAAAGCCTTATTACAGCAGCCTCTATAGTGGAAAAATGATTTTTTTTTTTTTCCCCCTCCATGCTGTGAATAATTTATCAAGTGTATGATTAGAGACATGCAGGATCTAAAAGAATAAAGTTAATCCCACACCCCCCCCCCCCCAAAAAAAAGCATAGATGGTTCTCAGAAGAAGTGAAATTTTAATCTCTTGCCACGCGTTGATGTGGGACAAAAACTGTCTAAAAGTCGATCCCATGCTATTGCTTATAATCTGAAAAGTTAGTATGCGATATGTATACTATTAGCATGGAATGGTTGAGAAACCAAGCAAGTTTCCCATAGTGCAATTACCAAGACTGGACAACAGCAGACAGCAACAACGGCTCCGGCAGTTTGAGTGAAGTTGGAAGTGGATACTAATGTACCTCCAGCTGGCGAGGAGGCTTTCAGGAAGTGCCCCGATGACCCCCTGTGCGGTGCATCCAAATATATCCGTACGACCATTTACGGATGCAAACGTTTGTAGGATAATCGTTCATTCATTTGCAGTGCGTAGTATGTGATCTTAGATGAAGACTGTTGGTGACAAGCTAGTCCATGTAGCCGGAGACCAAAAGAGCACCTGGAATCTACTTCTGCGTATCAAACTCGCGAACCTTACAGTACCTCATTGCTGGTGCCAATGTCGCAAGTGGGACGTCCCGCAAGTATTTCGCCAGCATCACCCTGTGATGGACCCTGATTGTCTCTTAAATGTCTTTGCTAACATGGCTAAAGATCAAAGGCTGGACAGACGAGCCATTTTACCATCAAAATGAATGTGAGGTTGTGTCAAGGTGAAATTCTTGCTTACTATTCATGGGTGAAGTCTCGATAAGAACTAGTCTGACTACCTTGAAATTTGGTTCGGACTTGTACAGAGTAAACTGTATTCAATCAAAGTACCTGCAGCACATCTGCATGGATACAGCTAAGACAAATTCAGCCACTTATTCCCATTTTTCCCCTACCCGTGTGTGTGTGTGTGTGTGTGTGTGTGTATTTTACATGTGATCCTGCTAAAGTAAAAATAACAAACCAAAATGGATACATTAATGGAATGATTGACGTATAGGCATTCCGGACGCTTGGGTTATCCTTTCATTTCATTTTAGAAAACACTCATATCCACTCTCAAGTCAACGACAATAGGAGAAGAACTTGTTGCAAGAAAGTACAGCGAAGGTTCAACCGTAGCTTCAGGGTCATTCCACCTCTTTTTGGACAGATATTAATAAGGCAACCTAGATACTGTAGGAGCACGAGTGTGCTTGCATAGGGGCCTCTACAATGGATTCAATAATTTAGTGGATCAAAGCAGCATTATGAATGCCTCCTGTTTTATTTGATGAAATTGTATCTCGTAATCTTGGGTGGGGAGATGGTAAATTAAACCTCCAAGCAGCAACGTGAACGGGCGACCCCTTTTACCTTGGCATTTCATTTCACTTGCTTCATCCAGTTCAGTGTTACATAATGAAGCAATCTTGTCACTCCTCTCTCTGGATGTCACTGGTGAACAAAGAGTGAGAGCATAAATTTGACTGAATTAAATGTCACATCAGGAGAGTGTATTCCTCTCCAAGCTGCGGAAATGCTTCCTCTTCACACATGCACTCCGCCGGGACGGGACACGTCTACTGTATTGTTCTGTGACTGAGGCAGAGTGTCACATTAGCTAAGGCAGGAGCTGTTGCTAGCTAGAGATCTGATGCGCCGGTAATTAGTTTTCCTTGGCATGGTGGGAGGAAGTGGAGAGGGGTGTCTCCAAGTTGACAATACAAGCTGTCAGAGTGCCAAGCAGTTCAGCTTCAACTCTGTCGCCATCCCCTCGATTTGTACACTTCTCCACTGAGACACTTTACTCCTTTCATTCTCCCTCCCGTTCCTTTTCCTTTCTCCTTTAGGCGGAGGAAGGTGATAAGTAAACTCAACAACTTCAGATGAGTTAAAAATAGAAGCGCCCTGGCAGGCTAAGACGCATACCAGGACACTGTGACGTCAGTTTTGCCCACGGTCCTTTTTGATAGAATGGCCCAAGAAATGCAAAAAATCTGCCTTGGACAACATTCACAGTCTTACCAGGACCGCTGATGTATTTCTACCTGCGTCATTGTATTGTAATTCATCTCCTTCAAAGTGGTTCTGTTTGCATGAATATTTTCCTTGTCACTTAGCAGGATTACACCAAAACTGCCAGGCCCACAATCATGAAACTTGATAGAATTATTTTTTCCACGTTCGATAACATTGCTAGACAAGGCATCATTTGGCATTTGCATTAAATTGACAGGACATATTCCATGACCCCTTTTTGAATGAATAAGTGCAGCTTCTGATAAAAGTTTTGATTCAGCAGAAGAGAAATTATTTTTATGGGGTGAGGGGTGGTATAATTTGAACAGCCATACACATGGGGGTTGGAGGATGCACCTGCCAGCAGTGTGTTGAAAGTATGCCTAGTCATATGTAATTATTTTCAGTCGTGGATTTGCATACGATAGAGGAAAGAGCTACTGGAATTGGTGGAGAAGAACGAGGGAGGGGGAAAAAAAATGCAATGGTCACCTTTGATCTGTCTATTTTTTCTGAGTCACACGGCATCGGTTCATGTGCAAAATCACCGTGGACAGCGGTGGTTGTTGGATTCTATGTTTTAAAGCTAATAACGACTTATTGCTAAGAAAAAAACTGTCCGAAAGGTTACTTTACAAACTACCGCCTGTTATAATCCACAGCAGCTTCATCCAGCGGTGGGGCTCGCGAATCCACGACGGCTTAAATTTAAGCTATAAACAAGCTAACTTACTCTTTTGGGTTGGTGCTAACATGAAGGACAAGGGAGTTGGTTCAATATGCTAGCTGGTCGTGCTCGACGCTACTATGAAATACAGGTCTGTCAGCTCCAGACACCTACTTGTGAAAGGCAACTGTATAGTAAAGGACAATAGCCATGTTTGAGAGACATTTTCATCCATTAAATCGGCTACCTAATCAGCTGCATATGGGAGGGTGTAGGAAGTCTATGCAATCTTTATTTATTAACATAAACATATGTATTCTAATTTATTCTATTTATATCAATCTTCTGCATCATCTCATTTATTGCTGAGGAATTTAGGTGAACTGAACAGTAAAATCCTGCAATTCACATGTCAAGCAATTTGAAGATGAAAATGTGTTGTTTTTTAAATACAGACTGTGTGTCATTGGCAGAAGCGCATGTTGTATACATCGTGGCGTTGCGCTTTAAAGACTTGTCCAATGTCTACTGACAGATAGATGCGTTTCTGTCTGTGGATCCAATGCAGTGGCTAGTCTGGGTCAAATTTACAGTGCTGCTCCTTTTATCCCCCTCAGTGTTGTCCCCACACACTTGTACAAGTGCATTTAATCCTTGGAAGAAATAAAATGACTGTGACCTTTGATACAAATCCATAATTCCACCGCAATCCCAACCAGCATTGCTGTAATCCATCTTATTTGATAGCAAAAACACTGTGTAGGAGACGGTTGGGGCAGCGTGATACATCGCTGAGAATGAGAGGTGATGGCGGAGAGGAAGACAAAAAGGTTGATCTATTTCAGGACTGGTAATCTGTCTAGAACACACAACGTCAGCGACACCACATGTGTCTTTACATGTCACCATGACACTGTGAGGGAAATAGCGGCGCACTCAGTGGTAGGGATGAGCTAGAAAGGAAAATAGATCGGGGAAATCAATAGAGGCAGGAGCTTTTCTTAGCGTGGACTCACTTCAGAGATCTGTAGTATACATCATGGAGTAGCCTCAACTGTGTGTGTGTGTGTGTGTGTGTGTGTGTGTGTGTGTGTGTGTGTGGGAGAGATGGAGAGAGAGATGATGGACCAGTCTAGGAGTACCCTAGTCGTATAATATGATTTTAGCACAGGGCTCATACACATTTTTACCAATAAATGTCCGTGACTTTTCTCTGCCTTTGAGGGGGAAAAAACATTTTTATGACGGAATATTCCCTAAAACATCATGTACACATGAAATAAATCGAATTTTTTAAAAATCCATACCTTAATTTACTCTAATTTACTCAATTAACGGACAGCTTCACACAAAGTAAACGTACTGAACCACATGAACAAATGTTTTGTAAAGCACATTTCAATGACCATCTAAACCCGTTTAGGGCTGCGACGGACAATTAACTTAACCACCGATTCATCTGTTTCAATTTAAACAATGCCCGTCACAATTTCCAGGGCGGAAAATTCCACGTTGCAATTGTCTCTTTTGTCCGTCAACCGTCCAAAAGATGCTTCATTTTCTGTCATAAAAGACCAACAAAAAAACAAGAGGAAGAAGAATGAATCCTACCACTTAAAACACCACCAATGTCTAACATTTTCGATTGAAAAGATCCATCTTAATACGATCATTAATAATCATTTTCTCTCGATGGCCGACGAATTGTAGCAACTCTAACCTCTAAGCTTCTGCATACCTGCGGAAGACGTCGAACCATTCATCTCAGTACACTTGGGAACGCAGAATTCACTGACATTAAAGACGGGGATAGAGAGGCAGCGAGTGGTCTGAGGTCAGTGTGACAGATGAACCATGAATACCATCAGGAACAGGATCAGTGGTGGGGCCTTGAGAGAGTAAATGCTAAGAATAAAATGTGGAGCAATTCCTCTGGTGGGTGGACTGTTAAAAAAAAAAAATAGAGCAAATGAACACGGACCGTTCATTGAAAAAGGAGTGCGACTTTGACAGAGTCACAATCGCCACAGGTTTATTAGCGTTTACTCTCTGGGTTCCATCATGAATGGTGGTTAAATCCTGCAACTAATGAGAAACAAGTTAAATTCATGGAGACCCCTCGGACTAAATGGTCATCCATATTGGCCTGAGCTCAAAAATGCAAATTTCATTGCATGGAGTAACAAAAGATAAGCAACTGCACCCTCAGAACCCTTAAGCGTCGATCAAATACCCGGCATAAATGCAACCATAGATGTTATCGATTTCATTTTTTGAGATTCAGCATTTTCTGATACCCTTATATGCGTGTGAAGGATATTTTACTCCGCAAAAGTAAGGATTAATTCAGAAATCTAAAAAACAACAACAACAACCAAAAAACAATGAATCAAATGTAGAGCTGTTTTGAAGTTCATCCCCTCTGTGTACAACCAGTTTCTTTTCTTTTTTTTTTACAAAAAAAACCCCAAACTATTACATAAACTCAGCGATAACACTGACCTTAAATCTTTAGCAGGGGGACAAAACAAGTAATAGAAAAATATCGTTCATGTTTCCCGGAATTGCCGATCATAATTCACAACGGGGCGGCTAAAAACGGGGGGCTTGCCGCCGCTTTAACACCGACGACTGATTCTGAAACCCAAATCTGTTTAAGCTGATCCGATCCTGACTGGCTTTCATTAAGGATGAGTGCAATTTGAAGAAGCCATTCACTACAAACCCCCCCACCCCCAATTTCTTCTGCTGGATCTTTCAAAGTAGTACAAGAAAATTATCATCCAGAAATACTATAATCCATCTTTGCGACAATGCTCCGTCTGGATTTGACCGACTGTGTCCCGGAGAAGCAAATGAACTACTGTGAACTCAATCCAAAGCAATCTTCCTAAACAGCTCACTTCTCTGGCTACACCAGATGTTGATACATGCTTCTAATTTGCATATAGTAATGAGTTAGATGATTAAAAAGTGAAATAAGGGGTAAGTACTTGTTGCTGTCAGGATTTTGTCTCATACTTAAAAGAGTTTAAACAATTTTTCTTTTGTGCGCTTTGATAAGTGAGGCCGTCCCAGGAGACTCGCGCGCAAAAGATGAACGTAAGCGTGTGGGCGTTTCTTGACATTTGTGCATGCGCGCAAGATAAGAGACAAAGCATCTTCATTTTGTTCCCTGCAGATAGCATAGAATTATCATAGTCAACGCTAAATGGCTGAAAGCATTAAATTGATTTGCGTTGAATACAGGTTTTTGCAGCATTATGCCATCAGGAATTGATTGTAAACTCTGGCGTTGTACTGCATCTAGAAAAGTGATGGTTTTCAGTCGGTTTCTACAAAACAGGGGTCTAAATTTCCTCCGAGGGGGGGGGGGGGAGAGAGAAACGTATAAAATGTACCGTTTGAAAGTCTCACGTGTCTGAATGTGGGACAGTGAATCAAGCCTGCTGCACTTATTCAAGCTGCTCTTTATCATGACTGGCATTCACTTCCAGTAAAGACACAACTACATTATTCTTCACTCTCTCTGGAGGGCACGCTGCTTCTCTGCCTTGATGAAAAGATCCTACCTTGGCAAATAACGAAGTGAGTTTCTTTTGTTGACTGCTGCTGCCGTCGCTCGATTATGCACCGCTTTTTCAGTAGGTCTTTGTAAAGCCTCAGCCTCTAATGCAACACATTCAGCCTTCTTTGCTTTGGTACAGTAATTTTTGTGCAGTTTTTTTTTCCCCTTCTCCCCTTTTTAAACCCACCAGGGTGAATCCAGGTGACTCTTCCTTCACGGAAGACAAAGCAATGCTGACTTCTTTCAAGGGCGTTTAGTCGATGCTTATTGCTGCGTTCCAGTCCCCCAGTCCCCCCCCCCCCCTCCCCCTCCCCCATGTATGTTTCAAAGTGGCTGTGCTTGGGAATTCATAACGCTGAAGGACATGACATGTTATACAAACATGACGGTTATCGCTGTCGCTGTGCTGCGCGATCCATCTTCATTGATGCTTTGTTGATACACTTGTGCCTGCAGATGAGGACAAACAACTGACGTGGATGTTTATATTGAATTTCACAGCACTTCACCCGTTCCCTCACAAATACATCCAAAAATGCTCGATTTCGCCTTCGATGTGAGACAATGTGCAATCAGACGCTTTAAATGTATCAAGAAATAGGAGGATTTGTTTCAACACTCGCACAATTTTTTAAAAATGTATTTCATTTCAATCGATGTCACTTGAAGCAGCTGCTTTTCTTTTTAATCATTTCGTGAAAAGTCTGATTAATAGAACAACCAGGAGTCCATTTGACATCTAATCCCTAACGCTACTGAAAATTATTGACCCAAGAACCACACTCAAAAAAAATAGACATATTGCATTACAAATTGCTGTAATTGACCATTCAAATAGGAGTACTGTTTCCATGGTGACAGCACCAGGCTCAAGCTGCAAGGCACTGATTGACAGCTGCATGTGACTAAGTGTAATTTAAGAAGCTGCATTTTCTGCCTCCTCTTTGCCATCCTACGTTCTAGTAAACACAAATTGATTATACGCATTTATCAGTCAAGAAAAAGCGTCTAAGGAGGGCTTGTTGTGTTTAGGTGCAGAGGGTTGGTGGTGGTGGTGGGGGGGGGGGGTGTTAGAAGCAAAGAGAAGCGTGACTCCACCTCTACACTCTCATTTAGAGTCTTGGTCCTCTTCTGACTCTCTCAGATTGACCATCAGCCTCCTACTGATGCCCCACAGTGACTTTGAACTCCCAGGAAGGGTGATAATGAAAACATCAGCCTCTGTGTTGTCACAATATGTTCCAGCTTTAGGGTGCGGGCTTAAACTAAGAGTCATGGGTGGTAAAGATTCTCAGGAGACTCCAGCAGCCCACCCCTGTGGTGCAGGATGAAATAATATACATGAACGTTTGAAACAGTAGTTTAGCAGAGAATATATTCTATATATTTATGGTTTATCTGGTTTAAATGGTTCTATTTTAATGCCTGTGTGACGGTTTTTTTTGTATTCGGGTTGTAGGTTCTGTTAATTTCTTTATATTTTGGGCAAACTGCCTTTTATGATATAGTTTCGATAGTAACGTTCTCTACGAGGATTTAATACTTCGATAGTTTCCCCAGGTACAATGTCATCACACGCTTAAGTGCAAGCCAAACATTGAATAATTTTGTTCATCTGAAAAAAATAAAAAGAGAGACAGAAAAGTGAAACGTTATTTTGTAAGAGGATAATTGCTCCTACCAGCCTTGAGTTGGAAAAGCCTACCAGTTCGTTAAGAGGAGTGAATCAGGCTCATTATCCTCTTGTGTGGTGGCAGCACTCGCTCCTTTGAACTTGATCTGATATTAAGAAGCTCAAATCGGAGGCTTTCCTTTGATACCGTCTTGAGAGTTCTCCTCCATTTTTGAATAAAACACACGCTACCTTTCATTCATTAATGTAACACTTCTCAGATTTGTCCCCGGCTTATTCTCAGCGCTCGTTTTACAACTTTAGTGGTAACAATTAAATTGTAATCCCTCAGATTGTGTTATATGCTGTCATGAAATCCTGCCTCTGCAGGTGTTTAACACAGGCTCCCTTTTGTAAGCGTTTCACATTCAAATGACTGATTACAACTAAGCTTACAACATAAGCCTGTGAGGTTTATGTAGATGTTTTAATAGTATGCAGCAGGCTTAATTAGAGCTCCATAATACCTGCTATTTATTATGCATCTATTTTCGTCAATTAGAGATAATCAAACACGTTGGGAAGCCAACAGAGCATTCTGGTGTTTATCTCACTGCGATAAGAGAGCAGCGATTCTGCGGAGGAAAAAATAAATAAATCAAAGACGACACTCCGGTGGGAAAGAGAGGTCATGGCTGGAATCAACAAACACTGGCGATGAAGAGTGGGAGAAAGTTTAGCTGGAGAAAGGGTGGCTTTGTTGCCGCTTTGTTGTAACACAATCCTCATTTTTATTCATTTTGGCATCACGGCCAAGAGGTCAAAAGAGAGGTGTGTTTACAGAAAATCCCAAATTCCCGTAATAGTATGCAGGAAAAAGATATTCATGATGCAAGGAAGCTGCCAAGTTCAAACCCACTGGGCTCTCTGGACCTAATAGCTAATTTGCTAGAATTAGCATAGTATTATATCACCTTTTTTTGTCTTTGGTGCATTGTTAAAACACAACCTTTGGCCCCCTTCAAACAAACATTCTTTAACAACTGCTAATGTGACATTTGCGCGATTAGTTGACAAGATGCAGCATCACCTGGCTGTAGCTAGGATATAGCACAATGCGCATTGGTTATTTTGGACAAATGTCACCCTCCTCACAGCCAACCGTGTCAACCCTCCTCCAAACAGTCAGGAAGTGCACCATGAGGCAAGTGCATCCCGAGCTCATCTCTTGATCCCTGCAGGGTCAAGCACCTCACAGCTTGCCACACATTTACCTTCACACTCGGTAAATAGCGACCTTTCAGTTAACACAGAGCGGGTGAACCTCTATACGGCTTCACAGCGTGTACGTGCACGAACGTAGACAAAGGCACAGACTCCATGCTACGTCTTTATCATCTATACAGACGTCGCCGACCCTCTCATGACACCGGCGCTCTCCAAATGTCATATGTGAAGAGCTAGCGTCCCAGGGACAATGAGGGGTATAAAGTTTCCTGGTAAGACTTAGCAGCACCCAAACTTAGAACTGACTCCCTAAGGATGTCGGTATGTGTGTGTGTGTGTTGATAGGAGAGAAGTATACACACAGATTTACACAGCTTCTTGCCCACAGCCTTTGACAGTATGTTCCACAGTCCTTTGTGTATTTTAGAAGTTAGCACACTGGCTCAACTCCATTCCAGACATCACGGCTAACGTTAAAGTTGAGCTGGAATGAAAAACGCCTTGTTTAACTCTTTAAACCAAGGTCCTTGCTTTGAGTATTGAATAATGCATGCTGGGGGGGGGGGGGGGGGAATCAAAATTAAATGAACTTTATACTTATATTTCATCAAAAATCTCACGATCAACTTTAGCAGCATGTACGCAAGTCTACAAGCTAAGATACATTAACCTGGCAAAAAAAAGGACCTTGGTTTTTCTTCAGCTGTTCCCAAACTGAAATCTCCAGATAGATAGATCTATCTATCTATCTATGTAGACACACACACACACACACGACTGCTTTAGCAACTGTGGAGTACAAGACGGCTTCCACTCCCTCTCCCTGATGGGTACTACGATCCTGTCACTGTATGTCATCTGGTCTGCTCCCATTACAACACGACACGGTCCATACACCCTCTTCTCAGCATTGCAATCAAATTCCTCCCATTATTTCCTGCCTGTGTGCTTTTCCACTCTGGAATGTGGCAATTACAGCAGTTAGACAGTCTAGAATGCTGTTTCAGCCCAAGTATTTGCGCTTCTCGTATGTGTGAGGTGAGACGACATATTTTTCCTAATGAGTACACGAAAATCCCTTCGCTAAAAAGAGAAACGTTAAGTCCACAGAAGTCCTGAAAGCTCCCTTATGTAATCTTGCTGAGCCCGTGTGGACTTGAGTAAATGTTGCTCCGTGTTCATCTGAATTCGAGGGTGATTGTTAACACCGACTCATTACTGAATACATGCAGCTGCTGCTGCACGTAATAATAATAATAATAATATGACTAAAAGTACATGATAATTTGTGGCCGTTAGCACTTTTACTTAATTACACATTGACATGAATTTACATCTAAATATTTTCAGCAGATTTAAAATGATGATGGGTCTATTGGTTCATGAAAAAACAAAAAACAGATGGCATTTCCATGTGAGGCTCTGTCGGCCGGCTGATCGGCTAAATGGAAATCTACCCTTTACAGAGGGATAATCGGCAGGAATCAATCACTTTCAGGTGCAGTGGGGAATCAAAGATGGTTTTGCACAGCTGTAATATTCCTAAATCGCGTTTGTTGTCGATGTAGATCAACAACTCAAAGCTGAGATGATTGAAAATGATGTGGCGAGAGATCCGGCCATCACTGGCAGCAGTCAAGTCACCTGTTTGATGCCTCTCCAGGGCAGCTTGACCTCACGATTTGCCAAACGGAAAAAAATAAATAAATAAAAAAAGAGGCTCAGGTGATGCTATCTCGTCTCATTGAATTCCCTTGATGTCTGAGGGTTCTAATGACCCATGGAAGGAAATGACAAGTTCCACTCATCTTCATGCGGAGCTATCAATCACGTCAACCTTTTCCTCAGAATATCAGGCTTGAAAATGAAAATCGAGTGGAGAACGGGAGAAAGAAAACGGGACCATTTCATCAGGCGTCATATGCCATGCAACACATATTTTACAAGTTACTGCAGCCCTGCGGGTGGAGTGGGACTCACACGCACACGAAAAGAAAAAAAGGGCCACTTTTCAGATACGGATATGGCGCTCCATTACATGTTGAAAATAAATCTAGCTTTTAACGTGGCACACTTTTGATGGCTAAAACTGTTGCACTCGTCGGAACCTCTGCCCTTCTCTGCCCCACCAACAACACCTCCTGGTTCTAGATTTATATGAAAGAGTTCTTGGTCGACTGTCTTTTTATTTTACCGATCCAACACTGGGTCCATGCAGTTTAACTCTGATATGAGTCAGTTGTCACGGCAGGGACAGAATATGGTAACGTTCACTGCTGAATCTCAGAGAGCAGCTAATTAATGATAAAGAATAGAAAATTAATAACCATTTAATTCATAGTGTTCGTTTCGGTTAATTACTGTAATTTCTCTTTCGAACTCCTTCATTGTAATCATTATCACATGCATTATTAACAAAATGCCTGCAATTATTTTTATATTATTCAACTATATTGTCTCTGTGTTCGTGTATATTTTCTGGAATACTTCCTTCCTGCACACCGTTTCTGTTCATGCTTGGCGTGCGATCATCGCCACCTTTTTTTATGACGATATGAAGTTAATGTTCCGGATTGTGGTTTTACTACAGACTATATCATTTTCGCTTCTATGGAGGCCTCAGTTCTCCCGCGCAAGATCAAAAATGTATGTTTTATCCCATTCAATTTTGGGTTTTTTTTTTGTTTGTTTGTTTTCACAAAGACTATTCCTTACACGCTTTGTTCGTTTCCAGTGTTTATTTCAGAAAGATGACCGTCATGTTTCACCCGTGGGATGGATTTAGCAGTCGGGGCTCTGTGGTGAGGTTACAACTGCCACTACACAAACATACATGTGCGTCGTCTACCGTACATGTATATTTACATGTGCCGGAACATGTGACTGGCCAGATGTGAGATGAAACTGTCAATAAATCTGTCACTGCAGTTCATTTAGCAGTATTCATATTATACACTGATCACGGGGATGCGATTTCTTATCAGTCCACCTCCTGTTACATGAGAAGGTGATTAAGATAGAAGATCGGCTCATTTACTATGCAGCCAGGGGGGATTTTCAGCATTGACTCACCACTGTCCAATGATTATGTTTAGTACGTTGAAGAAAAATTACTGGTTTGAAGTCAACGAAGCCAATTGTTCACATCTAAGTATCAAAATTAACATTTTTAGACGTAATGCAAAAGAGCACTCAAATTTGTAGTTTTTGAAGCACTGGTAGCCTAAAAACCCTTTTTTCAGTACACGTGTACGTCTTAGACGTGCTGTCAATCAATATGTAATTGATTATCGCACTAAAAGACCTACAGACATGCACTACTAACCCTACATGAACTGGCAGGACATGTCAGAGAATAAACTATGAAAAAAAAGTGGCTTTACAATGCATTTTCATTACACACAGAAACTGTCTCTGTTCTATACATTCCATAAGAACTGAAGTTGGACTGAAGTGTTATTAGTCATCCAGCAGGTGGAAACATGAAGGAGGTTGAGTCATTCTCCATTAGTTTCAAAAGTGCATTTTCAGGAAGTACGCCTGTTTGTTATTCTGAACATTCCCGCAAAAGCAAAACTCACTGAACACTTCCCAAAAAAGAAAAGGAAACTGTACATTTCAGCGTGGAAATAAAATTGCAACCGATAAAGTACAAGGTGAATGATCACGGGTGCATGAAGCGAGGAGGAGAACAGGGTTGGAATAGATCAGCATTAATAGTCGCTGTTCAATAATCATGTTCTCACAATGAGAGTCATTTTGGAGGAAACATGTCAATATCTTTGGGGTTGAGGATCCCAGAAGGCAGAAAAATACAAAGCAGGGCGCGTAGATTTGCTGGATTGATTTTTATGTGCGTTTTTCATCCTCCCCATCGCACTCCGTCTCCTGATCTTTATGAACCTGCCTCTCCGTCCTCCTGTTGTCCCTCTCTATTACACCTCGCCCCTCTACAAGGACGCCAGCGGGAGCATGATCAAGCAGCAGAGAAGCTGTGATGTCCCTTCAGAGATGAATAAGAGTTGTTTGTCAGGGAAGAACAAGAAGGGGGGAAAAAATATTTCAAGAGAGAATGAATCACTGCCCTTCTCCTTTCCTAGATGGAAAGGAGATGTGGAGCACTGAGGGTTGGGTGAGGGGTGCGACATTGGCTAAAAATATCCCTGTGTGTACGCTGTGTGTGTGTGTGTGTATATATATATATATATATATATATATATATATATATATATATATATATATATATATATATTTGATTTACATTCCTTCACTTTTAACTGAACCACACATCCATGCTGCACATCCACAACCATTTTGAATAGCCTTAATAAAACCCCCCTCGCCCGCCCCGACACGGGCATGTGAGCGCTGATGATCACACTGACTTTCCTTTCGCTGCTGCCCATGCGTCTCCACCACAGGGCATTTCACTGCACACGCTGAAACTAGAAGAGACAAGCCCCTGTGTTGTGACTGGAGGCTGAGGCTTGCAGCTCAGACAAAATTAACCAACTCTTGCTGCAGCTTCTTTTCCTCTCCCCTCCCCTCCCCCATCCATCCATCCATCCATCCCTCCATCACTCCATTTCATTTACCCTAAGCAAATTAGAACATTTACCTTGATTCGATTCAAATGTTTGTCTGTGTGTGTCTGTTGGGGGAGGGGGGGCAGAAGCCAAGATTTATTAATCTTGTATCGCATGTACGGAAAGTAATGGGGTCCATCTCAGATGTCAGTATCTTGTGTTTTGGTTAGGACTCAATCCATGGAGACTCAAAGTGGTCTTTGGTGATCGGGTTGGGTTACAGCTCTATCCAACAAGGTGGGGTGCAAGAGGCAGTGCACGGACTGGTGCACGTCATCAGCTGTTCTCGTCCCACGTTACCCCATGAACTGTGAGTCCGGAGTTTTAGTATCTCTAACATGTCAATAAGTGTCAATAAGTGCTAAAAGGGAAAAATGAAGGACGAGATCACGTTAGTCAGCGCAGTTACCCCAGAGTTGAGTAGGTAAATAAGAAAACACAGTTCTTTACAAGTTTGAAGACCACGGTTCTACTATACTTGTGAGGTCAAATGTGCAAAATTCTGGACCTTGATACTTTGAATGACTTCTTTTTTCGTAGCGTCAATACTTTTGGGATTTAGGGTTGTTAGGGTTAGGAGAATGCATGGTTAGTGGTGTGTTCCAGTGCAGCCAGGAGCTGATCCCCCCCCCCCCCCCCCACACACACACACACACACACTGACACTCTTGTAGACTCCAACACAGCAACATGCCACAACAGCTGTGTTGGAGTCTGTCATCAGAGGACGGAAAACAGACAAGCAGAAGAGGACATGTGAGAGAGAGAGAGAGAGAGAGAGAGACAGAGAGAGAGAGAGAGAGAGAATGGGAGAGAGAGAGAGAAGTGGAGGAGAATCAGGTGAGTCAGACACAGGCTAGAGACACTCAAGAGAATCTGGATGTTGAGTCCTGAGCGCCACCATGTGGGCCACGTGGGCTGCCTCTGGGAACACCAGAGCCAGGCAGAGAAAGAGACATGTCATTGATTTTCCACACAGTCAACAAAATGATTTCAGCATGCAGGGTAAATACACAGCCTCCCATAGTAATTTCTCCAAAATACACACGTACATGCACGGTCACACACTCATAACCAAATCCCTGCAGAGCTGTACCTGGCAACATGCACACAAACAGATTTCTTCCTGTCTCACATGAAAAACAAGCACGGCTGCCTCAAACCATGAGTGGTTGTTTATTCCTGCATGAAAAATTAACAAATGAGAATTTTACATGACGTGCTGCTCACAAGAATAATTCGGCAGTTTAGCAAAAACAACAGCGAGTGAGCGCTGGGAGGAATGTGTTCGAGCCAAAACAAAAATCAAATCCTCCTCCGATGCCGCTGACGCTGAGCTACATATGTAAGAGGCTCTTCAGCTCCAGGTACCACAGGTGTAGTTGGTTCAGTTTTTAACGTCTGGGAACGCATTTCCAATTTCTGTTGAAACTTCAAATAGGAAACTTTTCTTCCTACAATCGTGAGTAAATTCTCAAGTCCTATCTTAATATTAGCTTATTTGTTACACAGTCTTATCACTGCACATGCCTAAAGCAGGCATGAAATATTCACCTATCAGAGTAGGGCTAAGGGCGGGCCTTCTGAGGATGCATCCCTAGTATGTCCATTTCCTCCTGGATCTGAAAAATAAGACCCTTTAGCATCCAATATTTTACATAAAATTGGTCATGTATGGATAAATTTTTGCTGCATCCTCCCCTGACACCCATGAGACCAACAGAAACTCTTAGAGGACGCAGACCACTGGCTGAAGACTGGGTCCTCATTGACGAAACCAATCCGTTCCACAACTTCCAGTACCGTGTCTGACAGAGCTGGTAGCATTGAATCCATCCCGAAGAGAACCAAATCAACACTATGACGCTACAGTAAGAACCAGAGAATCTCTACAGTCATTCATCTCCTGGGCACCATGAACCCAGTTGCTGAGATATTTCGGTTTGACCAAAACCAGTCCCATCCGTCCCTCCACCCTCCATCTATTTCCTATGCCCTCGCTAACAGCTAAAGCAAAGGCTTTTAATTAGATTTTAATTGGACTAATATAAAGTCCAAGTGAACAGGAATCTTCTCAAGCACAGCACAGAGGTTGTTATGCCCCCCATGGGCGCGGGGGGAGGTGTGTTTCAGCACTTTTGTGTGTTTTGCAATTGGACAGACTTCATTAGCATTTTAGCAGCGAGCCTGGCTGGAAGGCAGGCCCAAGATTAACTAATGACACAGATGAGATAATATACAGAGAGGTTTGTGCGTGTGTGTGTGTGTGTGTGGGGGGGGGGGGTGTCTTTCCTTCGAGAGCACAAACTCACATGACAGGAGACCCGTGATTCTCCTGTTGATTGTAGTTTTTTGAAGGAGGAACTGCAATTCATCCAGGTCAGATTTTTAAAAAACAGTATCAGGCTTTTACTTTGGGAAACTAATTTGTCCCTTAATGAGATGAAATGGTACATTAATAAAAACGATGTAGCAAAATTAACATTTATATTGCACTTTAGGGCATATTTAAACATTTTATCCTTCACTACGAGATTGAATACTTTGATGCACGGTAAAAATCAATTCTGCTTCCATTTTCCTTGACGTAGCTTGATAAAATACAGACAATTGCGAAAGTGGTATCCATCATCTCAAAAAGTCACGTATTATTGTAAATGTTCAAATTACAACATAAAATATAGTACGCTGATGTTTGACCTGCGGTGCTTGCAGCATTGCTCAAAGATATAAAGAACACTAAAATCTGTGCGGACAACACCCCTGTGTGGGGTATTGTAGCGTAAAGCTAAAACAGCTCGATCAGGTGGGAAAATAAGTGGTCATTCTGTGCTGTGCAGACAGCCGTGACTCACTCCAATTACATCCAGCAGTTTTTCTTTCATCCCTTCCAGCTTCAGTTGTGAGATGCATCATAAAAAAAAAAAGCCCTTTTGAAACCGCAGCAAGGACACTTCACTCAATGCCAGCAATGCTTTGAAAGTGTTCTCAATGCTCTCGCTTCATGTTGCGTTCGCGCGTCCCTTGTTCTGTCTCCACGTTGAACCCTTCCCGTCTCGTATTGTCGTTCATCCCATCAGTTCCAACAAATGCTGGGTTTGATGACAATCAACCTCCAGGAGTCTTGTTCAGCGTGCAGATATAGAATTTGGCCGCGATGGCAGAGCACCTCAAGGATCTCTCTTACATTTAAGGTCCTGAGAGCTTCAAGACATGCAACTATGGGCACATCTGGGGCAGGAGAAACCTCACAACCTATTTTATGAACTCTCTCCTTTTATGAATTCCGTATTTAATTTGAAACCCATTGGACTGTCCAAACTGGAGCAACACGGGTAAATAGTAGAGTTGCGCAAAAAAAAAAAAAAAAAAAAAGAAAAGGAGTAGAAATACACAGACCGCAGGAGGGAGAGCTGCATACGTACTGTATTTTAGATGGTTTCAAAGAGGCGTGAGGAAAACTACATCAAAGAGGCGAGAAATCCTTGAAGAGGGGATGATGTGACTGGCCCCCCCAACCTTACCCCCCCCCCCCCCCCCCCCCACCCAACACCATCTTTTCATCCCTTCCCAGCTGATTTAACAACCATTCACATTTGGCTCAGGCAAAGGTTGTTTACTCTTCACCGCAGGGACTCTAACTGTCTTGACAACACCCAGAAACACTTTTAAGAGTCGAGTGGTATCAATGACCTTGATGAAGACCCAGCGGAGGCTCAACACATAGCCGCCACCCCCCCCCCCTTCTTCCAGTCTAATACAACTGAAGAATCGATGAGGCCAAACAACTTCAAGCATCTCCCAGCAGTTGATTAAACCCAACTAATCGTGGTCTATTCAACAAGCGTAGGTGACAAGAGGTGAGGTTTGAACCACTTGTTGAGAAACAACACAAACTCCAGAGTGTTACCACGAGGCTCGTGAAGGACACTTTAACCACCGGCTGCCTGACAGTCTGTGGCAGCTACTTTCTATTCCTGGAAAGAGGGCAATTATGCTGATGGACGAATGAGGGACAAAATGGAACTGTTTGTCTTCACTCCCACTTCCATTTCCAGGCAGAACAAACTGTTTGGGTGGTTGGTTGATAGAAAGTATTAGCGCTGGTTGACCATGAATAACTTCATCAGGCCGTAAACACAACAGGAATAGACCGCAGCCGATTCCTCTTCAGTAAAAAGAAGCAACAAGAACAAAATGTCACTGTTGAATCTGCTTGCAACTCCATGGATTTCTTGATACTTAGATTTAAAAAAGAAAAAGGACGAACACCCACGTGCCCTCGTGTGCAGCAGTGTTCATTTAAAAACTGACCTTTTTTTGCAAAAGTGGAAAAAGAAATGAGCTGTGACATTCAATTATACTCACGCCTCCACCTCCAACAGCAATCATAGCCACTTTAGATAGACAAACACCGGGATGTTTGAAGGGTTTGCTTGTTTATGAGCATCTAGTTGGACCAGAGATCCATATCATTTGCATACTTATGAGCAGTAGATATGGTTGTCATGGGAAACAGAGCAGTGGGACGTGAGCGAGAGGGAGGGAGACAGCGTTGCGATGCAGAGCAATGAACAATACATTATGGTAGAAACCCTGATTAATCCTGTCTAAATGATCAGGAAATGGAGGGGAATCAGCACATTCCTGTAGAAATACACTCACATCGTTGAACATCAACCTAATGTAAAAAACATTTTACAGGAAAGACAAAACGTTTATAGCTGAAATGTAGTTATCGTCATCCAACTTACCCTCAGGACAGAAAGCCTGTTTCTGATGACAGCAGGAGAGGAGCTGAGCCATAAAGTGAAAATTAAAAACCAACTTAAAAAAGCCGAACTTCATTACTTTATAATAGATTTGGGATTTTTCAACATTATTTAATGTATTTCAGGCTAAAAGACCACAAAGGGCCTCCCCTTATGAAATGTTATACACAGATTTAACACTAAAAAGGTTGTTTGTTTTTATTTTACTCGTTATTCAGTCTTACAAACGGATATTATTTGCATTGTTATTTACATTTATTTGACATCCACCCATGCAAAATAAATGGCGATGGGCTCCAGTGGCCACAGAATTGCTTTCCGTTATTCACGCGATAAACAGAAGGAAAAAAAATGGGGAAAGCCCAATAAAAACGGTCCCACAAGCAAGATGGCTACCTGCACGTGAAGCAGCGCTTGATGATGATGATGCACGACAATTTAATGAGGCGACAAGGTTTGACTTACATTTCACCGCGTTTCTCTTCCGGCTCCGTCGTTAATTACGTACGTCATCATCACATCGTTAATTCATGCAAACACTGGCCATAACATCTCGGGTGCATGTGCTGGAATTCATTTTGATCGCGAGTCCAAAATCGGACAATGGCTCAGATCTTCGATTGGACTCAGGATATACACCAGTTATTCAATAAATGATTTTCTGCAAGCTTAGCTTTAATATAGTCCTTGTAAGTTCTTGAAGTTTTTTTTTTTTTTTTTTTTTTAAACTCGGCTTAGTCCTAGAAAGCCTGATGGCAATTTGTAACTCAAATTGCTGCTGACATTTACTGTGTACCTCTTGTACCTCCTCCTTGAAGTCTTTGCAAGTCTGGGTGATTGACATTTACGAGAGGTACGCAATAGATGTCAGGAGCAGAGAGCTGCCAGTAGCCATCAGGCCTTGCAGGACCAAACACAGGGTTGAGATATAGCCTAACGTGCAGAGGTAAGGCCAAACGTATGTATAAAAGCATCTCCTGAGGGACCATTGTGGAAAATAAATTATGTCAAATTCTAATGAATACCAAAATGCACAGATTCCACGTTTAGTGAAGTTTGATTTCCTTCTTTTGTTTGTGTTTTGGCAGGTCTCTGATCCCCCGTAATTCTTCCACAAAAAAAAAAAAAAAGGAATAGGGTCTTCGCCAGGGACTGGCTCAGGCCCTAAAAAAAGCTGTGCTACGGAGTAAAAGTGGAGCAGGGGGCTGCTAAAAATGTCACACGTTGCCTGACACTCAGAGATAAACACAGATATGGAATGAATTCAGATGGATTTAGTGCTTTCTGACATGCAAGATGACATAGTACTTGTACTGTATAATTTGTATGCGAAAGGTCTTCTACTGTTCCCTCTCATTTCTGTCATAGTTGTTGACAATTCTTCAATATTATCTTTCTGCCTGAGTGGACAAGTTGTTAGACACAAACTGTAATGTTACATTTGGGGTGACAGATTATCCAGGCTGTGGGGGCATTTATGACTGGCTCTTTGATATGGATCCGGAAAGACAAGTTGACACATTTCCTTTGGTCGAGCTCACAGAGCCACAGAAGTGTCGGGACAGAAGAGAACATAGATGTCACAGAGAGAGAGTGTGGACAGGTTTTGACTGGAACAGCACCAGAGGCACTGTCACGGTCCTGGTCATGACTCCGGTTTTTGTTTTTTTGTTTTTTTTCCAGTGTGCGATGCACGCTTGTGTGTGTGTGTGTGTGTGTGTGCGTGCGTGTGTGTGGCATAGCCGTGACACTCGATCTCCTGGGCAACGTTCAATCTCGAAACTGTATGCAGTGCTTTGATACAATTTTCAGATTCAACCCTTGAGACGTGTGCAACAGGCTTTCAGGCCGCATCTTTAGTCGACCTGGCCATATTGGTATCGGATTTGTGCACAATGGATCCCACCGAAATCCTTTTCAAAACCTGCGGCTGGGAGTACGCAGCAACAAAAACATTTTGACTCTTTTACCTCTTTAAATATAGGATGGCAAATATTTGCCATCCTCCATTCCTCTTTGGGAACGGACTGATCCCTAATGTTTCTTCCCATGAACGTCCACATCATCTCCTCTGACCGTTGCGCTCACAATGTCGTTTGGCATTTATTAGCTAAAACTCCCACAACTATAGGAAGCACACAAACAAACTGTAGCCCGGAAGCCAACTTTAAAAGCTTCTAACTCCCGTCTCTCTCTCGCTCCCCCTCTCTCCCTCTCCTCAGCATCAATAAAACATTATTTAGTGCACAAATTCCATCAAGACATGATTTGGTAGTATTAAACGTATTCAAACAGGAAAAAAAGGTCAAGTATGACCCTCTACGGTTGCCATACCTGGGGTTCAATGCACCGCCATCTCTATTTAAAGGAATGTTTTAATGATACTTACTGCTTTGGTGGCTCACCAGCAAATTTGACCCCCCCCACCCACCCATCCACCCAGCTTAACTGCCTGCCATCAGCTAATCGACTCCACAGTTGTGCCACCTACCACCGATATACACTTTTTTCACCTACAATATAAACACTTTCCGCTTTCATACCATGCCTGGATCAGTAACAACTGAACCCTCAACGGGTATAAGTGCTCATAACAGCTAAGATGGAGCCTTAGCTTCCGTTTTCCTCCACAAGGTGCAGAGGGATTGTTTGTATGGTGTTGCTTTGTCTTTTTTTTTTTTTTTTTCCATCTTAAGGCGTCACGACAGTGTGAGTCATCCTTCACTGCAGAGAATTTAGCAAAAAATCAATTTTCTTTTAGTGCTGAGACTTGCAAGGCAAAAGTAAGCATAATCGATTTCACAGCTTTTGTCTTCAAGGCTTGAATCTTCTCATATAAAGAGTGTTCTGTTTGTTTGGAACATTAGGGCATTTATTACCACGCTTGTGTGTATGTATTGATTGCGTCGTGGTTTTCACAGTCCGCACATTTCACCAGAGCAGATGTGTGTCTACACTCTCTAAACTGTATGTGCTTTGAACCTAAAGTAAATTGTGCAGACGAATGACAGAATGTTATTTGTGGGTCTCCACGATTGCACCTCGCTGTGTGTGTTCATTGGGTGACAAATCGCTGACAGACAGCGCGTATGTGGCAGGTGTTGGATGGGGAAGGGGGGGGGGCAATATTGTCCTTGGATCCCTCATATCGATCTCCTTCCATCTTATTTAGCTCCTGCCAAAACTCGGGGCTTTGAATTGACTCAAGATTATTACACCTCATTTTTAGGCTGCTAGCAGGTGCAGTCTGCAAAAACAAGTGACGGTCATACAAAGTTGTTTGCTGATTTCAGAGTACAGATGACGTTTGGTTGAAGGGGCTACGAGCTTTTAGGCTGAGCACGTTCACAGGAGAAGAAATCCCATTATGGGTGATGGCTATTAGTGAAGGGCCCTCAAGCTTTGATTAAAACCTCCTCAAGAATGGGAATTTAGAAAATACAGAGTGTGAACGGTTTATTTCATGTAAACTGCTTGAATCCGTCCTGTTGCTCAAATCATATTCCAAATGCCCCAAGAGTCACGTGAATTGTCAGCCATAGAGATTCTCTAGAGAAATGACTACCAGCACTTTTTGGCTTGTGGGTTTCTGATTGTTTCAGAAACTCAAGGTAGTGTGGGTCTCCATTTTACGGGGTATGCAAATGATGTGACAAGTGCAAGCTAATACGGTTGCACTGAGTTGCAGAAGAGGGACTAAAAGTAACAACATTTAGCTCGAATGCAGTAAAAGAAATTAAGGAGCATAAGGAATTTTTCTTTTTAAATGGATTTGCATGTTAATGGGGTCATAATTAGAAACATGTTTCTCTTGTTTTTGTCCTGTTCAAGCTAATGCTGCGCAAACAGCTAGCTACACCAGACTGCGTTGCTAAAGTCTCCGTTAAATAAACTGTGGTGAGCATATCTGACAGTTGATATTTGACAAGAGACGAATGTTATCCAAGGTTTCAGTGGATAAAAGCTACTGAAACAGACTGACAAGCTGCTATCATGGGGGTTAGCCGCTACAATGATCTGCTACCATTCGCTTACACAACATTAGCGGCTAACACTTTTGAGAGACCACAGCGTGTTTCTTTATAAGGTTACAGCAAAAGTCTGGGTTCTTTTATGTTATAGTAGCTGTGTTAGTGTTTGGCAAAAATAAACTCCATGGTCAGAGCACCTAAATGGAATATAGCTAGCAGCATGACAGCTAGCTTCTCAAATTAGTTTGCTGCTAGCCGATGGTACTTATCTTTAAACCATTAGCCTGAGTAATGTCAAAAATGAGCCGAAATACAATGTTCCCAGCACCCAGAGAAGATAAATTAACATTTGTACATTTCCAAAGTGTCAAAATAAGGTAGATATTAATGTCAGGAAATATGATTCTTGTCTATGTTTAAAGAAAAACTGTCCAGTTCCATTAAACACAGCAAAAGCAGATTTGTCTTACCCACTCTTCGAAGTTTCTCCTACAGACAGCAGCATCATGTCGTCCACCCCTAAGGCAAAATAACATTTATGAATAACCTCTATAATTAAAATATAGGCCAACAAGTCCAACAAGGAGCTAGAATATAGCAAGTTCATAAACTTATAAGGTTCATAAGCAGTGAGTCCTGCAGCAAAGGCACGAAAATTCAACAGGAAGTATAAAAAAAAAAAATAGATTCAGGCCAAGAAACCAGGCACAAGGTTTTTACACAAAAACAGAGGAAACAATAGAAACAAAGAGACTTAACTTCAGTTTTTGATTAAAAAAAACAATGGCAGCGCACAGAAACGGGTGCATCCTCAAAGAACAAATCAGCGACAAAACAGGTGACTCTCGTTAAGGGCGGGGCAGATAATCAAAAAGAGTAGGAAAACCAAACTAAGACAGGAAGTTAAACAATGAGGGCAGAGCTACGATAATAAAACAGGAAGTAATAACTAGAAACATTTAGTGCAGGCAGGAACCAGGATGTGCTAGCTTCATAAACACTGAAATGATTGATTCATTTTATCTTTAAAATAACAATCAAAGACTTGAACCATACACAGGTTCTGATTCCTTATCCAAAAATAATAATAATAATAATAATAATTTTGTCTTTGTTATTTTACTATTCTGGACAAATGATGTATATAATTGTTTTTATGAATTTGTGATTTTGGGCAACAATAAAAAAAAATTGATGAGTTACTTTGACTTTTACTGTATTTTTTTAAGGTTTTGGGGTTGCTTACATTTTGTACACAGCTGATCCTTCATACCTTTGAGCACCATAAGGTTTATTATTATTATTATTATTATTATTATTATTATTATTATTATTATTATTACAAATAAAAAGCTCAAGGTGGAATCAAATCCTTCAACCACTGGGCTCCATCTTGATCTTGTAATTGCACACTGTAAAATCCGCCATCTTGTTTTTGGAGATTGTCTCTGGAGGCATTTCTGCCTTATTGGATGTGATAGTGAAGGTTGAGCTCAGAGGTCACTGGGTTTTACAAGGGACACCAAACACTGACTCAGACCTGTAATATCAGCAGCCCATAGAAAACACCTGAGCCCACTGAGAAGCAGCCTTTATTGGATAAGTGAACATGGCTGCTCAGATACTGGCTGGATCTTCAGCCTGGACTCACAAGGCTGAACACTGAATGGTTGGAGTTGACGGGCTGTTCAGGTACGAACTCAACCATCTGTTGTTTACACTCTGCCGCCCTCCACAATATCTGACTTGGACACACACACACACACACACACACACACACACACACACACACTCATAAACAAACTAACACTCTACTGAGAAATATGAGTGTTTTGGTGCACAAAATGACGGTGCTGTATCTGTCAAGCACTGATTTCTCACTCTTCCCTTAGAGATGGAGAACAAAAGCTTTATAACGTGATATGCTATCAAAGAACAATCATACAAGAAACACTTTGGAGAGTAATTTTTATAGAAGTATTTTCTACCTCGCTGTCTACATTGCAAAGCCATGACAATCATTTGTTTCAGTTGTTGACAGGCGTCGCTGGTCGTCCGTGGCCCAGAAGGTGAAACAGGTCATCTGGAAATGGAAATATTCTTGGTTCAACCCCGGGTTTCCTCCAGAGGCCGTACGCAACTGTCCTGCACCACAATGCTGGACCATTTGCCATTGTGTGTGTGTGTGTGTGTGTGTGTGTGTGTGTGTGTGTGTGTGTGTGTGTGTGTGTGAATGTGTGTGTGTGTGTGAATGTGTTAGCAGGTTAGCACCTTACATAGCAACTTCGCTAGCAGTGTGAAAGCGTTGTAAAGCACTTTGAAAGGTAGGTTCATCAGGAAAATCTATTAATACACTATCTTGGGTGGTAACAGTATTGGGATTACTTTTTTTAATAACAATAGTAAACATTAATAAATGGTAATTAATTACTGCTGATCAGTTTGATAAATGCAAGATCAGAGGGTTTAATCGTGCTCTCGTGTTCCACCATTTTGAGGGTCAAACCTTCTCCTATCTCAATACATTTTTTCTTTTTTTCTCTCTACCCTGCGTCCGAGGGCTGAATCGGCGAGGTCGGAAGGAGGTGTGAGGGCGCTGAGCAGCAACAGTGTCAATTCAACGCTCAAGTCACTCAGCCAGAAAATGACAGCAGCTGATGGGGGGGGGGGGGGGGGGTAACTGTACCATGTCAAGACACAGTATGGCCACCCTTGCTCACTCACATCAACCAATCACAAACCGAGAGCAGTCGTGACTGCCGATCTATATGAAATGAGGTCTGGCATGAAAATCCAGCACTTCAGCGCAGTTCAATTCACGCCTTCACGACACGAGGTTACACAGTTGTTTGTGCGCGCTCTGATTACTTGTAAGAGCAAAGAAATAGAGTGTGTGTTTACTAAAAAAAAACATGGGCACAAAGAAGAGATAAATAGAGAGAAAATTAAAAGTGGCCAAAGGGTTCCGTGGAGAGAGAGGCAGAAGTGTGTGGGTGAGTGTGCGCGCGCGCGCGTGTGTGCGAGCTCCTCTCGCTGGTCTGGCTTTAACAGGTTTGTCAGTTCATGTCCTTGACATACTTATAAACTGTCACCACATGAAACCATCTCTGGACACACACACACACACACACACACCTCTCTACCTGCCCATTTCCCTGAAACTGCTGGGTCAACGTCCATTAAGGTCTCTGTAGAGAAACCGAATGGGGAACTGAGGATGGAAATAGATGTGGCACAAACATGGCTTCCATCCTCGCCTCAGACTGTTTTGACTAATGAGCCAACGTAGCAGAGGGGTTAATTCCCAAAGGGAGCACAGGGTAACGTCAGTGCCCCCTTCTCCTTGGCCTATTTTGCTTTTTTGGTGTGCTTATCTATGTAGGCGCTGCCATTTTTCTTTTTTCCTTTTGTTTCTATGTGGGTCACAATACAAAGTGGGACCGGCACCGTGAATCATTACTAATAATCCTCAAAATCACACCGAGAGGGAGAAATAATACATTAGCAAATCAGAAGCACTTAACGTCTGGATTTGGTGGACTAAAGGATCAAGAGGCGGGTGCGTGATTGTGGAGATCACCTACACAGACCAGCACAAAGTTACCCTTGAGCAAGACCCCTCAACACCTATTTGCTTAATGCTCGGCGGCACATTTTTATGTAATTGCTGGGTTATTTTCAGGTGTTAATGTGGCCATCTGAGTGGTCCTGCAACACCAAGAAAGAGAGTGAATACACGGCAGCGATGCATGCAACAGTATCTGACTATTGCGTCACGCTAGGTTTGAATACGCTAACCTGCTATTAGGTATTTGTAGTCTCTCTGGAGTTTCAGTCTGCAGGTTAACATGACCGCCTGAACATCCCTTGGCTCTTTTTCAGTGACTGTCACAGCAAACACACACACACAAACAAAAGACTAGAAACACCGCAGTTCTTCAGATAACTGCGTGCGACAAAAAGAGATAAGCTCGTTCATTTTTATTTACTTGTTTGGTTAGAAACCGACAAAAACTGCAAAAATGGCAACCACACCGAAGCTGTAATTCATCCAAAAAGTGTAATTTGCCTTTCAGGTACACACAAATGTGTGTATGAGACACAAACAGATGTATTTTCACAGCCACATCACTTATTTGTGATTTCCTGAATGTAGAAAGAGCCTGAAGCATATATTTAGCTTGAAGCTAACGGCGCCCCGTAGCCACCAACTACAAAAAAACAGCAAAACTGTTCAAAAAGTAAGTTTTGTAAATTCTCAGTGTGATACACGTCATCTTTATCCACACAAAAGATTAACCATAACTACTCAGATTTGATGCGACGGTTAATAAACTACAGTTTTTTTAAATCTCAAATTACAGTGTTTGTGGATTACCGAGCCTACAGCTGGATGAAGAGTGTATGGATTATACCGGATAATTCACTTGAGATTTCCCAAACAAGCCTTTTTTCTTTTCTTTTCTTTTCTTTTCTTTTTGCTGTTGTTTGTAATTGGTGGCTACAGGACAACATTAGCTTGCATTCTGGAGTCACAAGGAGTGATGCAGCAATAAAAGAAAGTGTGATTTTAAAACATCTATTTGTGTGTAATTTAGGGGGGAAAAAAATCACTTTTAGTTGAAATAGTAATTAAAGGAAAAATAATTTAAAAAATTATTCATAATCCAACATCAGGCCGACCAGATTAGATGTGTTGAACCTGAACAAGTTCTACAGGCAACTTCAAATTTTCTACAATTTTTTTTTTTATGATTTTTACCTTTGATTCAGTTTATACTTATTTTTTACTCCATTTATTTTTCCTAATCTTAAATCTATTTCTGGATTAATGTTAGTTTGACCCCCCAGCTAATATCTGCTCCCAAGCAAAAACACCATTTTACCATATTTCACATTTCGGCAGAAGGTTCCTGCAGGATAAAATCATTCTCATTTCCATTCCTGCAGAGTTAAATTCATTTAATAAAAAAAAATCATCTGATTTAACTGCGTCAGAAATTAAAGCAGTGGAGGGACGATGATGCGCGTAAGATCATAGGAAAGATTCAGAAAAAAAATGCTGCCTTCAACTTACAAGATGGCTGCTATGGCAACAATTCTGCTGCCATCAGACAAATGTTTAAAAACTGGGAGCTTTCAAAGACCCCCCCACCCCACCCCCCAAAAAAATCAGGTAAAACCTCTGACTTCACTCTTCCTCATCACATTGAGACATCGTATTTACAGTAAAAACACTTTGTTTAATTTGCATCATTGTGTCCCAGGACACTGAGGGCAGGTTCTTCTCCAGTTTTCATTGTTTTTTCCCAGCAGACAAACCCACTGACGCCCGTTTACACACCAATTCTTTGACGTGACGAGGGTTTGCTCTTAATGCTAATCATTCAGCAGACTGATTAGTCACCTACCATCCACCCCCGCCACTCTCCCAAATTCCAACAACACTTTGAAGTCCCTCCCTCTGCTGGAAAATTTAAGGAAATAAAAAAAATATGCTGGTTTACTGAATTTTTTTCCGACTTCAGTCAGTTCTCTCAACAAAGGAGCTGCGCCGGAATACTTTCTCACGGGTGCTTAAATTGTTGCTGCTTCCCTTGTTTTGATCCATGTGAGGAACCTTTCTAATCTGATTTCTCCAGGGGTACGTCTTTAAGTTCACACAAGTATACGTCAGCCCGGAGAGATAGTCATCAGCGGCTGTCAGCGAAGCGTTCCGCCTTCGTGGTGGGTGTAGAAGGACTTCAGGATGAAGATTACCTCTTAATTCCCTCCACACAAACTGGAGCCTGACATTTATCCTTGATGTGTTTTCACACTTTAAGTAGGACTCTCTCTCTTTCTCACATACACTCACACACACACACACAGACAGACTCTTTTAACAGCTCCAATTAAAAAGAGTCCAAAGTCCCGTCAGAGCCAAATCCCAACACTTGGCCAGTTGCCTCTTCTCTTCATGTGGAGCCCAAAGTTTCTCCCAGGAGTGAGCATGAGGTACAGATGAATGTGGTGTATTATCTCTTCAGAGAAGCTTCCTTTGTTGTTCGCAGGGAGCTTGAAGACTTCCAGCAGAGGTCAAAGGTCGGCCTACTCTGTCGCGTTAGGTCGCTATTCAACATTTGTTGAAATTCTTTCAATTTTAGGTCATTTATTATTATATTTGAAGTACATTTAAAATATTTCACCACTCTGTGAGGAATAATACATCAGTGATATCCTGCCAGAAGACATCAGGGTGGTTCGCTCGGTTTCCTCATCTCAATCCCTTTGAAAACTTTTTTTTTTTAAAGAATTGCTTTCCCGTAAGGACACACTTGCTTTTACTGTGCGTTTAGATTTCGCTGCTCATCTTGTGATTTACTTCTTTTTGGGTTTTTTTTGTTGTTTGTTTTGTAACTGTAAACTTTACCATGCAAAGAGTTCAGTTTTTCAGTTTTCTTAAGAGGTTTCTATGATGCAAAAACTATCTGGTCAGTTTCCATGAAACTTGGTTGAGAGGGAGAACCCATGAAAGCATTCATGGCCTTGGTGGGGATGAGCACTCGCCTACAGATTAAGTGAAATAAACCACTAAATGTCACTGAATTGGAACGCCCAGAGAAGTCGTTGAGAGGATAAAACCCCCGTTTCAAATGACCAGATGTAGTCGGCAGTGAGACGTACTAATACCTCGACCTGAACGCAGCGCTGCATCAATGACAAGGTGATGGATGCTGTGGCATCCCGGAGGACCGGTCATTAATCAGCCGCCAGCAGACCTGTCCAAGTTTCTCCATTCACCGTGGAGCTTTCGCATCGCATTTGGCAGCTGGACGGATGCAGGGTGAGCGTTCAGAAGAGGCAGCAGAAGTCAAAACGATCTTGGGCTGAAGCTTCTGTTCTCCGGTGCCTGAATTAGGACATCAGGAGATTAAGATAAATGTCGCTTTCTGCAAGGATATTGTAGCCTGCTGCTCCGTAGAGCGATTCCCCATTCAAACCAGTGTTACCTTCTCATCCACATTACCTCACCAGTAACCTGAGCGTCCCTGCCAGCCAGCTGCCACAAGCCATCTGAACACATCATGTGAAACAAACACTTTGCTATATGATCTAAAAGTAGACCTCCAATAATCAACACCTCTCCCTCCGCCATCAACTCTGAATGACCTGCAGGAGTTCGCCAACCAGCCTCGGGTTTGTTTGACACTACTGCCACCATGTGGCCAATGGAGGGACCACCACCACATGGAACTGCAAGTGATGAGTTTTGGTTTACGTTATCCAGGAACTGAAGAGGGGCGCTACATCATACGGGGATTTCCTATCGCCATTGTTGAAAAAATACGATGTAAGGATGATGAAAATAACTGGATATTAAAGAGTTCAATATTTGAGAGCTGCTTTGTGTGAAACTGACAAATTAGTCATGAAACAGTTGTTATCTGTAAAATATTAACAGTTTGTATAGTATTTGACACCTATGCCTAAACTCTTTTTAGCTTATGTACTTACTTCCAACTTTTGCTTCTGTCACACTAGAAATCTCCCCATCTCGTGACTAGTAAATGGGGTTTCAGGGTTTTAATGTTTACTCAGCCATCGGATCTTAAAATTCATTTCAGCCCAAAGAAACTCAAAACTCTGTATCCATTTTAAATCGACATCAGTACATTTATTGAACAAGATAGACATCACTTAGAACAACATTTCTCCCCATACAAGAATAACTATGAGATAGAAATCTTCTGGAACAGTCAACGTCAGTAAATGTCACCTTCTGTCACTCATGTGAAGACCGACCTCCGGGGGTCTCCAGCTCCTGTTACCCTCACCACAAAGTCGTTAATCCGAGCCGGGGCGACCTGGAAAACGCTCAGACAGTGACAGTATGAAGGCATCCTACCACTATTGTCATCAAGGACAATACACCAACAATACCTGCGCCCGGGTTTACCTGGACTTCACAACCGGTCAGACCATAGCAGAGGTGCGTTTGGTTCGTTCCTCTGGGCGGCGCGGCGCAGGGCCGAGGAGCGCTCCCTACTGGGCGGGCAGCGTCCAGTGCGCCACTGTGAGACAAATAAAGCCCAACCATGAATCATGCGACAAACACAAAAGTACATAACCAGGGTGTTTAATTTTATAAAAAAGGGGAGAAAAACATACACTGCTTATCCTCAGTTTTTGGGGTTTTTTTTTTTTAGTATTTACATGCAACTAGTCACACCTTTTGAGTTTGTGTTCTGGTGGGAAAGTGCCTCCAAGACACGAAGCCTGCACCACCAGGCCGCGTAAACCAGTTCATCCAGGTTACCAACACAGGCCGAACAGTTCGTCGAAGTCCCGCTGCTGGAAGGCCAGGCAGATCTCGTAGTCCGTGTCCAGCGCCGCATACACACTCCCCGGGGAGGACTCGCCGTATGTTTTGGAAGAAGCTCCGTGTGGGGGGACCGCCAGGACGTTGCTCTCCGACACGTCGAACACGTCTTCGTAGACGTTACTCATCAGGAACTGCGTGGTGTTTTCCGGCGCCATTTCTCCTGGAAGACGGTGGTTCGTACGGGCTCGGCTTAACTTGTGTTTTAACTGCTTCTCCTTCTGGTTCCTCTTCTTACCGGCCTGTGAGTTATGGTGGTTGGGGTAAGGCGTCTGGGCCCACCTCTGATTGTGCTGGAGGTGCCCCGGCGCTTTCATGGAACCGCCTCGGCCCTGTCTGAAGGCCTCGTCCCGTTGGGTGAAGGCAGGGAGCGGCGTCCACCGCACCTCGGATGCCGGTGTAGTAGGATTCCGGATACAACTGGATATAATGTGCTTCGAGCTGGTGTTGTCCATTGTTTCAATGCACATCTCCGAAGACAATAAATAAAAATAGTCCACTCAGGGCGATGGAAACACACTAGGAGGGTTCTTCGTTACGAAAAAAAATACAGGTTAAAAAAAAGTTCAGGTCTAACGCTGTTTAAATGGAAAAAAAATTCCAATGTAAAATATAATTTTAGAAGAATTACTTCTGAAACGTTCTACACATCGGTATATCCCAAGATCTTTTTTGCTACGTAATGATACCACACGTACGTCGCACGTTGTATTTATGTAGAGCAATACCCACAATACCTTGCGCTCTGAGGCGAATAGCGGCGCTGCAACGACGCTACTGCCACCAACTGGTGTGGAATGAGACAACCTCACTGCATGTACGCCCAACACATGAAAATCTGAGCTCAGTACCAAAGTTCAAATGTGGTTGTAGAAGAGACACAGTAGGTTAGTACTGAAAACACATTTACTCGAACCTGGAGGGTCCGGGTCCTTGGAGCTTCTTAAAATGTGTAAATAAAAAAAAGTAAGAAAGAATTAGAAAATGAGGAATTGATACAAGAGCGCTATTATTGATTCCCCCCCAAATTGGATGTCTTTATCTTTGTGTTACTGTATTTTTTCATTTATTTTAATATAATTATGTAAAATCCTGAATGGTCTCACAGTAGACAGTATTCTTCGGTCCCTTCACTTTAACTGTAATGAAATAAAAGTAAAAGCATTGCTATAAAGTAGACTGTCAAAAAATATAAACTTAATCTAGGTTAAAAAAAAATTCTACCTGAGTCCACTTTCAAATAAACAGAGGTTAAAAAAGAAGTATTGCTTTTTGCATAATTTTAAAAGATGCATTTTATTCATGATGTAAAAGAAGCACTTGTATTTTTAATTTCAATAACCAGGTAAAAAAGAAAGAAGTGATTTATCAGACATATCTCAAATAGGTCGGTTTGACTATTCAATTAGAAATTGCCACTAGAATTGTAACACAAACGTTGGAGGAAGAAGCTTCAGAAAAACTGGTCCCGGGCTGACTGCTCGTTAGCTTAGCGCAATGAGTGGTAGTGGTTGGTAAGGGTTAGCGCACATCGGTCAAATCTCACAAGGTTCAAGAGCTTGGTTTTCCCAGAGGTCACACAAAGTTAGCCGTGATGAGTAGAAGCCATTACTCCTCTAAAGAAATGTTTGGATTTGTCAGGCTAAATATTCGAGCCCCAGGGTTGGTTATGATGTCTCTGAGATGGTGATGATGTAACGATGATGAAAACCTGCCGCTGACGCAGTCACAGTGTCACTGCTCTGGAGGATCCATTGAGAGATTCTTGTGGCCAGATTTGAACCTCTGGCTGCTATGCTGTAAGAAGCCAGCCTATATATCATCGTATCCATCCCCTCATGGTATGCTAACTTAGACATGTCGTAAATATGTCCCTTCGAAAGAGGCCCCGCTGTCCATACACGATAAAACCAGCTGCAACAACATCCTCCCTACACACCAAACCATACCTGACCCAAGGACAGTCAGATACCACAGTTACAATATCTCACATTTTGGATGTTTTATTTCATTCAAAATTTTATACACAGCTTTTGTTACGTGAATGCCGTCGCAGACCATTTTGGATAAACGCATATTTGGGCGGGGTTATGCTAACTTTCCCATCCACTGACATTTATGGAGCTAAGCTAGCTGGCTAGCTTGTCAGCCAGTCCCTGTGGGTCTCTGGGGAGGATTGCAAATAAAGACATTTTCCAGAAAACTTGGTGCGAACTGGTTTAGGCCAATTTAAACTTGTACAAACTCCAGTCCTATTAAAGGTCAATGAATAGGCAGACAAGTTTCATAGATTCAAATAATAGCCCCCAAATACCCACGTTAAAAGGAGACGAGGAGGATGGCACTTTAAAAATAGGTGTTAATCCATCATTTTGCTGACAAAGGGGGATAGCGGCATCTTGCTGTTGTTAACTGGCTATTTTTGAATTCATTCATGTCTCTTTCTCTTTTTTTTTTTAAGTGGTCCAATGACAGAGCAGCAGTTCTTTAAGCTTTAAAATCACAAAATAGAGATCATGATAGATATACGTATATTTACTGGGGTGCTATCAGTTTTTCCTGCAGTATAACCTTGTAACAAGTAATTCAAGAGTCATTAGTCTGAATTACACTGGTATATCTACAGCACTTCTGCAGAGAAACGTTTGTAATGCAATAACGGTTACTGAAATGATAGGTGGTTTGATGGCGCACTGACCTTTTCAAATCATAAGTGTTGCTCCCATCCAGGAAAAATGAAAGGGCATCTTGGTCTCTTAATACACTCTCTCGTACTGCTTGTTTGCCAGTTTTGTCTGCGTGCACTAACAGGCTCATTGTATCTAAATTGGATGTTCTAAAACCAATTTAATGACGATTGTGATCGAAATAAGCCATCCGTTATCGTCCTGACATTTTTGATAGGGAGTGTGTTTGCCTGTGCACCACTTGAGGGCAGGCTCTGCACATGAAAACCTGACTGTACACACAGAGGAGTTTCTATATGAGACACTAGAGGGCGATATGCATCCACGGAGCCCTCAGACCGTCTGGACAGGTCTGCATCCCTCGTCAGAACAGAGTGTCTTTGAGCAACGTTGGAGGTGTCTCTCATGCGTGTGAAATGCAGCTGTTAAAAAGGCTGACTCAATGCTTCAAGCTCCTCATTTCACTAGTCTGATATGTATGACATCACGACATGGCGTCCCAAGGGCAACTTTCGTGCAGGGCTGCATTTAATTGACCTTTAGCTTGCAAAGCGTTGAATTCACATGTGCACTTCAATTATGATTGACAATTATTCACAATGTAACACACACACACACACACAGAAAAAGAAGGAGTTCAAATGTTTCAGAGAAATTTGCAACAGAATTAGTAATTGCAGGCAGTTACGTAACGCCCCAAAAGATTCCCCTCATGAAATCTCCAGGTGCAGCTTTAGAATGTTCCCACTAAGTTTTAGAATATTACATGTAGTCCCATTTGAAAGCGCTGACCAGAACTGGGCCTGAAATGATTGTTAAATCCTACAGGGACGAAACGCTAGGGCAGATTCTAGGTGAAGCTAGGAGCTAGCCTCACTATTAGCTAGCTAGCAGAAATCAACAGGATTCAACTGTTGTCGTCCTTTATTTTTCCCTTTTCAACTAAATTTGACCAAATGTAGCAGACATGTCTTAAAAAGCCTGTATCACAGTTTTGTTTTGTTTTTTTGCATGGAAGTCATGTTCTGTTTGCCTTAGCTAACAAGTGAATGTTACAGCTAAAACTTTATACAGTAAAAAAAGTATACATGTGAACCACTAAAACCAAACTTCACCAGATAATTATATAAAACTAACATTAGAGGTAGTTAGCGGTGTTCTCATTTTCAGTATTATCAATAGAACTGAAGTAGAATTTTAGTCTTGGGTGATTTGGCATTGTATTAAGTTGGGTTTCACAAAACAGCAAGGAACTACAGTTTGAAAGCTAGCATGCTAATATTAACAGCATTCTTATGGCACCCAAAGGGGAGTTTGTACATTTTTGGCTCTTGTATTTTTTTTGGTTTTGTTTTGTTTTGTAAAGATTAAAAAAAACAACAACAACCTCTTCCTCCGAAAGTTACTGTACATACAGGTTCAGTCGCAGAATTTTAGAGTACACAAAGCTCAGCTGGTCTTACGCGTTGGCTGCTCGTTACATTGCAAGACATGGAATCGTTATCAGCATTAACACCAACACACACTTGAGCAACGACTGATACAGTCAAGCCCTCATTAGCAATTTAAAACCACCGGCTTCTTTGAATGTCAGCCAATGAGACATCCGTTATCAGTTGTTACTGAGGTCATAGAGTCTAGGTGGTATGGCCTCTGCTCCGTAAATGGCTAAGTAGGCAATTATAATCTTTTGGTACGAGACTGTAAGTACACGTAAACCTAATCAAAGTCTTGCAGATGATAAAAAGCTATCATGTAATGTAGATTTTTTTGTATTGGAAGCCAAGTTCTGACTTTCAGAACTTAGTGAACGTTCCATGGATCCCTCTGGCTTACAACTGTTGGGGGAAAAAAAAAAAAAAAACACCAAACAAACCAATGAAAAAAGAGGTGTTTAATTCATAGAGACATTTGCAGCAGCGATGTCGTAATTTTTACATAAATCATACGGGGAGGGATTCAGCGATGTCAGCAGGGAGTTGTGGGATTTAATATCTGTGGCGTAGCTCAGCTGCAGACGTGCTGAGAAGATTGGCTGTGTGCTATCTGCCACGATGGAGCTTTAATGTGCCGACCACAATGTGGCGGAGACGTATTAGAGAGTAAAATCAACAGTCTGAGAAAGATGTTATGTTGCTTGAGGTTTCAAGCAGTGGCTCGATTTTCAAAAGGCCCTCAATGATTAACAGATAATCCTGGGCACGGCTACAAGCTAACAAGGGATCTGATGATTGAGGGAGTTTGACGGCTTCCTGGCACACTTATTTGAATTTGTATTGTAATGGGAAATTCGGCTGTGACATTATTCTTACCTCTGTGAATGTGTTGCTAATTGCGTTGCACCCCTTTAAAGATGGCCCCTGACACACTGGGGATACAAGCTTCGGGGAATTTCTGCACTGTAAGAGAAAAAGAAGAAAGCTGAGCAACAAACAAGTTTTGTGAAGGGGGCTCAGACAAACTATTGTCGTTTTGCAACGCTGTATCAGTCTCCATTAGAGGTCGCGAAGTTAAAAAAAAAAACCAAACAAAACTTGAAGGAGAGCGGTGCGAAAATAGTAAAACGTTGCTTGGTCTTCTTTGTTTCGAGGGGAAGGTGTAGATTACTGCCCCCTGCTGGTATGGAGTCATTTCCTCATACAGGCACCAAACATATATGCTAATTTCTACTGTCACTTTTTATTGGCGCTGTTTCTTTTCAACATCAGATCCGTGTTTTACACTCCTTGAACTACCGGATCGCTTGGTTGATTTCCTCAAGACACCAGGGGAGCCTTTTAAATGATACAAGCAAGCAAGCGAGGTTAATCTTTTTTTTGTTTTGTTTTGTTTTGTTTTTGGACAACCTGGCTGCTGGTGTAACAGTAGTGCATTATCATCTTGTATTGTGGCAAAACCAGTTAAATTAACACTACGTACTCACCCTCCTTTTAGCTCTCTCTCTTCAGCCTGCTCAACCCTGGTTGCAGAGGGTTTGTTGGATCGATTCCCCTGACCTGTGTTTAATAGTAATGGCTCTCAGTCTGTCTCAGCAAAAATGAAGCGGCTGTAACTAGCACACAGTGTTGGAGACCTTCTGAAAGGAATTTAAAAATGCTGTTTCAATTTGGCTCATTAGCACAGCTACTGATAAATCTTTTCTCTTGACTCTGTGAGGGGAAATGAAGCTCTCGTGCTCTTTATCAAAATGAGAGGAGGAAGCACACGAATACTTAAATTTACCACAAAGCACAAAAAAGAGTTATGGTGATGTGAGCTAACCCTGTGCACTTTTTAGAGTTTTGATGGTGCTGTGTGTGTGTGTGTGTGTGTGTGTGTGTGTGTGTGTGTGTGTGTGTGTTTGTGTGTGTGAGAGAGAGAGCGAGAGAGAGAGAGAGAGTGAGTGAATGAAAGTCATAGGATCTGGGTACAGTTCAGTTTTTCTCCGCAGTGCAGTGGCTCTGTGGGGTGAGGGAGGGACAGAGACGCAGGAGGAGAGCGAGAGAGAAGACGCTCGGCTAAACTGCCCAAGGGCATATCCAAAAAAACAAAAAACAAAACCCAGCACACACACACACACACACATCACACACTGCACACGCACGAATCACCAGCAGCTTTGTCAACCGCACATTTGGATCATTTGATGTGACTCTGCATGTGTCCGACCAAGATAAGAGGTTGCACACCAGCTGACATTCCTCGCTCTAAAATTTAACTTTGTAGCTTCTCGATGCACTACGACCTCGATTGATGCACGGCTACACAACCATAAAATGATTACATCACCTCAGTTACACATTTTTACAACTTCCGCCTTTGATTTTTCCACCCCGGCTGCCAGTAAACCTCCATAGCACCAATGCAAAGACACCCCTAGCAGTGTAAGGAAACCTGCAGAGTTCCTGCTTATTGATGTGCTGGAAAGGTCATCTGAATATAATCATGAATGATTTATAGCACGCGCTAGCCTGGAAGTCTGGACCTGTCAGTTTGGGGTGTATTTTTCAGTTGACTCTAGGAATTATTCTTAATTTTGTTTCTCAAAATCATATTTTGAGGTTGTTTTTTTTTTAATTTTTGAGGATAAATGTATAATTTTCAAAATAGAACATTTTTTGTTGTTGTTGTTACCGTTTCAGAAATTTTGTACACCCACATTTTCGCTTGATGGAATCCATTCTGATTGTTTTGTGACCTCTTCGATACTGGCGGGAATCATAACCAGTGGCAAAGACATAAAAATAATAACCTTTCGCTGCAGCATCACTCTGTGTTGAGTTCCTTGCAGTTTGTTAAGCCAGTTCTTAAGCATTTGGAACCTGTTTCCATGCCAACGCAACAGCGATCAACTCTGAAAAATATCTCAAAACAGAGGGATATCGTCAGCACCAATTGTGCCCAATTCACAGAGGATTTATCACCGTTACTACCACACGCGCGCGCGTGTGTGTGTGTGTGTGTGTGTGTGATTTGTGTGTGCATGCACCCTGTAGTTTTATTCAATTCTATCCCCCATCTCTTTTTTGACCGTAACACCCGCTCCCTACGCCCACTGGCCACCTGCTGCACCAAATGCATGCTGGGATCCTTTTGACAGACTGAACAGATGATCAGCTCAGACAGTGTGTTCATGTGCGTGGCGAAAATGTTGGTCTGCTAAACATGTTGGGCTTCGGTCAGTAGGAATAGGACATCTGGACGAAAAGATTTCAGCAGGGAGAGGGAGATACTGTCAGGCTCCTGCTGTACAATCTGTTCCTGTTTCTAGAGAGGGTACCAAATTAGGTGTTTGTGTGTGTGTGTGTGTGTGTGTGTGTGTGCATAATGTACTGTGCATGTGTGTTTTGCAAGTGTGAGATGAATGCCAGTGTTCACCTCACTGTGCTGTGACCCTGGCTCTAGCGGGATGTGTCTAATGAGAGCTATAAATATCCTGCAGCAGACCTGGCTAGCGCTGGCACGACCACAACCTTCACTCACACATGAACACTTCTTCTCCCCCTCGCTCCTTGGACAGAAGATGACTTGAAAGGAGGAGAGGAGACAAATAAATTATGAACAAAGCTCTTCAGCACAACGTAGACCCCCTGCCTTCTCTCTCTTTCTCTGTCTCTGTCTGTCTGTCTCTGTCTGTCTGTCTCTCTCTCTCTCTCTCTCTCTCTCGTCTCTCACAGATCGTCTTGTCTTTCCACCCACTTTCCTGCACTCCTTCCGGCTCCGGTGAGTCACAAGCGCTTGTGTGGGAGTTAGATGTTTCTTGTCAAAACCTGTGCTTTCAACAGTCTTCGGGGAAGGCAGGGGGTGGGGGTGGGGATGGGGTGGTGGTGTTAGGCAGCTCTGCTGGTGTAGGGGAACCGAAAAGACAAACAAGGAAGCAAACATGTTTTCAGATTGCAGAGATGTTTGCTTTTCCTGTCTGTAAGTGATTTATGTAGAGCTCTGCAGGCACAAACCAGCAGCCTGTGTGCAGTCTTTATAATCTTTACGAACTGAACACCTCCAAATTTGGTGACTGTGAATTTTACAAGCAAAAATAAGTTTTAGAATCACCTTACTCAAAGAATGACTTAAAACATAAAGGAAACCTAAAAACTAAGTTTGTGTCGATGTAAATATGTTTTTTTTTTTTTAACAGGATGACAATATATCGGGCAAGTTTCGTAAAAGTTATTGATTTCTTATTGAAAATGAGTCGAACGTGCCGTTTGTTAAAGTGGCAGGTTTACTCTGGTCATAGAAATAGAAGAATACAGGAATGTGCTTGGACATGCAGAAGTGCTGCACCCTTACGGAGAACCGTGCTACTGACATGCGCTGAAGTGAAGAACAGGAGGATCTTTAAGAGGTGGTTTAAAAAAACAAAAACAAAAAACCCCAACACTTTTGGATCCACTGTGAAAGTAATTCTTGTGCTCTTCATGCTTAGTTGACCCCATTACTGCGACCACCATTTGTGTACGTGAAAAAATGCAGTTGCTAACAGCTAACAACATGAGGTTACTGTTACTCACTTCCTGTAGCAACAAATGAGAGCTGCGCCCTCTTGTGCTCTCACAGATGGACGGCGCTCGGAGGAGGAATAAAAATCCTTTTCCTGGTTGTTATACCATCAAAAATATGATCAAACTTTTAGTGTCTCCAGTCTCCACACACACACACACACACACACACACACACACACACACACACACACACACACACACACACACACACACGCACTCACAAGTTGGGAAAACCTAATTTTGTAAAGACTAAAATGATTGAAAAATTACACATGCGGTTGTAATGAGGATGTGTTGTTTGCAGGCGTTTGTCTACAGTTGTGCGCCAGCTTAACTTTCCGTCCCAGATTTTATCCAACAACTGACCAACAACTTGACATCAGAATACTGTAAATTGAGCATTAGCTAAAACATCCAACAGCATTTTTAGTGCTTTAAAACCACTTTCCTTTGGGTTTTATTTCATTAATTTCAAAGGAGAAACAGCAATGAAGGGATTATTTGTGCAAAAAAGGTTTCAGGCCAGAGTTAAAGAGTCTATAATGTGGTTACATGCTGGATTCATGTTACTTCCCAGCTGAGGCACAAGAATCGACCCACTGATGACCAAAAGTCTGCCGGCGTTGTTACAGACTGCAGTCATGGGAGACAAATATATAATTTATTCAAACATTTAGAGTGAAAATCATGTGGTTTCAGTTGGATGGCAAGCATGCCAAGTCTGAAAAGCATGTTTTTCAGGTTTAGATAAACACATTTACTCAATAACATGCCTCGTGTACAGCCCAGGGGAATATTTTGGTACAAGTTTGATTCCCTGGAAAGTGATGACATAAAAATTACAAAGTGCTTTTTTTTTTTAAAGAAAAGAAAAGAAAATAGCCCAGAGTTATCCAAATTAGTGCTCTCTAGTAAAATTAAAGCATGTTGAAAATAATACACATTACACATCCAAACACTTATTGTGCCGTTTATTTCTACATAAATATGCATTGAAATCACATTCAGGCTACGCAGGCTAACACATGAATATAAAGTATGTCATAAAATACCTATCATGTGCCAGCAGCATCATTACAAAAAAAAAAATACAGGGGTATTGGCAACAGATTTTCTGTATTTTTGAGTGTATCAACAGTTGCTTGAAGTGCATGCATCATACAGAAAAGAATTGGCGTCACTCTGTGACCACCGTTTAGTCGTTCCACCAGGAAAGGAATACCGATCCTCCCAATGGAAGACTGAAGCCACACGTTCATTTGGACCTTTAGAATAAATGCAGCACAGTGCCGATTCTTAACGTCAGCAGCTGCTCTTTTCTCATCTCATCTCTTCAACATTATTTCCATCCATTTTCATTCTTTTTTTTCTTTTTTTTTTTTTACCTGAAGGACGGTTAAGCCGCGCTTCAAATAAAGTAGCAATTTGTGAATTTCCACGGTTGAAACCAAGCCAGGGAGTTTCCACCGTTACACTCAGGGAGTCATGCCATTCCAGGAAGAGCAAGCACACTCCATTGTTCAGACGGCCGTCTTGTCCACCCTCCTCATGTACATCTGCAGGGACGTATCCCCCTCTTCAGCCCTTAACTTCCTCGGGACTCCTCAGATGTGCTCACATGATTGCACATGAGCTGTTTCTACTGCTGGAGTCTTCCTGGATATTCCCAAACCTTGACTTGCTAGCATGGCCAAATGTCCGCTGCTTCTTCTTCTTCTTCTTCTTCTTCTTCTTCTTCTTCTCTGTTTCTAACAAATACAACAACATAGCCGATTTGCACAATTTCTTTTGCGCACCTTCTAACGCGAAGAGGTATTTGCGACACACGACAACCAGCCACCAGGGGGCGATCACGATCCTTTGACCTGGCTTTGTTGAGCTTCTGTCTTTGTAATGCTTACATAACAAATCTCAGAAAAGGGGCAGGGACATAAAGCTATGAAGATGAAGCTAAATGTTTGCACGTTTTAATAATTAGCAAAGAAGTGTTTACCTTTTCTTTGAAATGACGATGATGAGAATGAGGATGAACTCGCTTTTCTGAACTGCCCTGAAGTGAACTTTGTCCACGTGTGATTACTCTTCCCTCATAAAAGATGACCCTATAAAAAAGCACGGACTTTACACCGGCAATAAGCCCTCTGATAAAAGAATTCCAGTGAAGGGCCAAACCTACAGGGAAGACGGAGTGCAGCCCTTTAATAGCCCTAAAATTCACATTGCATGCATTTGTTTCAGGGTTTTCAACACGTGTGGGTGCATTTGACAGAAACAAACTATTTAAGTTGCAATGGAAAAAAACCCCAACCCAAATTCAATATTTTGATGTGATAAAAGTCTACTCTTCAATCTTCTTTCCAGCGTGTTTTCTTTGCCTACAGCTACTAAGACAAGTATCTTAGGTCTATTGCATCTGAATGACCCACTTACCGGTAATTTAAAACCTCTAAATGATGATTAAAAACCTTTTTTCTGTTTAATTAATTAATTAATTTATTTTTGGTGGGGGGCATGTGGAGACATTAGCAAGTTACCCTTGTCAGGATCTGTGCTCTGTGCTCTGTGTTTTGTGATTTGTCCTTTTATTTTGAAAGTCTCACATTTCTCTTGATTGTGTCCCAATTTACTTTCCCTGTGTTATTACCCTGATGTGTTTCACCTATGTCTTGTTACATGTGTATATTAACCCCGTGTTCCTTCATGTTGTCTCATAGCAGCATCGGTTCAGCATTTCCTTGTCCGTGTCTCCCAGTGTGTGGTCGTTTTCCTATCGATACCTGTATACCGACCTTGGACTGATTAAACAGCTTCTGAAACCGCACTTCCCTTTGTGCACTTCTGCATTTTGTGTCTGCCAGTCTTGTGTTCGTGGCAACCATCTGATAATAAAATAATGGAGAAACTGTTTTTTTTTTGTCTTCCTCTCGTCCCTTCTGCTTTCACAGCTTTAGAGCAGACATGAATGAAACCAGAACACTTCCTCAACCCCAAACCACAATCCCAGCCTTGAGCGCTATAACCCTCAACTGACATATTCCGAAGAATATATCCATCGTCATCTTCCGCTTATTCCTTACTAGTAAGGGTCGCGGGGGGGCTGGAGCCTATCCCAGCATCTACGGGCGAGAGGCGGTGTTCACCCTGGACAGGTCGCCAGTCCATCACAGGACCAACACATAGAGACAGACAACCATTCACACTCACAGCCACACCTACAGTCAATTTAGAGTATCAATCAGCCTCGTCCCCTCTTGATGTCTTTGGACTGTGGGAGGAAGCTGGAGTACCAGAGAGAACCCAAGCAGGAACAGGGAGAACATGGAGACTCACACAGAAAGATCCCACGCCCGAGCTGGGACTCGAACCCGGAACCTTCTTGCTGTGAGGCCACAGTGCTGAACACTGACCCACCGTGCAGCGAAGATGATATATATATATATATATATATATATATATATATATATATATATATATATATATATATATATATATATATATATATATATATATATATATATATATCATCTTCGCTGCACGGATAATATATATATATATATATATATATATATATATATAATATATATATATATATATATATATATATATATATATATATATATATATATATATATATATATCACTCCAGTGATTTAAACTACATGTGCTGAACATGAGTGATGGACAACACAACACTCAGCAAACTTCAACAGTAAAATGATGAGATATTCAGGATAACCACATGAGTATGGACTTATAATGATAACGTTCATCAGAATGCAACTGGAGTACCTGAGACAGTTCACCATTCAAGAAGGTAAATTCCCCTCTCCCAACGACGACCAACTTCTCAAGTCACACCTTGAATCGTGAACCATCGGCACAACACATTGCCACAAAGCTCAAACGGAGATTATAGAAATGACCTGAATATGACAGAATAATTTGTACTGTCATGATACGGTGTTTCTTCCAACCACTGCTTACACGCTGTGACTGTATAAAGTCATGTGTGTGTGTGTGTGTATAATGATGTGTGTGTCAGTTACAACCGAATACGCAATTCATTTCAAGATCTTGGTGACAAAACTGTGACTCAAAAAAATGCATAATTCAGTGTGTTGTGGTTCAAGTCAGTCCACAGCGTCCATTGACAGGTACCAGTTCCAAGTCCCCCCTGTCGGGCACCTGTCCAGGTATCACGAACAAGTCTGGATCCCCCAGTAGTCCGTGGACCAAAGGGTGCATATGAGTCATTTGTCCACTTGCCAGTACGTTTACCATCCCAGCTCTTAGTCTTGTGTTCGTGACAACCCTCTGACAACAAGAAATTATTTTTTCTTTCAGGGTTTTTTTTTTTTTTGTCTTCCTCTCGCCCCTCCTGCTTTAACAGCTTGAGAGCAGACATGGATGAAACCAGAACATTTCCTCAGTACCAAACCACAAAGTTCCAGCTTTGAGCACTAACTGTCATCCTCTGCATCACCTTCCCACACACACACACACACACACGTGCACACACACACACACACACACACACATGCGCACACACACACACACACACACATCTACAAGGAAACTGACAAATTTCGAAGCATTAAAGCTCAGTCTTCAAACTTGTGAGGATCTGTGATTATCCATATTTTCCTGGGTTACAGGGATGAAGAATATCTATTTAACTTTTTTGTAACTGTTAAGTTATGTAGATATACACGTATGGGTGTGTGTTATTCAGTTATTAATAGACAACAGGCAAGTTTTCTGACAAGAGTGAAAAGAATGACCAGAGGAGTTGCCCCAGAGCCAGAATATAGCCTGGTTGGATGAGACCAGATATGAACTCTTTGGATGCTGTAACTCCCACCATGTTTGGAGGTCAAATGGCACTGCACATCACCCCAAAAACACAGCACCGACAGCGAAGTGTGGAGGTGGGAAGTCATGGTGGGGGGCTGTTTTTCAGCACACAGCACTGGCAAACAACTAATTGAAGGAAGGATGAATGGGAAAAATATCAAGACATTCTTTTAAATAAAAAAAAAAAAAGCCCCCATCTACCAAGATGACGAAAACGACACGAGGGTGGACATTTCAGCAAGACAAAGGTGCCAAAGACACAGGCGGGGAAACTCGCTTGGTTTCAGAGAATGAAAATAAAGCCGCTAGAACGGCCCAGCCAATCACCTGACTTGAATCAATGGAAACTCTCTGGGTAGAACTAAAAAAATCAGAGTTCATAGAAGAGGCCCCCCTGACCTTCAACATGTGAAGAGTGTTTATGTGGAAGAAGGGGCCAAAATCCCACCTGAGCACAACATAACACTAGTTTCTCCACAGAGGATGCGTCAGAGCTGTAGGCTTTTGGACAAAGTATTAAATACATTGAAGTAAACATGTTGAATACTTTTTCCCTGTGCCATCCCATTTTTATTTTACCAGATAAACTAATTTATGGGTATCTTGAGTTTTCATTTCTTTGCATGTGTGGGTTGCACGGGTTGTTAGACTCAAAGCAGGAGGCCGTCCCCGCTGAGCCTGGGTCTGCTCGACGTTCCTGCCTGTCAAAAGGAAGGTTTTCGTCGCCGCTGTTGCAGGATGTGCTGCTCACGGAGAACTGTTGGGTGTAAACTCATAGAAGGAGTGACGTACTGGACCTGCTCTACCTCTAAGTGTCAGGAGAGAACTTTTGTTGTGATTTGGCGCAATACAAATAAAATTGACCTGACGTGTATAGGATGTAATAATTCATTGGCATGGAAGTCAATCACTGATTAGACTGCTTGAGTTTGTCGATTTTTAAAAATGTATTATTTAGAAAAGAAGACATTTCATTTCACGCCTGAGAATAATTGAAAAACGACAAACTTTCTCTGTTCACTAATTGAAACATTCCTGTGTTCTGCTCAACTCCCACCAGTCTCCCCATAATGTCAACAGAAGCGAGTGGTGTGGTGTGTGTGTGTGTGTGTGTGTGTGTGTGTGTGTGTCTGTGTGTGTGTGTGGCTGGCCAATCATGTAGCTTTTAGAAGGGCAATACTGTGCCATAATTAGGCCAGGGGGGCTGCTGCTGGATGTAATGAGAGCTGACATTGGGCGCCGGTGGGGAAACATGTTTGCGTTTGCATGTCCCAGAGGCACGTCTAGGGAGCTCAGGCAAGGCCACTGTGTCAGCGAGCATGCATGCGTGCATGGGGACGAAGGGCGGGACGCATCAAAAGAGTACCATCCCGTATCGACAGCAGGAATGAAATATGGATGAATGGACAGGCAAATGGAGAGACTGGGGAAGTCCTTAACCATCACAGAACAAAAACCTAACAAAAACCCGAACAAGTACATCGGCGCTGGTATGCAGCAGAAGAAACGGAAAACTCTCCATCTGCGCGCAAGCTGCTCTGGCAGAGGCGCAGAAATTGGCTGTAGCTGAGACAGGATTCGCATTCAAATGGAGCTCAGTTGAAAACAATCACACAAAGTCTCGCTTAAATTTCTGTGGTTGTTTTCTTGGCTCTATAAGTGTGTGCTTTTTTCTTCTCATTATTATTTTTATTCTTATAATAAAAGTAACCAATATTCTATTAGATTAAGCTCCAGTGAACGGTCTTTTTTGTCGTTTGAAAAGTTCCATGGGCAGATTTCAAGGGAATCAGGAATTTCAGGTTTGTTTTTTTTTACTATTTTTCTAAAAGTCCAAAGCAAATAAATGACTCCGGGCATACAGGTTTCATGTACTTATGTATGAAATTATATTTTAAAAAAAAACAGGAAAATTAATCTTGCTCGGCTAAATATTTGACTAAATAACAAAGTAATGATACTATATTGGCTTCCAGAAATGAAACAAGTAAGACATGAGTCGTAGGACTTTTAAAACCCCTGGCTGCACAAAATGAAAGTCCGCAGTACTTTAATGTATGTGTACTATGCATTCTATTTAATAGGGACACGTCCACTATCTTAATAGTACAACTGCCCTTGTTGCCAAAGAAATCCTGACACACCGCAGCTAAAAACCAGAGAACATTCTTTAGATCTGTTTCTATGCGCCAATCTCAGCGGAAACCACATTTTAAAAGGCTCTCACGGATCTCGATAAAGCTCATGAGGCTGCAGCACTGAGGGATGAATTTGCATAAGCTGAGAACATTGAGGTGGCACAGCAAAGCAACGCCGCTTTAATTTGTTTCCTCTATAAATATCTCTGTATTCAAACGGAAGCGAGGGCGGGAAGGGAGCCTTCACCAGCATGTGGGTGGACGTTCATGGATGCAGTATAGACCTGAGAATCTGGCATGGATCCATAGAGACTGTAGAAATAGTTAAAATAAGCTTCACAGTTTTATTTTGTCTGATTTCAAAAAGGAATCAATCACATTTGCAACACAAGACATTGACGGGAATAAAGCAAAAAGCCAAATACGCTGTAAGACATCCTAATTTGACTCTGCAATTACGATAATTAATGCAAAATCTGCCAGACTCCTTGGAATACGCGAGGGCTCGCATGTTTATTCTAAATTCCTGCAGTTTTTTTTCTCCTGTTCTCATAAGAAGTTCAATTATTTCAAGTGGGGAAAAAAAGGCCGTTAAAAAGAAAAATCCCCTAAATTTTTCTGCAGTTTCTGAGAAAAGTTGAACCAAGCATTTTTGACAGCAACTCAGCGGAATCCTGGACGGACGGTGACAGACAACAGGTTTTTGACAAAAGTAAAAACACATTTTGTGAGTTGAACTGTTACAATTTCAATGTAAATAACTCAACTGCAGAAGAAGTCCTCCTCTTCTGGAGCATACCTGCTTTCCAGAACCTGCCCTCTTTTAATGTATGTGGAAAAAGTAACTTTAAGCAAACTTCTTCTTTGACAGGGGGGGTCTTCTTGCTGAGTTTGGGGTTTTAACGTTCAGAGGTTATATAATATCCTTCATGGATAGGACGAAACTCGCACATATGGAGAGTTAAATTCTGTTCAGATCCCAGCAGAAAAGAAAGCCTGTCTTACATTCCCAAATCTAAATTATAAACTTTCTCTCTTAACAAATTGGGCCTACAGGGGGTAACTTAAACAGATGGATATTTTTATATGTGCACTCGAAGAAACACATCCTGACATCCCTGAGGGGGTATAGTTTTCAGTCCTCTTTGACCGTAGCTGCCCATGTTCTCCATTTGTGGCTGTCTGGTGAATGTCTGAATGTCACTGATGTGTTTACACATCCAGGACAAAGTCTCAGTCGTTACTGCAGTAAAAGACTCAGAATGTGCCTGAGGTTATGACGGCAAACGATGGCGGTGATGAAACTGGGGTATGAGAGAGGGTCAAAGGTGGCAGAGTCAGGCGTTTTAGTCGGGGGGGGGGGGGGTGAGGAAGAGATGAACGGCAACTTATCATGAAAATGTGTGGATGGACAGGAAGTTGGGAAACCCCCACTCTCTTATTACCCTACATTCCTGTTTCAGAGTGGTGTCTCAGAGGGTTGAAATATGTTTGGCGACAGCTTTGAGTCGTGTGAGTCTTCTCCTGAAAAACAATGTCCAAAACGTTTATCCTCAAATAAACTGAAATTATAGGATTAAAACAATGACGTTGAAATGTCTTGTTAAGTTAATTAGATTTAATTTCAAGCTCAATGCACTGATGAAGTCATAGTTCGATCATGTCTCTCCCTGCAGAGGTTTAAGATACATCAAGATCGTATTGTATGGGATTTGATTTTCTCCTACTGCAGTGAGGTCTGGATTAGGTTAGGTGGAAATAGAGTTAAGGGGAGATGAACGGTTGCACTTCCAAGCCTTCATTTTACTGGGTGCAATAACATTGCAATTACATGTGGGTTTGTGTGTGTGTGTGTGTGTGTGTGTGTGTGTGTGTGTGTGTGAGTGTGTGTGTGCTTGCAACACAAAACCACCTAGCACCACATTAGTGACCGCCATAAAACGACATTAAACTCCTAATCAATTCCAGAGCCGTCATTCGCGCTGCCTCGGCTGCTTATGATTTTTGGAAACATCAGCTTTTATTCAAAGTATAAGACAGAAAATTACTCTTAGTCGAAGCAGGTGACAACATTCAAATGGACAAAACAGTGTATGAGTGTAACGGTGGCAAGATGGGAGTTTTCAGAGAGATTCTGGAGATTTTCTGGTGTCCTGAAATGCATCCCAGGGGGTTCTCAGCAGAAGTAGAAATACTTTATTCACATGCATTTAAACACAGTAGTGCACACACTTCAGAACTCAAAATATATCATTTTAATCGGAAGAAATATTGTTTTCTTTTGAAAAAAAAACTTTTTTTTTTTTAGTAAATATTTACAAAAGTAGTCTGTCAAATCCAATATATGTGAAGATATTCGGGTCACTTCTCGAGCAAAACCACTTCAAATGGGGTCCATGCTTATTGACATCGCCAGATCACATACCAAGAGTGACGTTTATATTGTTAATACAGACACGTAATATTTATTGGTCCTGTTTCCATTATCATAAGCATTTACAGAGGGTTCTTAAGTGTTATCTCTTCTTTATTTTTGTCTTTGAAGACAAGAGGAGCAGAGGCTGTCTCGTCATAAATCCTAATGGACTCTTGATTTGACCACTCAGTAAAGTACCACAGGAAGTGAAGCTGCACAAGTCAGTGTTCCTCTGTACCCGATATGTGTCCTCCGTCCACTCCAAAGTCCAAGCAATGAGAGCATACTGCAGTATCACACATTACCCGTGCTTCGTGCTGTGCAGCATCATAAAAGTTAATGATTACAAGAAAATACCATGAAAGTTGATTATCTGTTGGCGTGGCAGATCTGGCGACACCAGCGTTTAAAGCCTAGATTTCAACCAAATCTTGCAGAGACACAACCCTTTTAACACCGTGTTACGTGGTGGCACGATCTTTGGTTCAGCAACTGAAGGTCAGGGCGATGGTTTATGTTGTTATTTTAGTGTAGAAAACGTAATTTTATTGTTCAACCCGTCCAGGGAGAACCCCGCCTCTCGCCCGAAGGCTGCTGGGATAGGCTCCAGCCCCCCTGCAACCCTTAACAGGATTAATGCTCGAAAATGGATGGATGGGTGGAATTTTATTGTTAGTTCACTGAATTTACACCATGCAGGAAAGACCAGAATATGGGTAAATTCTGGTTATGCAAGCACTTGGTCCAGGTTAGGAAAACAATCATCTAACCACCTCTACCTGCCCTCCAATCCCGGAATCCGTTGGCTATGCCTGGCTAGCCTCTTGGTACATGGGGCAGTATTTCGAGGTTTCCAGTGTAGACAGCAGATATCCGGTCCAAGACTTCCTTTGTATGTTCGTTCCTATACCAACTTCAGACATTTGCATGGAGTTGAAAGATGACAAATACCTGGGGGCTGTCTTTAAAAGTTGCCAGTTTGCACTCAGTTAACAGTTCAAAACTGCTGCAACGGCTTTGTGAAATCACCAGACGACAGCCCATTTTCCAACTTCGCATGTCAGCCAACGCGCTCCATCTCTTCAGCGCTCAAGACAGACCGTTGAGGTGGATGCAACTCAAACAGGGTTTGTCAAAGTTACTCAAATGGAACCCGTAAGCTTCCCCTGACATGGACTTTAACAAAAGAAGAAACCACGAGCCCTTCGTGAGGATCCTGAATCATTTCCATTGTAACTATTTTAAGAACGGTTCCACCACACCAGTGTCACGAGGTTGACGTCATTTCATGTTTTTACTATGACAAATACTGACGCTGTGATATAAATCTTGAGTTAGATGTGAAATGGATAAGCAAATAAAATCCAAAGATAGCTGGGGAGTTTTTCTTTACTTGTTTATTATAGGATAAAGTGATCTGACAATCCAAAACAGTATTTATCCTTCCATGTCCAACCATAACAACCTCTGAACTGGAGTAACACAAATCAGAATTTGTTGTGACACCCGTGACAAGAATAATCCCAGCTAGGACGGTCAAGTATGTCAATATGACAGAGATACCAACTCTTAGTAACCACTGGTGCATTTTTAATAGCTTATTAAATGTCATCTTCACACTAAAACCCCATCTTCAGGCTTATGTAAATACTTGAGCTGAATCCCGTACTATGTTAAGTGACTGTTGCGGAAAGGCAAAAACATTCATTCATGTTCAAGAGTTGCTATTATAAGCTGTAATAGTGTTGAGACAAGCAAGATCGGCAGCGTATCTTAATCCTTCTCAGGTTTGAAGGTAGCTACTAGTTAAAGGTACGCTTCTTAAGAGCCAGAAATAGAAATAGATTGTCTGCTTGTGCATTACTGAGCATATGGCTGAATAAAGAACACTTGGGTTCCACCAGAGGGTGTGCTTGAGCGTTTGCATATTCTTATTTTTGGACAATTTTTCACTACACCGTTAGCTCCAAGCTAAACATACGTGGATGGCTCAATCTGCATTTTGGAGTCACAGAAGAAGAAGTGTTGCAGTGGTGTACAAAAAGGTCAAATCACATATTTGAGTTCAAAGTATTTTTAACATTCACCTTTCAAAAAGAGAATACAAGGGCCATTCGTAAATCTCAATATACTTACAGGCAATAAAATGAGTATGTATTCACCAGCAAAAGTAAAATGAAAAATAAATATAGTACATTTCCCAAGAGTGGAACTGTATGTCCCCAAATAATCACTACAGAATTTATTGCATGCTGCATGAACACACATGCGCATGCGCACGCACACACACACACACACACACACACACACACACACGTCCTTCAAGACTGCATAACAGCTTATAAATCTCCATCATCCTTAACATGTTCAATAATCTCGGCCATCTCCATCCACCAGAGAAACAAATTAGGGCCTTGATCATAAATAGTGAGCATGTGAGGCTGAGCAGTCCGGTGGGGCACAAGTTCCTGGCAGACGGCTGAAAAGCTTTAGCAGAAACAGGCCACGCTGATGGACTGACTGGGTTGTGGCAGAAACAAACTACGGCAGCAAAATTCCTCTGCACCCACACACAGGGGAATCACAGAGAATGGTAAGTGAGGCCTAAAAAAATATTCTAAAAAAAGCTATGCACATGTGAGAAAAATAGACACATCTAACCTGGATTGAAGCCGCACACACATCATTTGAGACTTGGGGAAAAAATATCCAATTGGTACAGACATTAAGGAACAAGAGGTGAGTGGCATCCCCTTCTAAGTCCTACTGCACCTGTCTGGAGCATGTAGCCACACTGCCATTAGTTGTAACCTTTAGGTGTTACAAACACAAAGTTTCAAGGCTAAAGGACGTGGCACCCAAATGCAGACGAAAGAAGAACACTGGAACAAGATGGAGGTATTTACTGTAAACAAAAAAGCGAAATGAGACCAGCTTACACACCATCGCTGCAACAGGAAACAGGTGGAACAACACAAGAGAAGGGAGAGAGCTAATGGGGTAAGGGACGAGAGAGAGAGAGAGAGAGAGAGAGAGAGAAAACCACTGACCATAAAAACTTGAGTGCATGAATACTGCAACTCAGAACTCTCATACTCATACTCATACTCATACTCCTGGTTCCTGAAACAGGATCCACAATGAACACAAAACTAACACAAAAACAGAAAATACGCAGCTCCCCACTGGCACCCAAATGCAGACAGGAAGAGGGACGAATAAAGGTTTATCTTATCTTAACTCAAAGCTCACAAAGTGAACTGCTATATTCAGTACTTGTGATGTCCAAATACACGTCGCTAGACTGACCACATCAAATCTGATCAGCCTCCTGAGGACATAACACGTCAGTCAGTTGGTAACATGAAAGTTGAGGTTGGCAATCATATTGACGGTTAGCTCAGCTGCGTCAGCGATTAGCTTGCTACTAGCTCTGCGGAACGCTAACTTGATTAGATAGCTCTTTGCTGAAAGATAAGTGTTTTCGTATCACCACCTGCTAGCTGACGTGAAACCGGGAAAGTGACAATATTGTTGGAATCAGCATTGCTAAATTTGGAGAATGAGGGAAAAGGGTGAGACATGAGACTTGAGCTTGCGAGACAAGACTTGTTAGCATCGACGACAATATGTTAATACAACACAAGGCTGTAATGCCTTATTCCCACATATGGTCATCAGTTGTCTGTTATTTTCAGATATATACATTTTCAGATGTATATTAAGTGATTAAAGTCATTTTGTCTGTATTTTGAAACCAAATATTCTCAATGTACCTCAGATAGCCTGTTAGCTTGTTTTAGCTAGCACAGTTTCCAACAACAAAGCATTTGAAAGAAAGCCACACCGTTGATGGTGATTTATTATTTTCCTTCTTTATTGGATACTAGTGTTTGCTTCCTATATGGATGATGGTTGTTTTCTTTTTTTTTTTTTTTTTTCATCCTTCACAGTTTATCCCAGGTGGCACATACAACTGACACAGCCAAGTTTCAACTTTAGTTTTGATTTACTTTTTAAACATTTCAGCATGCCCAGGCTAGATTGTTCATATCAGATGTTCGAAAAGAATTGAAGAGATGATAGTCAGGCCAAACTGTTGTGCTTGTAGCAGTCTTTTTCTTCACTTAAAAAAAAAAAAAAACTCAGCATAACATCAAATGCGCAATCAAACAAAATAAACGGAGCCCCCTAAGCAATATACTGCAACTTAATCTTCAGTTGATTTTTGGAAGATTAATTATGTTTCGTAAAGCCACTTTGTGTTGAATTTTCGACTTTGCCCCGATTACATAATGGCAGTTTTTAGTCATTATCAAGGGCAAACAATTGAGGTAGCGTGGACCTGCCACTTTACCTTCTGGTCGCTCGTTGCCATAGCAATAACGAGCAGGGCTAATAAGGAAATGTGATGATTTCCTTCAGGCTGGCTTGATGGATAGTTCAACTAAACTTTGAAATAGACCGTTTTTCTGCTCTTTTTTTCCAACTACAAATTAAACGTTTCCCATTCAAGACTATCCCGTTACCTAAGCCACATGGCTATTATTTTATAAATAAAATGAAAGTAATTTAATTGTACGGAGGTTGTAAGTTTAGCCCAGGTCAAAATGGCTGCCTACATCTTCAACGCATGCCCAATGACATTTTTTTGAGAGACCAGCAATGCAAATTTTAGTTCAAAATCAACCAAATTTGAAGGAATTCTTTCAAAAAGCTCCTGATATATTAAAAGACTTAGAGATGAACAAAACGAAATGCGACACAAAGTGGCTTTAACTTGTTTTTTTCCCCCTGTCAAATCAAGTCTTTTACCATATTAACATTCTATGTATTTACCCTCTGGCCCACATTATATGAGGGTTGTCTTCCACTCTTTTCTGATAAGATATCCTCCCACTGTGGGGAGGTCCGATAAAACTGGCCTTTGAGACCCTCAGCTGTAGTTAAACTGCACTTTGACATCATCATCAACATCATCAAGAACTTCTTGTGCTTGTACAAGAACCAAACATCAATTCACAGGAGCAGAAGACATCATCATCATCATCATCATCATCGTTGTCAAGGCTACATTGCAAGTTTTGACACGTACAGTATACAGCAACATTTTTAAAACCGTAGTCACTGAGCATCTACGTGTTGCAGAAAAAGGTTTTAGTTACAGGAATCAAACATGTGACCTTTGCATGACCAGACTCTAACCAATTGATCCCCCTTCAGAGACACATGTGGTAGCTTGGTAAATGTGTCCATTTGGGTGTGAGACAGGAATGAAAATGGACGACAATACTGCCATTATATGTGCATTACTGCTGCATTTCGTTGTGCCCTGTTTCAATTGTCATGGACCTCAACATTCTTGCGAAAGGCGTTAAAAACTTGGAAAAATCTTTCATGAAATATGACACTGGAAATATGGAATAGAACATAAAGCTAGCATGATGAAACAAGTGTTGGTACAATAGATGTCGGCATGTTCATTTACCAGATATAAAATCGGTGCTTGCATTTGGTTTAAAATGTATGAGATATCCTGAACATGCCAAATTCGGGGGGAAATTAGTTTATTCGCCATCCTCCCCAAAGCCAGATATAAGAAAGTTGAAACCATTCTCTCCTGAGTGCACGCATTAGCCAGCTGAGACTCTCTGAGACCAGCTGATTGCTAGTTAGCTTAGCGAAATGAATATTAGTGGATGGGCAGGTTAGTATGGCTCCATCTTGCTTGGTCAACTACCAATAGCTTGAGTTTTTCTAGTATGTATTTTGGTTATAAAAAAAAGAAGAAGAAAACCTTCAGGATTTTGATTTGTCCAGAAGTCATCATCGTGTCTTTAACAGTCGGCTTGTAGGAGCCACAGTAGCAGCGGCTCTTCTAGTCAACAAGTGTTTTTATTTGCCAAAGTTACAAGGGGTCTTTTGGGGTGCTGCATCAAATCACGTAGCCCAACACTTAAGTCAGGAAAGAAGTTCCATTTTGGAGATGTGTTTTTGATGACTTCTGAATGGACGTATGCTAATCTGCTCATCTACTCCAGCTAAGCTAGTTGCACAAAGCTAACTAGATTTTGCTCCCTAATGCTAGCTCAGAGAAGGATGGCAAATAAGGCCATTTTGAAAAAGAAATCAATACCAAAATGTAGCTTTTAAAGAATGGCGTTCTAAAACTAGTTGGTCCTCATTCTTACATCATATTTACATCAGAGATTTTATTTGGCTCTCAAATAAGAACAAGGATGGAATGATAAAATGAATCAAGACACAACAGATTTAAAAAAAAAAAAACTGCTGAGGTTTGGAATGTAGCAAAAGAACATACACAATAAAAATCATCATCAAAGTCACATTTCATTCATTATCAATTCTGAGCAGGAGGAAAGAACACCCAAAAAAAACTGAAGAAAGAAACATTAAGATTAGGGCCCGACTGATTAATCAACCAGCCAGTTTAATCGGCTGATTATAGCCATTAGAGCATAATCTGTAAACGGACAAAAGTTGGCCGATTGACGCAGATTTTAACGAGTAATTTTCTTTAATAAAATGCCGTTAATATGGTGTTTTTTTTTAGAAATGATGTCCTTGTGTATCCAGTATCCAGGACTGCGACTCCTCTCATGTCACGCTCCACAGCAACCCCACAGAGTGAGACTGAAGCGGTTTGCGGCACTGACAAGCCAACAGCGCATGCATACTAAAACTGAGGAGTTTGCCTCGGTGGTAAGTTTATCATAGTTTGTGAAATTAAAAAAAAAAAAAAAACTTAATAAGATTCCCGTTTCCCGTGACGCTCCTCCTTGTGTCTGTCACGTTTCACTGATACTATCGGTTGAGCGTGACGATATGTTAACAAGGAAAAGAAAGTTAACCTAGGATAACCTAGCTTAAATATTAGCTACCTTGCTAAACTATTTAACCCAGACAGTCACAGCACCATGAATGATGTAACAGTAATGTTACAGTACCTCAAAGTAATATTGCGCTCACTCGGGCAGCTGCATGCTACCACACTAGGTAACACCGGAGCAAATCAGGATAACGCTTCGTCGCAATGTAAAAACTGTGGTGGGCTGCATTCATTTTCAGCAGCGCGTGGAGTGTCTTTTTCAATTTATGGTATTGAAAAGAAAAAACTTAATTCTGGGCCAAGTTATAGTTTCATGGAGTAAAGTTAATGCGAACGCAAAATACGCACTTACTGACCTCTTAATTAGACCGCGCAAGAAAATGCGCACCAATGACGGCCCTACCATGAATTCTACTCCAGTAAATGTACTACTTGGTTAATGTTGACACTGTCAGAAAGACTTCTTTATGTTTTGTGAGGTGGTAGTGGGGTGTGTCCTTCAATTTAAATCTTTTTAACAAGTGTTTGGAACTATATTTAAGCCATCAAAAGCTGGCATTTTGTCTCTTTTAATATGAAAAATATAAAAAAAAAAACTAAATAAAAATCGACCGATATATCGATTATCGGAATTTTTTATTCCCTAATATCGAAATTGGCATCGGCCCCAAAAACTCAATATCAGTCGGGCCCCAATTAAGATATATAAAAACACATAGTGATGTCCAATATGTTGTGTTGCCAATACATCTCCGTGTTTGTTTACTTCAGTCAGCTGATGTCAGGACTATAAATCACATATCGGATTGATAAACAGCGCCAAACACACACAATAGGGCGAACAGCATTAGCAATATCCCTCGTTTGACTGATTCTTTTTGCCTTAACATATTTCAAAAGGCACTGCACCTTATAATCAGCGGACAGGGAGAAGCTAAAGCATGAAGCACTAACCTATCGACATGTTCTGTACCTTTAGTCTCAGGGTTGCTGTTTTTTTTTTTCTCCAACAATTGTGGTACACTCCATGCACTTTACCATGCAGAGTCATCCTTTTATATCGACAATATGGCACATGTAGCACTTTTAAATCAACTGTTTTACCTTTACAAAAAAAAAGACAAATAAAACAAACTATAGGGTACAAGGTTTTCCATCCCGAGGTTCAAAACCCTGTCACATTGTGCATGAGCGTCTAATTTTCCCTTGTGCGAAAAAAAAAAAAAATCCACAACTTTGAAAGCAGAGCAGATTTCTTTTTGATGGGAAATAATAAAAGGAGTTATAGCGCCATGTATTATCCCTCCATCTGCGTGTCAAGAACCGAAAAAAATTCACCCATTAAAATGACCCACTCATTCTTTTCCTGCCACTGCCTTTCTTAGCCGCAGTGTCTCTCCATTGAGAGCCCAAGAGCGAGTATCAAAGAAATCCCTGTTCCCTCAATTTGGCACTTGACAATTATAACAGTTACAAGACTTCAAGCCGCCCCGCTGAAGAACTTGTAGAAATCCGTCAGTTATCAAGTCAACTTGAGTTTTCTATTGAAGCGAATGTTCATTCTGAACAGCATGTAGTGAATACGCACTCCCTTCTTTTTGTGGCCGCTGAATAATATTCACATTAATCCAGAGAATCACATTTGGCAAACAAAAATGTGCGGATGACAAAGGCTACATTTACATGCAACTGGATATTCCATTATTATTCCTAAAATGGCAATATTCACACTACATGGCTCATGAAAATGAATACTCGATAGTAATCCTCTTGACATGCATCCGTGCAAATTCCGAATAGCGAGGCTCGTCGCTAAAGGCCGGAACTAAAGTTTTCTTTTTCTAAGTTCCATCACTGTTAGAAGTCAACATAGCAACATTAGGATCCGGGATCCATGAAATCAGCACGTCATTGGTATCGGTAGATGTTAGTCATGGGGTTTTTCCAATTTTTTTTTTTTTTTTAAATAAATGGAAGTGGGTTTTTTTTCTTTTTTTTTTTCAAATCCATGAAGTTTAAATGTTTTTTATTATGTACAAAATGTTAATGTCCTATAAACTTTATCGGTAAATGGTTATCAGCCACAAAAAAACAAAAACAAAAATCCAGTGTGTTGCATTTCTTATTTAAGATTTATACATCTGGTTGTAAACAAAGAACGGCTGTGTTTGGCATAGTGCAGGACGCAATATTCTGATTATTTTCTATAAATGTCGAGAGAATGCTCCTAAAACCCAGCTATGACATGGGCACGCGGCACATTTTATTCAGAAAAATTAAGACAAAGGCCAAATTTTTTTTAAAAATCCCATTGGATTAAGCGTTTTTCAGAATATTTTCATTTTTGGAATAATAGAATATTAGTATGCATGTAAGCCATTGTGTACTTCCCTTTTGTGTGAAAGGTCAGGTTGCAACTTGCTTGTACTGCTTTTACTCGTGTACTTTGTTTTTTTTTTTTTACTTCCATTAAATCTCCCCCCTCTTTCAGCGAGGCACCGAGACACCATTGCCACTCCCCCATTTTCTTTCAGTGCGTTTTATTATTCTCCCCAGTCGTGTGCTCCTTCTGTCTCTGTTAAACAAAGACTCTGAGGGGGGGTTTGGTCCAGCTGCCCCATGTGTCCGTCAGATAGAGCGGTCAGTGCACACCAAAAAACACCCACCACCACCCTTTCCAACCCCAGAAATTTTCACTTTTATGAGCCTCGTGAGGCTTGGTGAAAGACACTCAGCCGTGCACACAGGGGTGGAGATACGACAGGGTTTGGGAATGTATAAATATTTCACATTTTGCCTGCATGTGTCCGTGTCTATTCGGTCCCCGATGGCGCAGGTCTGGGTGGAGGACATTCTCATGATAATTAGGGATTAGCACGGGGAGCAGATGCAGCGTCAAGGTTCCTCAGAGGAAATACTCTCCTGCTGGTGCCTCCGTCTACTTCCTGTTACTCACTAAAAATCTATTACTTTTCAAACTTAATCTAATCCCCCTCCCTCCTGAGGAGGGCAGTGACCCACCCTCACACGGAGCGTACCACTTTTGTGCAGGTGCCAAAGCCGTACAAACTCCTCAGGCATGGCGTGGAACCATTTATAGGGCAGGATGTTGTCGTAGTAATGGTGGCTGACTGGCTGCTTGTCCAAGCCGACAGAAAATGGCCAGAAGCCGTAGACTGTCACTTCCTCACACAGTCCCAAGGCCAAACTGACCAGGAAGAGCCCCGTAGAGAGGCGCTTGGCATGAACACCGCGGGACTTCCAGAATTTTCCAACGGAGAGCAGGAAATCAGGGTTGGCAAAGATCACGGTGAGGTTGGAGGAGGTGTCTGCCAGGGCATAATAAGCCCGCAGTGACGGGTCGGTGCCAGGCCTCATGGAGAACGCTGGCATGTAGATGTAGCTGGAGCCGTAGGCCTTCATACTGTCCACAAACGCCTTCCTTGACCACAGAAGGTTCTGAAATCTGACAGAGCAGAGTTTCTTAGAAAAGCAATGGTTCCTCCGCGCTACTGCGATAAACTATCTGGTGCATCAATGGGAGAGGACTAATTGTGGTGAAAAAGAGAGGTCCACCGGAGCAGCACGGGTGCTGAATCCTCAGATTTTTTATTTTTTGAAGTGCCAACATAGGGGGACTGACGTTTCGACGTTATGCCACGTCTTCATCGGAGTCGAGTATGGCAACCATAGGTAGCGGTGCCCGTGGTTTCCTTACTCGACTCTGACGTCGAACCGTCAGAGCAGAGTTACTCTTCCTGCTGTAATGTCATTCTTAAGATGCCACTTATGAGCCATTGTGACCTGACAGCCTCATCTGCATTGTCCATTTCCTTTCTTCGCTGTTGGCAAAGGAAGTCATTTTCCTGCACTTGCAGATAAAATGCTACAAAACTGCAAAGCTCATCTCTGTTAAGAAAGTATCTGGCTTTTTTGGGCTTTTTTGGCCTGTTGGTGAAAGTAAATTGAGATTTCAGAGCCAAACATTCCGCCATTCAAATTTTTTATACAATCCTTATAAAATAATGTGTCCTTTTATTGACTTCTGTTCCTTAAAAGGGCTTTGAATTGTCCTATTTGTGAATAAGAGTGTTTATGTTTAGCTGATTACCTTTTCTCTATGATGCTGGGGTTGGCCGTGACCAGATGGGTTTTGGTTCCCACGTCCTCCACATATTCCTTTGAAAGCGGCGGAAGGTTACACCTGCAAGACGTGGCATAAAATTGTATATGTTCACACGATTCATGGTACATAATCTGCACGTAAACGGTTACATGATTTATCCAAGTCACGATTGGCTGTTGGACTTTTGGTGGCAGGCAAATGAATTCCAAGTGCAACGGGAGTCATCATTCTTCCCTCAAGCTGTAGTTGAGATGATACGATGGCTTGACAAGCGTTTTTGTGTATTATTACGATGTCAATCTGACCATTATTTCATGCTCTTAGACAATTATGCGATACTTTTGTCATAAATTCTTATGGCCAAATATTTTTTTATACTTTGAACTCTTCTCTTTTTTTGCCTTTCCCCCTAGTTTCCTCCCTAAGTTGCACAGCTCACCCTACTGAGCTGTGCCGCACTGCGGAGGGATGAATGGCCAGTCGAGGTCCTGCTTTTCTCCCTGATCCCAATGATGTTGACTTCTGAACGCCAAAAAACACGTGGTCTGTGAGACCAAGTGTACTTTCGTATTATATTGCAATGAATTTTCTGAAGGCGTTCAAACCGTTGAGACACCTTAAAAACACAGTACCCTCATGGCTGTCTTCGGTGTGGAGGAATTACTAATCATATTCAATAACTTTTCTATTGGCTACAGGAGCATAAACTATTGATACAGCAACAGCAGAGAAGACAATGAAAAAGTTGATGATAGGGATTAGGAACAGCTGCATAACCTTTGGTTGGTCAAAAGCCTCAGAAGTGTAAATCATTACTAACTGAATTTCAACCCTCCGGTGTAATTAGACCTTTATAACACCACCTAAACACTTCCCTCTCTGTAAAACGACCAAGACACAAAGTGCACAACGTGTCTCTGTTTGATTACTACAATTAACGATGGCATCACGGAACAAAATTTATAATCCATAATTGCAAGATAATGAGTTTGGTCTGTAAATTAAAACAGTTACGGAATAATTACATTCTGCAAGCCTTATCTGGAGTTCAACACTAACTTTTTTTATGATGAACAGATGCCTGAAATAATAGAAGACTGGAAAAAAAAAAAAGGCTACTGTGGTTTTTCTACTTCGGCTTACAGCATTTTCAATGTTAATTCAATTCCATTTAAATTCAATGCACGGCAAAGCACTTGATCGGAATTTTCCACAGTGCAGCGCTTAAAAACACATTCATGCTTTGAGTAGATAAAATAGGAACAGCACATACAGCGCTGTATAAACATGTACTGTACAATATACCAACTTCCTGCAACTGCAAGTGCTTTGCATCAGAGTTCAAAAATCAAACAGCTTCAGGATATGTGCTGTTCTCGAGGTGAGATGTCCTACATTCTGAAATCCCCTTCCCGTGAAGTTGGGGGGTGGGGGGGGGGCGACTTATCACCTTCTGATATATTTGGCATCAACAGTGGCATGACAGGGAAGGTTGCAAGCATTGATCGAACATTCCGTGCTTGCTAATCATTCAAAATCCTTCCTCTCAAGGGTGCTTGTGTGATCAAACTGCAGGGGGACGAGGTGGGGACACTGCAGCCTTGTACAAGTGCGGCATCACCTCCCCGGTCACAACAAACTTTTTAAGCTAATTAGGTCTTATTAAGTTATGATAAATTCCAACTTTGGGCTCTAAAGTCTCACTGAGGGTTTGACGACCTTCTGACTCATTCTGTGTTGTTGACAGGTTTGTACAGTCAGATCTGAATGCCTGAAACTGGGTGTTACCAGGCAGAAATGAACAGGTCACAGAATCAATTTCTGTCCTTATCTCATTGATGCAAAACTTTGATGGGAAGACTGGCTGGTGAAAGAGCGTTCGTTCTAACTATCAGCCAGATGTATCTGTGTCTACACCCTGATGCTGGAACTGAAGTCACCAGCATTGTCTGAAAGGTCAATGACACCCTCAATAAAACACCACAATGGGCAACGTTACTCAACATAATGTTTATGTCTTTGAACTGTTTGAACAAAAGTTGTACTCCCTTAATGATGACTGTTGCTTTCTAACTATGTGATAGCTTGAACCGAACACCACTCCCTCTTGTGGATGCCCGTTCTGCTTTCCTCCCGCCACCAAAGGCTCACCGAGACATCACGACCCCAGGTTTCTAAAGGCTTGATTCAACAACATTTATTTCCCTCGTAACAGGCCCTGACCCCTGCCGTCCCTTCATACAACATCCCATCCTTTCCCAAAACTGATCTGAATAAACGGTGGTGCAGTGGTCAGCACTGTCCCCTCACAGCAAGAGGGTTCTGGGTTCGAGTCCTGGCCTGGGCATGGGATCTTTCTGTGTGGAGTCTGCATGTTCTCCCTGTTCCTGTGTGGGTTCTCTCTGGTACTCCAGCTTCCTCCCACAGTCCAAAGACATCAAGAGGGGACGAGGCTGATTGATACTCTAAATTGACCGTAGGTGTGACTGTGAGTGTGAATGGTTGTCTCTATGTGTTGGCCCTGTGATGGACTGGTGACCCATCCAGGGTGAACCCTGGCTCTTGCCTGAAGGCATCTGGGATAGGCTCCAGCTCCCGTGACCCTTAACAGGATAAGCGGTAGAAAATGGATGGATAGAAATCTTAAGGGTAGGTGGGTGTTAATCTGCAGGGGCAACAAAGAATGTATAAAAGCTCAAGTGACTCTGCACTCTGTAGATTCTTCTTCAGCACATGCTCGCTGTGCGTTGAACAAATTTCCCTCTTGCAAGATTCAAGAATTGCTCAGACTCAACGATAGTTTGTTTGAGTGCTGTTTCTCATCTCACCAGAAGTTGGAGCCTTTCAGGACAAACATTGTGTCCATCTTAAAAATGTTTCCACCACATTATGTTGGAGCAACCGGCACTCTTTGCAAGAATTCATTTCTTGTATCCATTTTATTTAAACATTCTCGGGCCGTTCATCATCTGCAGTCCTGTTCTGTGTCTTGCCCCTCTTTTTATTTTCAAGGTTTAAACTGATCCGAACAAGTCCGGCTTTCTCATTAGCTCTCTCTTTATTCTGCTGGTGGAGCCGTCACATTCTCTGGGGAAATTATTCTTTAGTCTGTTTCCTCCTCTGTCAAAACCACAAACGTGTCTCTTTGACTGCACGAATCAAACAGGAAAACACCCTTGTTGCTTCACAATGAAATGTCAACCGAAGTCTGTAATCTTCAACAAGTGAAGAAGAAGCTTTCTTTTATGTGGGACTGGAGCTTTATTTATGCCTTTGTGCTCATCTTCCTCTCTTCTGTTGGCTCACTTCTAACTGCTTTTCTCTCTTGGCCTCGCTCTGGCCCATTTTCTCCCTCTGCACCAAATCGTATTATCACTGATGGCTAAGGCTGTTTTGCTGCTTCTAGGCTGAACCCAATCAAATTTTGAAGAGAAGAGAAACACTTGTCCCCCCCCCCCCCCCCCGCCCCAACACCCCTGTCACCACACCCTTTTGTCTAAACCTGCTGTTTCTCACCGCATGACGAAGTTGGCCTGGTCAATGTCCTGTCCACATTTGCTGTGCCTGAGGATGCCGCCGTTGCCCACCACCGCACATTTCTTGAGGGGCAGCTGAAGAGGGTTGTTCTGGGTAGAGAAGAACATACAGCGCTGACATTGTAGAAGGTGTTGTTGTGAAGTTGAAATGTATTGTTTGGAATGATGAAGTGTAAAAAGGAACTGGTAACTGGTAAGACTGGTTTTGAAACAGATTTGAAGATTGCCAGTAAAGGAAGAACTCATCCTTCAATCATAACATATACAGTAAATACACCCGTGTTTTTTTTTTTTTTTTTACATGGATGCACTTTCAACCAAGCGTATACAAGCATACAAGCTTGTATTTGTTCTTCCGCTTGAATTCTCAGCGTTTAACATTAAAAAACTGTATCCGCGCCTTTAGCTAACCCTTTATCTGTTAAATAAAAGCAATATAATGTTTGTTTTAATACCTGACCTACCTATTTAACTCTTTTTGCAAGCTGTTTTAACCTTCCTGTCTTCATTCTTCAGTTAGCTTATGCGTGCAGATTTTTGAAAAAAGTTCCTTTGCTACAAGCTAGCTAGCTAGCTAGCATCCTAGACACTGAATAAATTTCAAGTTCTGACAAATATTTCTCCTATAACAGAAGGCATATCTGTTTATTTTGGTGTAAAGACATACAACAAATATGAATATATAAATAACCTTCACAAATTGACCACCAAAATAAAACATTTAACATCAAATGTACTGAGGGTTCGTTGAGAAGCTAATATGCCCCAGCAGTCCAGACACAACCAAATGTATGAAAAAGAAATTTATGACTTGGTAATATTATAATCAATATAAATATAAATCAATTATTTATTATTCATTATGTATCAATAATTTATTATTCATCTCCACATATGTCCTGGCTTTTTTTTTTTTTTAAATAAAAAGCTGTTAAAGAGGACACTGAAATGCCACGCTTCATGGGGCAAAGGTCAAAAATGTCTTCTCTTTCTGCCTTAGCTGCATTAAAGTAAGAAGCGCGGATTAAGAGAGCTGGCAGAAACAGTTGTGCTCATTATGCTCCACACACACACACACACACACACACACACACACACACACACACACACTCCTTCCCTCGGGGTCTCTCATGGACCGTGACGAAGGGGGTTGAGTCAGACACAACACTACCCTGCTAACAGCATAACAAGCAGGCGATGGCGACCAGCAAGTGAGGTTAGAGAGGGGAGAGTGGTCTATAAATACTGGAAAATTACCATTATTGATTCCAATTTTTCATTATTTTGACTATAATAAAGGGCTGCAAGTAGGCCTGCGCAATTAACGTAATAAATACCAATCACTGGGTAATACCACACTTTTTTTTTTAACTGTTAACAACCTATTGAAAGTAACACAACTTGTATGAGGAACAGAGTGCGAAAATAGCCAGGAGAAGCCAGTATTTAAAGAACGAGTACATCCTGACATGGTGCATGTGCTTTATTCGTACTTCAGTTCTGTCTAATGTCTTTCTGAGAGTCACCCTCACTCAAACCGAACACCCAAAACTTTCTCTTCTCTTAGTTTCCTTTAAAGCTGACGGACAGCGAGGACATCGGCGTCTCACCTACAAAAGCTCTTAAAATGAAAATATGGTGCGATTTTAGGAATTATGATGCAAAGGTGGCAAACACCAGGAGAACAGGTGAAATCACCTTACGGCATCGGAAAGGTTTTAAGTTGCTTGACGGTCCCTGTCCCTCTTGTTGTTCAATCTATGATTTCTTCTTTCAAATAATTGCAAAAAAAAAAAACAAATCCTCCACAAAAAAAAAAAAAAGTATGATTGCAATCGGAATAATCATGTTATCTGAAGAGTAGTTCATTAATGCACAAATGCACTGACTGAATTAATTGAAAGAAGCAAAACAAAATCCCCTCTGACACATTTTGGGTTAATTTCCCCGCCCTGCATTTGTATATATCAGTTTGATAAGATTATTAATCAGTTATTATCAGTTTAAAGATACATTTGGAGCAGGTTAAAAATTGCGATAAGTTTTGGATATTTTGTGATTAATAGGGACAAAATGCAAGCAAAGGTTTGAATCTCGGTATCATGGCAGGTGACACAGACAATTAAGATGCATTACCAGCTCTATTTGTCAGCTATAGTTCCATCAAGGCCGAGTTATATCACAATGTAATCTCCGGATTATTTGATTATGGACTGATTTGTATCGAGCATTTCTTTGAGAAGATGAACGCCGCTCTACAAACCATTTTTAATTTGTAGTTTATGGCATCTACGCTAGCACAAACAATATCACAGCATACACGGACGTAAAACTACACAAGACGAGATGATAGCGATGGAGTGTTCAGCCCGATGTTCTGTTGGGGTCCCTGAACTAACCAGTATTTAGCCGTCAAATCCCTAATTGGCACATTCCCTGGCAGATGCCCAGATAGTGCAGCTGCTGCCAGCTTGATGTGGCCAATGACGGCCTGCGTGAGCCTGTGACTCATCCCCGTCCAACCGTCCTGACAACTGTTTACCTTCCCTTCTGGGAAGCCCATATAACCCGCCACAATAAAAGCTTGTTGAGGAGGCTACTAAAAACAGGCGGTGGAGAGTGAGTCAACATGCTGTGCCACGTGCGGCAGTAGCAGGCGTCTCCATGTCCAAACGATTTGCGCCTACCTCTTCACACTCGATTTATTTAAACATTCAATTATGAGACTACTTTTTCCTTCACAGAATATTTAGTGTTGGTTCACTAGGTGGATATACTTCAACGACTATTAAACACATTCGTGTAAGAGTGTAGTAAATGGTCATGAACCCCAGAAGATGATCTCCATGACATCAGAGATCACCTGACCACTCAGCAGACGCCATCAAAAGCCCAATAAAACCATGAATTAGCTCAGCATTTGCTTAAACCCACGTTACGCGACTTTTTACAATGGAGGGAAGGTTGGCGCTTTCGTGACCACGCCTGTTTTTGCTGGAGATAACAAGATGGGAGTGGAGATGACAACCAAAAGCAGGATTTTTCCCCAACGCCTGATCGCGTTTTTGGAGGTTAACTTAAAAAAAAATGAACCGACCAAATAAAACACTTTTTAACAACAATATGGAACTCATTTGGAGGTCAGCGGATGTTGTAACCATACCTTAGTTACCTAACATTTAAGGAGACACGGAAAAGCAGCTATGCGCTATCTGCACTCAAGGAGGGACGCGATTTTGTGAAGATAGTGTGCAAGTACTTTTCCTGCTCACCATTAGTTTTGCTTCCACCTACAGTATTTGGCTTGGCTTCATTTGTTTCGACTTTTTCTTTTTGTTTCAGCACACTGCATTTTTCCAATAACGGCAACTTTGAGATTTATTCCTCAGGTACTGAGTACTCCTCGATAGCGTTTTTTTTTTCTCCCCCCTCTGTTAAAGCCTTTTCTACTTCCTGAAAATGCATATGATGCGCCGATGACTCAGGCAGCAGAGGGCGCTGTTGCAACTGCTACCTTACGGCTTTGTACGTGCGTAACTCCATCTGCTTTTGGTGCAGAACACTGTGTGCTGGCATGCTAATACACTCAACAAACATGATGAATATGGTCAGTAGAGCTGAAAAAAATTGCATGGTTACAATGACTGCACGCTCTGAACAACACAAGTAAAAGTACTGCCTCCCACTGAACTGAAATAAAAGCTGTTCCACGTCGTCGCTGCACAATTACACACAGACATCATGTGGCCCACTCGCCCTTCATATTATAATTTCTCTTTTGATTCGCCTCCCCCATCCATCATGAATGAGCAGCTCACTCCTGCAAATTAGGGTCAGATATTCATCACACAGCAACCCGGATATTACAGGACGGTTCTGTTGGGTCTGTAACGAGGATACGATCTTGATTATTAGGGTTAGTACTGCTATAAACAACCTCCTGTCACCATAGAATCATGCAAAAAAACACACACAAAAAACTCTGGGTAAACACAGAAGCCAAAATAGTCGCGTTTTCTCAGTCTTTCATGCTTCTGTGTACAAAGAGACGGGAAATGACTTTAAAAGTTTAAACACTGGCATTGAGGATTAGACAGCGGAACACTAATACATGCAATTTCCTCTCTAGCTATAAAAATAATCGATGAATATGCCTTTTGACTGAAGTGAAAGTACACCTTGCTGCTACTGCTATCCTCACCATCTGTTCGTTCTGTTCGCTCTCCTCCCGCCTCCAGCTTCACGCATCCGGTCTTTTGATGGATCTAACGGCAGGACCGGAGCCCAAAAATCTCTAAAAGTGTTCAAGCAGGAAATCAAGCCAACCAGCAAGCAGAAAATGTATAAATTTACGCGGTAAGATGACAGGAAAAAAAGAAGTAATGCAATTAAAAGTTACCCCGTTTGCCCCCCAAAATGATATTTCTGACCCAACAAGGACAATTATACTTCATGGCCAACACACCACTTTTGTTGTTGCTGGTTGATGTTTAAATGATAACAACAGAACAAAAAAACAATAACACAACCAGTTACACTGTGCTCCACCAATCAAAGCTGTGACACTTCAAGATTGTGGGTAATGTAGTACCTCTCAGTGAGTACTAGTAACTACACAAACTTAGGGCTAAAGCAGGAACAGACACCACTGTCTTCACGACAGGGTCACGCATTGTGACTGTGAGTTCACACCAAACGCGAATGCGAATTTCACGTCGTGTTATTCGTGCGAATTTGACCGCCGGATCATTTTAGTGTCCATTTGTGTCATTCGCGCAAATACGCGAATTCGCTCACTTGCCCGAGTAGCGACTATTTTCGGCAACGTTTCTTTCCGCCATTTCACCATGGATTTTCAAAGAACTGTTGCGTTGTACCTGCTTTGGAAGGCCGAAATACGTCGGAAGACTAAACGCCTTTGTATCTGGGTTCACGACACCATCTAGGTTAGCACAGCTCGGTGAATCGAGCTCCTCCAGGGGCTCCGTCTGGATAACTGCTGCTTCAGCGGTATTTTCGGATGACGACTGGCCAGTTTAACGACCTGCTAGCTAGGACCGGTGACAGAATATCACGAATGGACACCAACTTTTTCAACCGGCTCTTGTCATTTTGACACATAGTGTCATATAGCACCGGGTTTCCACACACAGCCACGATCAACTTGTCCGCCATCTTGTGACACAGTCAGCAGTGACGTCGGGACATCCTCAACGCTGATTGGCTTTCGTAACGTGAATTTTTCACCAAAGTTGAATATTTTCAACTTGCGCGAATGGCGAAATTCGCATCATTTGTGCCGCCTGACTGAAAATTTGCGTCGTTCGTGCGTTTACATAGACTTTGTATGGAAACTGTTTGCGCGAATGTGCGAATTCGCGTTTGGTGTGAACACACAGTGAGTCGACCTTAGACGTTATGACATCATAGCTCAGAATTAATTTTAAGGAGAACATGAATGGTATTTTCACTTCCAGAAATGGCTAAACATGGTTTCCTCTTTTTATACTAGCTTTTGGCTATGTTTTAAATGAGTGTTATTAGATTTGAACAATAATAGCACCTTTTACCTGGTTATATTTCATTGCGCTACCTTTACAATCTTGTGTCTTTTATCTTGTATTTCTATATATTTAACACATGAACATTTTTATTATTATTTTCAAGCATATTGAGCTTAACTTGATTTGAAATTTGAACAAGGAAGACAATAGCACCATAATATCATACTGTTGTGATTAGTCCTCCAACAGGGAGGCACAAACTTACACAATACAGCTTTAATTTTTGTTTGTCACTCTTCTCTGACTCCCCTCATCACCATTCCTCCTCTGGCACGTCACCCTCTCTTGCTCCTCAGGATTATTCAGTGCCTTCCTCAGAGTCAGAGCTAAATATTTTAGCGCTCCAGAGAACCAAACCAACCGGCCTATTTTCTTTTGTACCCTTAGGTGACTTGAAAAAAACCATGAAAGCTTCTACCATCCTCTGAGCATCACCGTGCATTATGAATAAAATTGTCTAATCAACTGCCACCCCCCCCCCCCACACACACACACACACACACACTGTGCCAGTAATCCTCCCGTCATGATGGAGGCTGTCTGTCGGGCTTCACTGCCCCCCCCCCCCCCCCCTTCATCCCTTCATAACAGATCAATGTTGAAACCCATAGTCCCCACGCTACTATCATATTGCGCTGAGTGAGCGAAAAATCCATTATCTGCTTTTAGTTTTCAAGAAGATGGTGGTCTATCTAAAAGTGTGACGGATTATTGCTCTCCCATATTGCATTCATGTGTCAGCAAAAAAGAAGAAGAAGAAAAAAAAGGACATGTACAGAAAAAAATTATTCAAAAAGAAAACATCTCTTTCCTCTCCTCACCTGCACAAAAAGCGAGTAGGTCTCGTTGTTGACAGTGCGCGAGTGGTAAAACTCGCCATCGTACCACAGGACCTTGCCTAAAGGGGAGTTTTCCTTGGTGACAGCAAACATCCTCTGTGGGTCACAGCATTCGGTCAGCAACTTCCTGTGAAGGGAGAATGTAGGGAACAATATGCATGAGTGTGTGTGTGTGTGTGTGTGTGTGTTTATGTGATGGTGAAGTCTGGACAGCTTAACACCAATTTGGACCCAACAGGACTGCCAGGAGTCTGGTAGGAGAGAGGCAGTGATAATTTGCCTATGACTCGCACATAATGACTGCAGACTAATGCTGCAGATGAGAGGAAATCAAATATCTTAAAATGATTTATGTCTTAATTAAATGATATTATGTTTATGTCCCAAGGGGCGGAATTCAATTTGAGGTTAACGTGGTATTGGTAAACTGGGATTGCCCTCAGCTACAGAATCCAGCAAGCAAAAACCATGCAAGGCTAAAGCACTACGAGGGGAATAAAAACTCCCAAAGTGAGCATCACACACACGCGCGCACACACACACACACACACACACACACACACACACACACACACACACACAATATTAGCTCTATCAGTGAGTCTGCAGGTGTGACCTTCTCTTATAATCCTAATCCGGCTTTGCCTGTGTGAATGAGCTTTCCATTTTCTCCATTTGAGATTTAATGACACAATAAATGAGAGTAAAAATTTAAAAAAAAATCCACACACTAGAGATTGTTTAAACCAGAGAAACGATGCCTTCAAGACAAGTCGGAAATTGGAACTCCAAATCGGCAGTCACACTGTGGATTACCGGAAACCATGCTAAATTAGCTGGTCACAACAGTTAAAGCATAAAACCAAATAGAAGTGTTCAAATTAAAATAATCAGAGCAGTACGCAAATGCACATCATCAATTAAAACAACACACATAAATACATTTATAGCAAGTACTTTCATCATTTCTGTCCTTTCACCTTCTAGGTTGTCTTGAATGCACCATAAAAATTGATAAGAGGCAGTAGAAGAACTGCAATTATTCATGGTTTGGGTCATTTTCATGCCAAAATATCAAAAATTAGCGACTTTGGATCCTTAAGTATGACAATTTGCTGCCTTTGGAGGTTATTTTTTGGTGTTTAATAAGAATAAAGGGAGTATTTATGGACTTTTTGATGGACAAAAGGAGCAACCTGAACAAAACGGTGATGAGTTCTCCTCAGAATTTCTTGACTAGATATCTTGAATAATCTTGAGTATCTTGAAAAATGCTACTTATGTTTAATTAATGTATTCGTACTAAAACATTTTCAAAACAATTTATCGGTTGATTGAATCGTGGTGAAAATAGCTGTTAGAGAGTATTCTTGTAATCTTACAAAAAAAGGTGTGATGGACCTTGTTTCACTTTTGCATTATTTGTTTTTTTTTAATATTCTATGTAAATTTTAAAAAAAGAAGAAGAATGAGTTCAGTCCATCACTCCACAATTCTGAGGGACTCCTAGAGACAAAGGAGCCCACAGGCCCTCAATGACAGCACTTAGTCCCCAAACCAGAACATAATTGCTGCATAAAATAATTCATTGTAATTGGAATAAGTTCCAATGTGGATATCAAAAGGATGAATTTCTCTTCGATATCTCCCCTAATCTTCAAGAACGCTGCAAACATTTGGGGAGAGATTTCTGAGCAGAGGCACCACTGATGAGACGAGAGACCGACCTGTACATCTCGACGCCCGTCTGGTTCCTCTGCCACACGTCCCCCTGCCTCAGCACCTCCTCCACGATGTCTTTATCGCGGGGGAGTCTGTAGACGGGGAAGATATAGAACCAGCAGAGCACCAGCACGCAGAGAGCGGCCCACACCGACAGCTTGCTCCGGTAGCACCGTACCAACATCTTTCCTCTCCCCCACCTAAAACCTTGTTTTCTCAAAACAACCGGTGCGTGCACACCGGTGGGGTAAACAGGAGGCTCGGTTCAAAGCTGGGCTCTGCCGCGGGGACCCGTCTCATCCCGAGGACGCGGCGGAGAATGAATGGAGGTAAGCGGTTTGCCGCTTCTTTGGCTCAAACATCGGTGGTGTTTACTGGGGTCTCACTGGAGGGTCTATCCGCGCAGCAGCAGCAGCAGCAGCAGAGTATCTGATTCTGGAGGAATCCGCGGTTCGGTTCTCGCTGCATCCCCACCATCACTCCTCCGGAGTAGCCAGGAATCACGCGGGCTCATTCCCTGCCCGGAGACCCCCTGCATCCCACTTGGAAAGACGTCTTCACTTTCTAAGAATCCAGATCCGCTCCGCTTTGATCCTTCTCACGGGCCTCTCATCGGGCCTCTGCGGGCTCTGTGTCGCAAGTGGACCGGGCCAGTCCAAGTCCCTCCACCCCCCACCCCCCCTTCTCCTGTCAACACCCCCTCCGCCGAGACAAAGTGCTTCTTGTGCTGGTAGGATGAGCGTCGAGTTGACAGTAAAGGCGGTGATGAGAGCGGAAGTGTGCTTTCAAATAAAAGCATCCACTTAAAGCCAAGGCTATGACAGCAAGGATTGTTTGGCACCAATGTGGGGACGTTTAAGAGCCGGAAGTGCCAAACATGGCCAAGATTTGGCCCACATGTGACCGTTATCTGTCACATAATGTAAAATAAGTGGGCGCAGCAGTTGATAGTGTAACTGAAATCAACGACTCAAGGTAGACTAAGTAGCAAGGGCGGGCTAGTCAGCCCATCCTGGTCTTGAACCCGAGGCCACAGGACACCAAACACGGTCGCTGACAACATCGAGGAGCTCGCCGGGAACACTTCCAACAGCCTGATGGGAAACCTTCGTCCATTATACACACAACAACAACACAGTGAAAGCCCAGCAAACCAGAGAGGCTGGTGGTTTAGAGCTACCGAGGGGTTTACAGCACCCCTATTGGTAGGAGGCTGTCACTGCTAGGCAAAATCACAACAAAATATATCTGGCGAGTGTTGTCCACACCTTGGAGGTGACATCTGAATAACAGTGCGTGAATTAGTCAGCTCCTTCTTCGCAAAATTCAAATACCATCAAGTTTCCACTCCTCTTGCTCTTTCTGCTGAACAACAACACACCCATCGTTCCTCAGAGCTCAGGTGCCGAGCCTGCGAGTTAAACACATTTACTTCAGCTGAGGAATGTGCTCTTGAGAACTTTCTTGTTCAACTTGTTCTACCATCTGCATCAAACAGGGAAATGAGCAGTCTCATATCTGGTGTGTGGTGCAATGCATCTCTTGCCTGTGTCCTTTGTCACCATTCAATTAGATTTGAAACATCTGGTTGTGGGACATTGTTTTTAACCACATTTTTTTTTTGTATTCAGCAAATCCGGCCTTGTTAGCGTCACGGTTTCTGTGTTTCTTTTCCTTTCGTTTTTAACCTCCACCTGTTCACGTTCTTTGTGTTACAGTGTGGGTCAACTCATCAACAGCTGAACATGTTCCTAACTTTTACATACATGCCGCTTTTAAAGTTTTCTACCTGTAAAACTGATGTAAAATAATACTTCTTTTTTCCAGTTCAAACCAGTCTATAAAGGTTTATTCTGAAAATCCGGGATTACTTTTCCTGGTGTTTTTCCTGCTGACTTGACTCTGGCTGCAGCAGAGTGTCTCGCCTCGGCTTCCAGCTGAGAGCCGCTGAGAGATGCTGCTGCCCCCTGCTGGAGTTATGCTGCACTCTCCGAGGAAGCTGGTGAGCGCTGATAAGAGTGAGACGCTGCTGCTCCCTGCTGGAGCTCCACACACGGACTCAAGACATCATGATACTTTCCCAGTTTCACGCATAATAACCCATATAAACGTATATAACCGAGCCTCGAGGGGGGAAAAGAAAGATTCCATCCATTATGTTAGATTGTTGTGATCAAAATAATTAAAGGGTAAATTCTAACTTGCTACCAGCAATAGACTCATGAAAATATACATTGTGAAATATGTGGATTAAATACAAGTTATGGATATTGATATAGGAATGAGTTCTTCAAGACAAAATGGTGCAATCAGATTCAAAGTTGTGCGCATGTGTACATTTACTAGTACTTTTAATATTTCAATGCAGGATTATGGTGTATTTTCAGAGTGGTATTGAGATAAGATAAAACTTTATTAATCCCCCCCCCCCTTCCCAAAAAAATGTCAATGCCGGATTGTTCAAAAATTACAATATTATATTGTACCAGATAATGAATGCTGAGAGAAAACATGATGTTGTTGTGAATGATGTTGTCAGACTGTCCTTTATCCAATGATCTCAACATTCTCCCCAGCTCTGGCATTTTGTGTGGGCTGACAGAAGCGAGGCTCATATGGGATGCCACCCCACCCCCCCACCCCACCCCCACCCTCTACCCACACACTGGGAGTCTTCGAGGGCAGCGTCAAGGTTAGAGCTCCAGGCGGAGGGATGCCAGGGCAGCCTACTTGGCTGGAGACGTGCGTCAGCTGCTCCCTGTGCCCTGCGTCCAAACAAATGTGCCACTATGGAAGTTTGTACTGGATCCAACAAGTGTAAGGAGAGAGGAAGGGGCACGGAGGAATGGAAAGAGAGGGGAAAAAAAAAACCTCGTCACTTCACCATTAACACTCGAGGAGGTCAAATCCTTTACTTAAGTAGGAACACTAAGATGCAAACCCCCCTTAACAAGGGTACATCTAGTGTGCCTCTTTTTATTATTGTTGGTGGGGAAACTGGTGCTAAGGCATTTTATAGTACCTTGGGACAACTGGCGTTACGTTATCCATCCCATCCGTTCTCCTTAATATCCTTGGAATACCTGAAGGGGATTTCTCAAAATTGGACACCAATGGGACTTTGTGGATGAACCGAAAAGATTTTGGTGACGAATGTCAACGTCGCTGCTCCCTGAGACAAACCGTCCCATTTCCTTTACTGCCATTACTCAGGAACACCCTCTTCAAAATGACACCCCAACCAAGTGGAAATGTTCTGGTATTTGTGGGATCGGTTCTGCTTTTTCCAACGACACGCCAAAAATAAAATCCTTACTTTCAGGGTCAGTCAGTCTGCAGCATGTCAAGAATGCTGTTGTAAGGTTTTTAACTGGTTCCTGTAAACAGGAGCAGATCTCCCCAAGACTGCCACTGGCTCCCTTGTTAATTCATTTAAAAGTTGTTGCCCCCCCCCCCCAAAGTGTTTTGGCTCCTCTTACTAACTTATCCGACATTTAAACTATACCCCACCGCTCAGTTCCAGTCTGACCAGTTGCCCCTGGTTACCTCCCAGGGCTTGATGGAGGTTTAAAAAACAAAATATGTGGAAGGACCTTTATAACCAAATCAAATCTGCCTCTTCTTTTTCAAAACCCCACATTTTAACTTTGGCTTTCAAAAATTCAGAATGACTTATTGATATATCTTTTCTAATGAGTGTTATTTCTACTTTTTTTTGGGGGGGGGGTTTATTCAGTATCTCTATACAAATATATGTGTATATACACAATCAATAAGAGGAAGAGGGTCATTATATTGATTACAACTCATCAAATCTTCCTGTTTGTATTACTTGTCTTTGATTTTGTGTTAAATGTTAATTTTTTTTTGGTGTTACATTGGATTTATTAGGAAAATGTGCCAAAAAAATAGTCGAAGTAAGTTTTGTAACATTTGCATATTTATGCAATTAATGGTGCAAGTTAACATAAAAGGGGAGCACTAAAATTTGTAATTTTAGTAGAAAATTTTAGTAAAAAAACAACAACATGTAGCCTCCCATCCTCCTCAGAGACACAAAAGAAGACGCATAATGTCCTCTCCTTAAATTAGGAATCTGAGACCCGCAGAACCCGGCTAACTGCTAGTTAGCTTAGCCCAATGAAGGGGATTGAAAAGTGTTAGCATTCTTCCGTCGAAAGTTATCAAATAGACCTGGTTAGAGATTTTGGCTTGTGTCTTTATCATCCTCATCTTCTCTAAAATAGTCTTCTACCTTTGATTATCCATCCATCCATTGTCATCTTCCGCTTATTCCTACACATTAAGGGTCACGGGGGGGCTGGAGCCTATCCCAGCGTCAACGGGCGAGAGGCAGGGTTCACCCTGGACAGGTCGCCAGTCCATCGCAGGGCCAACACAGAGAGACGAACAACCATTCACACTCACAGTCACACCTACAGTCAATTTAGAGTATCAATCAGCCTCGTCCCCTCTTGATGTCTTTGGACTGTGGGAGGAAGCTGGAGTACCAGAGAGAACCCACGCAGACACGGGGAGAACATGGAGACTCACACAGAAAAATCCCGTGCCCGAGCCGGGACTCGAACCCGGAACCTTCTTGCTGTGAGGCCACAGTGCTGACCACTGCACCACCGTGCAGCCCACCTTTGATTATTTTTGGTGAAAAAGAATTGTTGATAAAATCGTAATTGATGACTTTTGACAGAGGTACACTAACTTGCGCGAGGCTAACCAGCAGTTAGATTCTTGCTATCCTCACAATAAGCTAAATGCTGGTTAGCCTAGCGCAGGTTAGCTAGCAGTTAGCTTCTTGTGGGGATGACAAGTTGGTATGTTTTTTTTGTTGTTTTAAAGTAAATGATCAAGTAGTAACTTCCAACCTAACAAGGCCTTATAAAAACATCTGCCTTTCAAATATAGAGTCAGGGACTCAGTGTCTCCTACTAATTCATGGATCAAATAAAGTGGTTTCAAGTGACCAGCATCTCGTCACCTCTCGGCGTAGCTGACTGGGTCACGTCCGTGGGTTTACATGGATTATATACCAGCCAAGTGACAAGACAAATAAAGCCTCAAAGACCAGATATAGGGATGGATTCGAATCCTTAAAGATAGCACACAAAACCGCCTTACAAAATAAATGCACACTGCAGCAGATGTCCTCATCCCCTTATTCTGAAAAGTGTTCAGTTATTAAGATTTAGAGCCACATAAGGGGAATGACCCATTGAGCTGTCACTTAGCAATTTATGAATGCCGCGACAGTTGAAAGTGCATTACAAGCAGTTCTGATATCAGCGCCTCTCTATTTTTTGTGTGAAGGGAGTTGGGTTGCATCAGAAATAGCACATCCACCTGCTGAGGAGCATTAAAAAAAAATGACAGAGCATTTGTTGTCCCCAGCGTCTTCCTCCTTTTATTGCCTTTCGTCACCTACGGAGGTATTGTCTCTTTGGCTCCTGCGTTATAGCAGTCTGAAACTGACACGAGGAGATAGCGCCATGCTAATATAACAAGAGCTTTGATCGCCTGTGTCAGAGGGGTATTGATCTACCGGAGTACCTTAGGACCACGTGGGTAATTAATTTAGATGGGAAAACTCAGAGGCAAGGGAAAAATACTGTCAAATGACTGTATAATGCACCTTTCATTAGTTGGTTTCCATGGAGACGTGGCATAAAGAGTTTTTGAAGTGGAAATCGCAGCGAAATCCGTTCTCGTCACTCATATTCACCCTTAATCTGAGATGACTCACCGCACTACTCGGTTTATTTTTTTATTTTACCTCGGAGGATGTCCTCGCGGCTAAAAAGCTCAGTTTACTGAAGACATCTCAGCACACATCAGCTTTATTTTGCGTGTAAACCGGAGAGGAAATACCAGAGACCGGATGCTGAGGTTTTAAGCGATTTGTAGTTGCGAGTCCCAGATAAGCGTGGATACCCTGAAATCACGATGAAGTCAAAGCCAAAGGAAGAAAGAAACAAACTCGTGAACAAAAGTCTTTAAAACAACAAATGAGTGGAGACGTGCGCATCAGGATGATGAAGGGTAGATTCGTCATCATCACCACAACTTCCAGACTACATCCTACTGTAATAATCCCTTCATATCAATTCATATTGTGTTGTTTCTAATCTCTCAACGCATCCGCTGAGATTTTCTCAGACGCCTCGTCTTGTCCTCTGGAGTCCAGCTCAGACGAGTGACTCCTCATTTCTTGTCTTCCTCTCTCCTAATTGGACACATCTTAGATCTGGTGACCTCCGCCGAGGAGGTCGTATCATCCCGTAATTGTTTCTGCTATTGTTGATGTGCTTTTTCATCTCATTGATTGGTGACATTTTTAAATTAACAAGCCCCAGCCTGTTGCCAGCCCCCCCCCACCCCAGATTCTTGAGGACATTTGGTTGGTCATTTGCACTATGTGTTTTGACCAATGCAGTCTCACCCTTTATTCATCAAAGAACGCCGTTTGGACGTCTGTGTCCAAAGGCAACATCGAGGGTTCCCCCCACTGCGTCGCAAATCCGGCTTTGTCAAACGATGACGAAAGGGGATTTTCCATTCAAACGAGACAGTGTTGCGGCGATCGCCGGTACCTAACCCCCAATCTTAACCCTAAACCGAACCACTACCCTTACCCTAAACCTAACCCTAACAACACTAAGAATAGTCCATAAATAAGCAAATAGGACCAGACGGAAGAGGAAGTTATAAGACAGAGGCCGGTAGAAATGGACGAGGACGGAGTGGAGACAACCATGTGACATCACGGAAACCCCAGGAAAAAACACTCCACGTCAGCTGTGGACGCCAGGGGGACTTGACCAAACGTCGTTCTTTGACGAATAGGGCGTGACACTGCGTTGGTTTTGACTTCCTGTAAAGTAGACTTGCCCACCCCAGATATAAAATCTAGAAACATACGCGTTGTCTAGCGCCTCCTAATGAAAGCAGGGAGTGATATTTGTGACGCGGTGCAAGCATCATCCCCGTCTTCGCCTTGTCATCATCATCATCATCATCGTCGCACACTGCCGAACCGTAGCGGCGCGTCCTAAATCCTGTCACGCGAATCCACATGGTTTCGTTTGCAACCTCTTAATACATCTGGTGAGATTTCCACAGATGCCTCAGCTCGGATGAGGATTTTCTGATCCACATCTGTATGTGTAATCGCAGCTGCGGACTCCGTTTCTGCTCCACGTGATGCAGTCTGAATCGCACTGTACACCCTCATTTTGGCAGCCGGGGCAAGCCTTTATCCCTCCTGTTCATTTTGTGCGTGCGTGTGTGTGTGTGTGTGTTTTGGGGGGGGGCTCCTGTGCACATAATATACCAGCCAGTTTTGTCATCACAGGAAATGTTATCAGAACGGAAAGAAAGTCAAAGGAGTTTATTCCTGGTATTTGACCTTCGTTACGCCACTTTCCTCTGCGATAAATCAAATCTGTGTCACACACATTCACATGAACAGACGGCTCAGCTTTGTTTTTTTTGTTGTTGTGTGCGTGTGCTGGTTGCCATGTTTGACTCAATATCTAGAAAATTGAATGTAATAAAATTGATTTAAAAAAAAAAATTCATCTTCTCCTGCACGTCATGCAAGTTAAAAGCAGCCTGAGATGAGGGCGAGAGTATTTTTAGAGTATGTTACAATGCTGGATATGTGTGTGTGTGTGTGCACGCTCACATGCATGTGTGTGTGTGTGTGTGTGTGTGTGTGTGTGTGTTATTGTCAGTTGCATTATTACTTAAAATCGTCACTCTAATTTAGGTCTTTACTCTCGTCCTAACACTCAGCCCTCGTGTATGCAGAGGTTAAGATACAAATCCACACTCATACAACTCCAAGTACTTTGGCAGTACTATCACAGTAGTTGATTTTAACATCATGTCCTCTGACTTGACGTTATATGTGAGATAATATTCAGAAAAAAACCCAACTTAGGTGAACACTCATGATTTATCATAACGCTTCCCCGGCACTGGAGCGCCGTGGCGGTGATATGTCTTGCTTGGACCGACGCCAGCAAATTCTTGGGACCAGACGTTATATCTGCTGTTCACTGCCCCCCCCCCCTCCCTCCTCCCCACCCCCCACCCATCCCTGCTCACATAAAAAGCTGCCCATTGTTTGAGGGGTTCAGTGGTTGACTCCCCGCGGACACCCATTCACAGGTAAAACTACAATTGTGTGCATGTTTTTTCAAATTTCATTCTCAAATTATTTGTGTTTTCAAAAGATATTTGATGTATATTTGTTCTTGTGATGGACTGTTTTTCTCAAGCATTTTCTTAGTTTGATGATAATTATCTAAATAAATATTGCAGGATGATTAGATCGGTGTTACAAAAGGCATTCGAGACTAAACTTTCTTTCTGACTAATGAACCGAGCGTTTTTGCCCACTGGGTTGCAAAAGAAAATAAATAAATAAAATGCATCAAACCTGAGACGATGCTGGATATCGAGGCGTGTTCTTGACGTGTCCTTGCATTACATGCGAGAGGATGTAGCTGTTTGGCTCCTTTGACGGGTCGAATTGCATTGAGGCTCATTACATCTAAAAATGTACTTCAACACCTTTTATTACTTTCATGTGTATTTTTGTCACATGTACATCAAGTGAGGTGGGAGAATTTCATGTTATCCTGTTCTTGATTACTTTAAATACTTTTGTCATGCTTATTTTAGATGAGTACTCCAAAATAGAAGTACCAGTGTATACCTAAAAATGGTTGTACCCTTTTTTGAGAGGCAGTCGTGGACCCTTCCTTCACTTTTACCCTTTCCTGGTAGTCAGAATGTGTCGAACCGTCTCTCTTCCTGAGCGTGTGTTTGTGTAACGATGGGAAAATCTGCGTTTATTTCCTACAGCATCACCGCGCATCCTTGTTTTCTGTTTTCAGGAGCCTGACTGACCCGCAGCCATGAATCCCAAAGGGGATAAGGTAAGCCAGCTAGATCCCTCAGTATTAACGTACCATGTACGGAGACGGAACACACTGTCCTTGTTCACACGACCCCAACCCCCCTCAACAAAACAAAGGCACAAAAAAAAAAAAAAGCAGTTGGCAGCGGTTATCTGACACAGTTGTTATCAGTATCACCGAGTGCTTTCCCCTTCACTTCATCCTAATAATAAAACATTATCTTTGCACATGTGGCTGCTTGACGTGCCGATGGTTTCGCACCTGCAGTCCACCGCACTTGTTTTACTCAACATGATGGCCCTCAATGTGTATTAACTGCAGAAATAATAACAATTATGGAATATCCAACAGGGTCTTTCGTCACCTTTGTTTCAGTTTCGTTCTTCCTTTGTGTGTTTCGTTACATTTATCACAGATCATAACTGGTGTGCGTGCTTTTTGTCTTCATGAAATGGGGGGGGGGGGGGGGCAGGCGGCTGAAACCGGAATTTATGTGATTGAAAAATAGAATATGAAGTGCATTCAATTTTCAGTAGCTCAGGATGCTGAATTTCAGAAACATCTCACTATCTATTTTGTTTTTGACGATTAAACTGTAAACTTACGCTCACAAATATATTTATACTTCTCCCCAAACGCAGCCGAAGTCAAAGATTTCGGCTTCCCGCAAGCTCTCCCTCAAAGTGAGTAGACATGGTTTACTCCTTATCATGAGATTCTGATACTGACTGAACCAAATATATTGGGTTTTTTTAGCATATACTGACAAAACATGGCAACGGTAAATCTTTTCCCCACGACTGCTTCACCCAATCAGATGCTCCTGCTGACGAGAGCCTGTGAGGATCTAGAGAGGGAGAGGCAGGACAGGGAGGAGGAGAAAGAACGCTACCTGGGAGAGAAGCTGCCCCCCCTTCAGACGTCCGGATTATCCATGGATGAACTACAAGTATGGGAGTCATCCAAGTGTGGCCTTCCACTCATCCGGAATATATATATTTAAGCCATTTACGTTCATTTCTAATATCTCCTCAGAATCTGTGCAAGCAACTTCATGCAAAAATTGATGTTGTGGATGAGGAGAGATACGACTGCGAATCCAAAGTGAACAAACACAACAAGGACGTGAGTCCCGACTGACAAACCTATTATTCATTGCTTCCGTCAAATAAAGTTTGAGGTGTGTCTTTGTTTGAATTTCTCTTCCATATATTTTTTTTCTCCAGATCCACGAGCTGAAGTTGAAGGTGCAGGACCTCGGGGGAAAATTCAAAAAACCCGCCCTCCGGAAGGTGAGGGTGTCCGCAGACGAGATGATGAGAGCTCTCCTGGGCTCCAAACACAAGGGCTCCATGGACCTGAGGGCCAACCTCAAGTCCGTGAAGAAGGAGGACGTCAAACAGGACAAGGTCAGCTGACTCCAGACTCCCTGTAAATCTCCTAAAACCTTCCTTTCTTTTCTTTTCTTTTTTTTAACTTGGCGTGTTTCCCTTCCGCCACAGGTGCTTACTACCGAAGTGGGTGACTGGCGTAAGAACGTGGAGGCCATGTCTGGGATGGAGGGCCGCAAGAAGATGTTCGACACAGGCGGCGGAGCGCAGTGAGACGAATCATCAACGGAACGATTAGCTAGGGGCTCTTTGACTTGAAAAGAATAGGAATTACGCGGAAGGTCATGGGTACGCGTCACCCTACATCGGCTCTTTGCTCGTTCGCCATTTTTTTTGCGCAATGACTCAAAGCTCTTGAAATGTAGGAGACCGTGTTTTGTTTTGTTTTGTTTTTCTAAGAAAAAATTGTTTTTGTTTTGTTATGACATCTTTAGACAATAAATAAAAAAAAGGGAAAGCCAGTCTTTCTATATCTGTACTTGACTTTATCGTGTTTCATTTTATTGGCAGCCGTTCGTTCATGTGCGGTATGTAAGATGATGGAAAGCAGCTTAGCTGATGATGGATTAAAAAAGAGAGACAACAAGTCAAGGGGGTGGGATGGGGTGGGGGGGGGGCAACAGGTGTGACTTAATAAAGTTTAGACGGAGCTTTCAGACGCACGCATGCACAACAGGAGTGAGCCGACACTCTGAAAGAAAAGAAACTCCAGCAATCTTCAATTTGACTGTAATGTTGATACATTTTCCGGATTTTTTTTTTTTTTTTTTTTTTGCTGCTATTTTCATTTAACTTATTTTTAAATGAGCATTTCATTGACATTCACACATCTAAATGAATTCTACATTCAGATATATTTTGGGTCTTTTCACCCCGACGTGGTGCCGCAATAGAAATGACCAAAAAAACAAAAAAAAGATTCAGTAAATTAGGACCAAAAACAGACCTGCTAACACATAACAACTGATGCTGTAGAACCGTGTATAACCAAACATTGCTGATATTATCTGGATAAGAAAAAAAACAACAATATGAAATTGATATTTTTGTAAATATGTTTCTCATATTCACATGTAAACATTTTTCTTTTTTCTTAAATCTCCTAAACATTCAGAAATGCCTAGGAATCATATATTTATTGTATTTTTTTCCCCTCTTCAATGGTGATGAGCAAAGAGGAAAAGATTTTTTTAGGAAAAGGATGAGCTGGATAGAAAGAAAAGTGGATGCTAATACCACCTTAAATAGGAAATTTCACTCTGATTTGAACAGAAATACTCTTTAGCCATCTTGAGAAATGCTAGAAGACAGAAATAAACGCCAGGACAGGAGATATAACTTTCCAGCAGATGGTGAACACCGGGGTTGTGTAATTTTAGCCATGATATTGTCCTCCATACCTCCCAGCCTTGCAGAGCATAACTTGAGCTGCAGCGCTAAACCCCCTGGAATTGTTGTCCAACACACCGCCTGCATGCATCCACGCGCCTCTTGTCACACTGGCTTTGTTATGTGGGGTATGACAGCGCGACGGTAGCAATAGCCACATGATTGTTGGCGTGGTGCTTCAGCTGATGTCTTCATTGGCTTTGAAGATGTGTGTGTGTGTATATGTGTGAGTGTGTGTGTGTGTGTGTGTGTGTGTGTGTGTGTGTGTGTGTGTGTGTGTGTGTGTGTGTGTGTGAGAGAGAGAGAAACTTTCACAAATATAAAGTTATAAGTTATAAAGCTCCAGATGTGCTCTCCACACGAAAACACATGACTTGCAGAAGTGCAGAAGGTCATTAGCCGTGATATGTTTGGGTGTGGCGTGATGTGGCGTCCGGATAAAATGCTCCAGGGATGCAACACGCCGTGGTCACCCTGTCTGTAATTCTCAGTACCACTTGGTGGCAGCCCAGAATCGAAGAATACCATCTGTTGCTGAGAACATTAAAAAAAATAAAATGGTGACTGATAATCCAGCAGGACACCAGAAAACTATAACAATATCAAACTATTAATTTGTCTTTTTGTTTTTTTTCGTGTACAAATATGAAATAGTGTACAAAAAGCCTCAACCTTCAGCTTAAAATGCCACTTTTACCCTGTTGTTCATGATTTGGTTCTAATTGTTTTTGTCAATTAAAACACACCTTAAATGATGCGAACGGATGTGATTTTTTTTTCATATCTAAACTTTAACATGGAAAAGATACTCTTTCCCAGTGTAGAAGAGTTGATATATGATAGTTTTATTTGTTTCTGTCAAAAACAAAACAAAAACAAAAAAAAGCTGGAAGAATTAAGGAAACGCATGCCACATTGCATTTATCTCATAAGCAGCTTTAAATAAGCAATGATGAAAATGTTGTCGTCAAATAACCGGTTTGAAACTTTCTATAATTCCCTTATAAGAGCAAAGATCCCGTAGTGTCACAAGTTAGAAGATGGAGTTAGCGGAGCCTGACCATAAATAATTACTACAGTGAATCGAAGCAGTGCCAGTTCATTTCACCCATGGAACAACCCAAAGGAAAAGACGGATGAGTGGTAGCCTTCAAGGAAAACATGGTAGCAGATTACAGTGTTTGCAGTGTGTGTGTGTGTGTGTGTGTGTGTGTGTGTGTGTGTGTGTGTGTGTGTGTGTGTGGACTGCTGAGGAAGTGGCACTGATGTCATTAATCTTCAACATGCAGCAGAAGTGGTGTATTTATTGCTGCAGGGGGTGGAGGTAGACAGTATTGGAAAACACCTGACAGGAAATGGGGAGGGGGGGGGGGGGTTGCTTCAAGTATAGGCAGACCCCCTGACAGCCACAATGAGGTGGAAATGTATCATCTTGCTTCTGAAGAATGACGCTTGTGCCTCGTGGAAATTATGCGTGTGATGGTTTACATATATCCTTATGAATATTTTGTTGGACTAAAGGCTAAATGCTAACATGCGTGTGGTATTCTTGCAACCTAATGTTATCACACAGTTTATCAGCATAGTGCAAGCTCCTTATCAAAGATGTCATGTTTATACCGAGTGAAACATCCATAGCCTTTTTTTGGTTTCATGTCACATTTGATCTAATGAAAATAAAGCAGGTATCTTACATTATGTTTCCACATACATTAATTAAGAGTCCATAACACGCTGGAAGTCCATTTTTTCTCATGGAAACCTCCATGATCTCCGATATATTAGCAACGTTCCCCTCTTCTCCCTTACTTTTCACATCCCTGTTTGCCCACAGTATGAAATAATGACATTTTGCTGTAGATTTTGGCTTGCAGTCACGTAGTGTGTTAGCAAAAGCAGGCTAACGTGCTACCAGTGAGCTAACGGGCTAACTCTGTGTCTTTATTCCACACAACTAGGTGTGAAAAACACACAAAATTTGTATCATCCTTGCGGGGGGGGGCATCATATATTATATGAAATGATGGATCATATTGAAACAAGGTGTTTTGCATCACTCTGTACACATTTTAATTAATTTTAGATAGAATATGGACGTATGAAAATAGCCATGAAAAAAGAAAGACAAAAAGACAACAGATGAGGACTCACATACTGACAATCAAGCAGAGAAAGCTGAAGTAAAACCATTTTGCTGCTAACTGTGTTCAGTACAGTGAGTCTCAGTGAGACATGAGTCTCTTGATTTGAACCACATTCTGGTTAGGCTTGGGCACTTGATTCTTCTACCCTTTTATTGATGTCATGTGACTTCAAGCTACTTTGCCGTGGTCATAATTATTACAGCCACCAGATGGCATCTGTTACTTCAGCAGGACACCAGCTGCCTTTCTCTGCTTTATGACCTATATGCTTGTTCTTGGGTGGCACGGTGGTGCAGTGGTTAGCACTGTTACCTCACAGCAAGAAGGTTCTTGGTTCGAGTCCCGTGCGTGGGATCTTGCTGTGTGGAGTCTCCATGTTCTCCCTGTTCCTGTGTGGGTTCTCTCTGGTACTCCAGCTTCCTCCCACAGTCCAAAGACATCAAGAGGGGACGAGGCTGATTGATAATCTAAATTGACTGTAGGTGTGAATGTGAGTGTGAATGGTTGTCTGTCTCTATGTGTTGGCCCTGTGATGGACTGGCGACCTGTCCAGGGTGAACCCGCCTCTCACCTGAAGGCAGCTGTGATAGGCTCCACCCCCCTGCGACTCTTAACAGGATAAGCGGTAGAAAATGGACGGATGGATGCTTGTCCTTTTGAGGAGAACATCCAGCCTCTCTCTTTCTCTCTCTCTCTCTCTGGCCTGATACTGAACAATCTCGTAACCGAACAAAAGCGTTCACCTGACTGTGAAAAGCAGAGTCATGTGAACTCTCCCGCTGCTCTAACCAGCTCCTGTAAATGTTTACAGCTTTCTGAGGTGGTGTGACAAATAAGGAGCTCGAGGCAAAATCCTGTTTCTTTTTTATAGTTTATATTTGGAGGTAATGACAGTGAAAAGAAGCTTTTTTAAAAAAAAAAAAAGCCTTTCAGACTGGTGGATTCAGAGGCTTTAACAATCAGAAACACACACACACAAAAACACACGCACACACACACACACACAGAGTATTTTGTTTCCATCGTTTCAGAGGACTGAATACAGACTTCGTTTCCTGGACTATCAATGTCTTTTGACTTCAGACGCAATGTTTGTTTGTAAAAAAAAAAAAAAAAGAAGAAGAATAAAGAGGAGCAACTCAGCTTAGAGAGAAAAAAAAAATTTTGCGGCAACAATTTATACCATGTTCCCTCAATTCAATTCATATAATTTATTCCAAACCCTAATGAATGTGCGACCACATTAGGAGATACTCTGTGCCCTCAATTTAGCTTTTTGTGAAGCCACAACATAACAAGTTCCTTCAATTGTGTTAAACCATGGCCGCCAAATGTGACTCGTCCCTAAGGTTTCATTGATTTGCGGCTATAAGATGATGAGAAATCTTTTTTTCCATCTATTGAGTTATTTTGAGGCCACGAGATATAACTTTCCCCTCAATTTAATTCATCCATGGCCACAAAATGACGAAATAACTTGTCGCTATGCCTCCATCAATTCGTGGGAACCGGTTATATCCAATGGCCTCATGTTAATTCAATTGAGGGAACAAGTTTTATCTTTTGGCCTTAAATGATCTAAATTAAAGGATCAAAATCAGTATAATTATAATTACATATTAGGCCAAATCGCTCAAATTACAACTTTGAAATTCAATAATAAAGGTGAGGATTCGTTAACCGTCTTATCAGCTGTCAGGAAAAATAGATTCGTACTGGGAATGGGAAAGTAGTCGTTCCCCTATTCATGATGTGTGTTGTTGTTGTTTTTTAATTGTGCAGTAATTTTTAGTGCAAGAAAAGATGCACTCGAGTGAAAATCTCTTTCCTATTTCATTCTCTGCCTTAGCGCCTTTCTCTTATATTTCAGTGTTATTTCATCAGCTCTGGTAGAGGCTCACAGCAGCTCAGGCCTTTTACCTGACAAGGCTCAGGCTGCCCTCTCACCCTTATAAACACACATTATGTCTGTGTATTCCTATGAAATCTCAAACGCCTTTTATTTGGATGTATTGCGTGTAGATTTCTTAACTTTCCTGCCGTAAAACTTTACTGCACACTCAATTCAATTACAATTTTTTTTTTTTTTTAAATTCTGTTATTTTACGAGCAAAACCCGGCGGACATGTGAGTTAATACTCGCCGCCACATTTGTGACCCAGTAAGCATTTTAAGTTCTTATTTCACATGATGGCCAAAGCTTAACATGGAATCAATCCCACTTTACTTCAAATGCTAAATATCTGCAGCCAAAGAGCATCTTAATCCCAACAGCGAACCACCATCCCCATTTTTCCTCCTCAGCACCTATAATGGCTGAAGAAATCTATAGTAGAAGCCTGCGGTCTCTCTCCCTTCTCATTATTGAGGGAGAGGGGGCTGATGGGTATTGGTTTTGGACACCAAAGCTGGCCAGAGGTCAACAAGATGCATCCATTAAAGATCCTCTTCACTTTAATGAGGAAGAATCTTTCCAAAAAAAAAAAAGGAAAAAGAAAAGGCTGCAAAAAACCAGAGTGGACCGTATAGTCAACTTAACAATGATGACTACAGGTCAGTGGAAGTTGAATTGAGTTGAATTTCATTTCTTTCATCAAAAACTTCTCTCTTGAAATGGGATATGAGGGGATGTGTCGTTATCTCAAAAAAGCCTCGGAAATGAGTTCATTTTTCATGCTTTTTTTTCCCCCCTACTTCGGAAGAATATAAGGGGAGCTAATTTCTACACAGAAAAACAGATGATGATGATGATGATGATGATGATGATGATGATGGAAGGAGGCCACGTTTGTTATGTTTGGAATTGTATCGACTGTTCATACAGCATGCTAACACGGTCAAATAGTACTGGACATTTAGGCATTGACTTTGGCCAACGAATTCAATTTCTCTGTATGACTGCAAGTGACTTCTTACTAAATCAACACTGGCAAAAAAAACGCGCCCTCTCCGTCTTTGTCCGCGTCTCTTGTCTCAGAGCTTAAAACGCTGTCTGTCACTCGTCTCCATTACAATCTCTATCTTGAGATACTGGAGAACATCGATAAAAAAGAATGGCTTTTACTTGGACTCATCTTGGCAGCGGACTTCATGAAAAGTAGGCCTTGTAGTTTCTCCATTCGAGGTGGGCTCCCCTCTTTTGAGTCCTCTTAAGGTAACGATAATCAATATTTCTGATTCAGTCAGGAATCACGTGACTGAAGTATGATTTCGCTGATGCTATTAATAATACGGACTGTATAAATTAAATGTACATTGTAATGTGTTAAATGAAACTAACAATTGGGACAAAAAGCAGTGACCCCTGCTGGCGGTTAGTATGAATGCAGGTGATCTTCTGCGTCGGCTTCACCTCTCAGGTGCAAAAGCTTTGTCCAAATCTTTCGTAGTCTATGGTTTGGACCTAGTTTCTGCTGCCCTCTGGTGGCCCGCAAGGCAGGTTCAGTTTAACATTGTTGAGTTGCCACTTCAAATTTCAGATGTTAAAAATTAACTTAATTTAAACCATGCAAGCAACTTGGCTTTCAGCTGTTTGGTCTATCCAGATATCGGTGTCGACAAGGCACGGGGGCCATGAGGATCTGAGAAGAATTGAAACCGACAACCAAACTAAACACAAACGCTACTAACGACACAATTAGGAACAGGTGAGAGAACGTGAGGGCAGGGAAGGAGCTGACTAGAGTAAAAAGGCAGGAAACAGAGAGGAAAAAAAAAGCAAATAGAGACAGGGGGGAGGGGTGATTAATAAAACAGGAACTGATAAAAGGTCTGGTGAAACACACCACAGGTAAACAAGGAACACACAAATCATAACCTCAACACTGGAGACTTTATGATCATACAAACTTCATGCATCCCGAAAGTAAAAATTCCCACAATCCAGACGGGAGTGTGACGTGGTCCTGGGTACGTTTTCAAACTGAGGGTTGACTTGATGATTCTGCATACGGAGAGTGTGGGAACCTGGCACCTGGCCCGTCCTTGGAGCCGGGCCAGGCAGGACAGCTCCAGTGGCCATGCCTCTACTCATGGGGCCCAGGCTCAGGCTAAAAAGGAAATATAGAGCCACCAGCCTCTTGGGTCGAAGACCTGCAGGAAAAGCCTTTAGGTCAGGTTATTGTCAAATGGGCAACAGACAGAGGTGTGGCCTGGTACTGAAGGTCTAGGGATGTGGAGCGGCAATAGTTGGGCTAACCTCCATGGATATCAGCTAGTCTGGAACCATTGACAGGGACTTGGTTCTCTCAGACTTGGAGTGGCCCTGGGTGAAAGGCATCTGGTGGGTCTGGGGATAGTCATGCCTCCCCAGCCCTGGACCTCTGTGTTCATCAGCTTCATGGTTTGTAAGTCTGACTTCCTCACCTCTGGGGAACAAGGGCTAGGATTTCAGGATTCTGGTGTAACCGGCGGATATCTGCTCCAAGACTTCGTTGTTCCGTCTGCCGCTTGTTGTCTACAGTCCGAATAGAAACTCTAGACCAGTGATCCTCAATAGGTGGCCCCTGGGCCAGATGCGGCCCGCCGGCCACCAATTGGGTCAAGGCAAGGTGGCGATAGGAAGATTAGGGAGGTTTCCGAAATAGCCGGTCTGGCCGAAGTGTTTTTTTTGTTTGTTTTTTTTGAAACCCCAAACTCCACGTTTGTGTTCCACCCCGCCTTTGCGGCTGCAGCACATACTGACAGGTACACCCATAATCCACAACCGACTGCACTTCACTTGCACCCCCACACCCCTGGGATGCGAAAGCCTGTTACTGGGTCACTCAGAGTTCACTGCTGCGAGCGCAATTTTCTTTGACTCACACTTTCGTTTTAGAGCAGTTTTTAAAATTTTAATCAGTTTGTTAAACTGACAGGAACATTTGGTTTGATTCTAGCATCTCTGTTAGTTTGGAATTCCTGAGATGTTTGACTCACCATAGGACAGAGATACATTTTTCCTTCTTCCTTGTGGTTCTTTGTTTATAGCTAAAAAGAAAAGTGTTCTTAACTCCCCCCCGTGACATATTTGTTTTGGATTCATGACAGGGGTCATGTTTTGTTTTATTTAACTATTCATTTTAATTTATGTCAAAATGGAAATAAAATTTTATTTTAGTTTGTATTTTTGTTATTGGGCGGCACGGTGGTGCAGTGGTTCGCACTGTCCCCTCACAGCAAGAAGGTTCCAGGTTCAAGCCCCGGCTCCAGCACGGGATCTTTCTGTGTGGAGTCTCCATGTTCTCCCTGTTCCTGTGTGGGTTCTCTCTGGTACTCCAGCTTCCTTCCACAGTCCAAAGACATCAAGAGGGGACGAGGCTGATTGATACTCTAAATTGACTGTAGGTGTGACTGTGAGTGTGAATGGTTGTCTGTGTCTATGTGTTGGCCCTGTGATGGACTGGCGACCTGTCCAGGGTGAACCCCCCTCTGCCCTAAGGCAGCCTGGATAGGCTCCAGCCCCCCCCCCCCCCCCCCTGCACCCTTAACAGGATAAGCAAAAGAATGGATGGATGGATTTTTGTTATTGTTTTGAATGAGAAGGGCATTTTGTTTGGAATATAACAGTATTATTGCATGTGGCCTGACCAACCTCAATTAATAGACCCTTAACTCATTGAAAAAATTCTTTGTGGCCCTTGAAGATTTGTATTTGAGTACCCGCTGGTCTAGAGTTGAAGGATTACAAGTACGAATGGATAGTGTCAAAAGTAGCCTGTTTACACTCGGTTAACAATCTGATAGATCATCAGACTACAGCTGTTTTTCCAACTTTGCCTTTCGGCCAATGCGTTCCGTTTCTTTTGTTCTCCACACGGACTGTTTACATGGGCGCAAACGTGATCGGTCAAAGCTACTCAAGCGACCACAGAAGCTTCCACGTCCCGATATTTTCTCCCTTGCCTACAAATTCCGTATCCATATGCAGAATCAGTTTATAGGGATCAGAAATCCCCTTAGAGCAAAGACGAGTTATCGTCTTATAGACCTATAATTAGGCATTGCCCTTAATGCTCCAAAGAAACTATCTAATTCCCTTCAACATCAGGTTTTGACTCTCTCGTCTGATTTCATGAAGAAATACGCTGACAGCTCTTTCATTGTGTTTTTGCTTTACCGCTTTTCATGCCAAAGGGATGGTGATGAGAAATCATCCATAACCAATGAGTCATTTTAGGGCAGAAAATCTCTCATATTCTGAGTCAAGTCAGATGCATTGAGAAAGCCATTCATCAATATTAATGAGGAGTGCCGCTCCAAAAGAACTGAAGAATAGCAGTTTAATTTTATTGCAGAATCTTCAAAATTGGGGAAAAAGTTGGGAAATCATTGTAAATGTTTCGATGATGACATTAATCATGTCAGTTGGTAGGAAAGGAAATATTATAGCAGGCAGTATTCAGGCAGCTTTGTGTCCTGAAAATGAGGAAATCGGATGACGTCGGTATTTTGTGAGAAAGCTATCATTTTATTTGCTCTGGCAACAATCTGGCTAAACTGAATCATGATTTTCAAAGTAGATCATAGTGCAGGGAGCGGCAAGGCTCCGAGGTAGAGTGGCCGTCTAGCAGCTGAAGGGTCACTGGTTCGATCCTCACTTCCCCCGGTGACCAAGTCCAAGTATCCTTGAGCAAGACACTGAGGCCCTAATTGCTCCTGATGGCCCTGCGATGGACTGGCGACATGGGTGGCTGTAATTTATTACTGTCACCCGCTAACAATACAGACACCCTGAGAATTAACGCATATTGATCTAATACAGTTTAAATTAAAAGTTCAGGAAGGGGAAAAGTTCAGTCCCACCGACTGGAACCCGACCAATGCAGGATTACTGAACTACTTATCAGGGAAATTTCATTAAATGGAAATGAGAATATCAGCTGGAACAGAAGTTAAAAGTGATTATAAATGAAGAATACACAATAAGTTGATATTTTACAGCAGTGTTTCTCAACCCTGGTCCTGGGGACCCACTGCCCTGCATGTTGTAGACAGTTCCCTCTTCCAACGCACCTGATTGAAATGAACGGCTCGTTATCAGGGTTCTGCAGCGCTGGATGATGAGCCAATCATTTGAATCAGATGTGTTGGAAGAGGGAACTGTCGAAAACATGCAGGGCAGTGGGTCCCCAGGACCAGGGTTGAGAAACACTGTTTTAAAGGGCATCTGGTAACTGAAGTGTTGAAAAAAAACGACCCTCCCTGATTAAAGACCTCACCTCTACAGCAGAGTGTTCATGTTAAGTAATGCTAACCCTTGCAGATGCCCCCCCCCGACACACACACACACACACACACACACACACACACACACACACACACACACACACACACACACAGAGCACTTCCCTCCAGCACTAAAGTCATCACTGGCACCATTTCAGCTTTTTTACAATCCTGCCACAAAGCTAATTTTTGGCTCCTTCCAACCGTGTGTGGCCGGTCGGGTGGGCGAGCCATTTTTCACATGCAGCTTGTGAAGCAGCCATATGGAAGGGTGGACCTGGCGTCTCCCACGCCGACTCACCACTGCGTTCCTCATATTTCACTGTCTCAAGGTCATGCAACATTTACATTTCATCCAAGCTGTTCTGAATGTAAAAAAAAAAAGAAAGTGTCATGAAATATCTTTGGCCAGACGAAAAAAACCAAACACACACACACACGGATTCATCCCAGTTTGTCATTTAAACCAAACAAACATTTCTTAGACATCAATTGATAGTAGGCAGCGCATTACTGCAGTGGCTTCCACTGTCGCCTCACAGCAAGAAGGTTCCGGGTTCGAGCCCCGGCTCGGGCACGGGGTCCTTCTGTGAGGAGTCTGCATGTTCTCCCTGTGCCTGCCTGGGTTCTCTCTGAGAACTTCAGCTTCCTTCCACAGTCCAAAGACATGCAAATAGGGACAAGGGTGTGAGTGTAAATGGTTGTCTGTCTATGTGTTGGCCCTGCGATGCTGACCCGTCCAGGGTGAACCCCGACTCTCCCCCGAAGACTGCTGGGATAGGCTCCACCCCCCTGCGACCCTTAACAGGATAAGTTGAAGAAAATGGATGGATGGATGGATGGATGGATTGATAGTAATCGACAGATCCAATGAGCCTTTGTTTTGTTTGTTTTCTTGCAACATTATTGCGTGAAAACATATGGCTGACAATATTCTGGTGCATTCCAGTACATTTTTTTTTTCAATTAAATCCCTGAATAATCATGCAAATCTGAAAAGCAACCAAAGAGCCAATCGCTGAAATATCGCTATCAGAAAGGATGATCTCTGCAAACCGAAAACCCATTTCCCTTCCTTTGCTCTGCCTGCGTGCTATCTCTCTGGTTGACTTGTTTTTTATTTCCCTTTTGGTAAAGTGCGAGATACCCGAGTCAAAGAAAAGACCCTCTTTAATCCAATTTGCAAAAATAAAAAATAAAAAAAACACAGCCATCTCCAAATAGCGGGGGAAATAGTCTGGTTATTTCTCTTAAAATTGGTAAGAATGAATCTGCTAAAGAGAAAATAGTTCTGCCCCGTCGAAAGAGAATTTCATCAGATCATTTTCATACCACGCTGCTAAGTGACTAGCATTATGAGGAAGCTATTACATTCTCCACCATGCTATTCTTTTTCAACCCTGCGGGGCAAAAACAGTTATCCTCTCTTTCTCTCTCTCTCTCTCTCTCTCACACACACTCATAGACACACACACATACACACACGCAGACTGCTGTATGACAAAAGAGAGCACCACGAGCGATACTAATCACATCACATGTTCACATGGAGAACTGGGACTTTCTGAGCTTTAGCTGCAGTAGGAAAGCAAAGAGTTTTGTCACACGGTGAAACATGCTAGCTTCTTGTTTTTACTGTGATACAGTCTCGCTTGGTTTTCCCAAAAGTGTGTTTGAGGAGTTCTGATAAAGTCATGTTCCTACGTTTCGCCTATTTCACCTCCCCATCTGATGGTAGGAGACCAGAACCTCTGGAACAAGCCTCCTCTACGAGGCCCAAGACCCCCACCGACACCGGGCCCTTATTGGCTCCTCCAAGGTCGCTACAAGTTATATGAAGGGAGCAACATTTTGAAAAAAAAAAATTGGTTAATGATGATTTAGACCAAAATTCCAATTGTGGTATCATCCAGGCTAGCCATTAGCTTACCCTGCGGAGCCTGTCTCAGCTGTGATTGGGCGAGAGGCGGGATGGATCTCGCACCAGTCCATCACAGGGCCAACCCAGGAACACACCAGGGTTCACGCTCACAATTCAGAGTCTCCAAATAACCCAACTTGCATGTTTTTTGGTCTGCCGAAGAGACTATTCGTTGTAACTAAAACTAAATAAGACCTTAGAATTTTAAGTCAATTGAACTTCAGAGGACAATTTCATGTAGTTTTGTAGCCAAAGATTACAGAAATTAAGTTGAGGGAACTTGAGAAGACACGTAGGTAATTCTGCACATTTATTGCAACAACTGCACATATGAAATAAATCCTGCTCATTATACTTCATTTCTTTCTTTCTTTCTTTTCTGTCTTTCTTTGTAAGATCACTACTCTGTCATAGCCTATTTAAGTTCTTCTTTTCATCTAAAATTCGTATAAACCTTGCAATAAATCCGATTTTAATTCTAACAGACAAGTGGCGGTGAAATAAACAAAGTCTTGAGGGATTAATTTGACGAAGAATTAGCGGGTGAAGTCGGGAAGTGATGAGGCAAAACCGTGATTAATGATTAATAAATAAATAAATAAGCACTTGCTTTACAGGTGGAACGTGCTCCTTTTCTCCCTTGCGTGTTGACGTCAGCTATTAAGCCCCGCCTCCACACTCTGCTGATGCTGTTCCCGGCTTGCATCAGCACCATTTCTGGTTGAGAGAGAGAGAGAGAGAGAGAGAGAGAGAGAGAGAGAGAGAGAGAGAGAGAGAGAGAGACTCCCAGTCCCAGCACACCGTAGAAGCGTCAGACTGCCACCAGATCATCCCGGATTCACAGCTGTTTCGAGGGCCCATTGAGGTATCGCTGCTCTAGGAGAAGTCCCACAGCCGGGTACACGGCCACAGCTCTAGTCAGTGATGGAGAGCCTGCTGGATAATCCAATGAAAGCCGTTCTATACTTGAAGGAGCTCACTACTATCGTGCAGAACCAGCAAAGCCTGATCCAGACGCAGCGCCAACGCATTGACGAACTCGAGCGGAAGGTAGAGGACCTAATAGGAGAGAACCGACAGCTGCGGGACCCTCATCACTACGTCCAGCAGCCCGCTCAACATCATCACCACCATCACCACCACCCGACTCACCGTAGCGCCAGTCCTCAGGCGCCCGCCCATCTGCATCAGCATCCGGGGAGCAACAAAGCTCACCTCGGCCAGCAGGCGCAGCAGCAGCAGCAGCAGCAGCCGCCTCCACCACCGCAGCAGCAACCGCAGCATCAGCATCAGCAGCAGCAGCAGCATCATCCCGGGTTATCAACCCAGCAGCCTCAGCAGCACCAGAACCCTCCCGCACCGACCTCCCACCACCCGCAGCAGCTGCAGCTCGTACCCACCTCCCCGCAGTCTCCCAAAGCGAGCCAAGCTAGCCCGGACTCCATCGAGGAGGACAAGAGGAGCCCCTGCTGCAAGTCCCTGGTTCCGCAGACCCCCACCGCGCTCTGCCGCTCAGTCGGACTGGCCAGGAAAGCGGAGTAAGTAGCTTTCATGTGGTTTTATTCCTTCGAGTTGTACAGTATATCACGCAAAGATGCGTGAACGCGAATCACCGCGTTCCCTGGATATTTATCTTGACACAGTGCGCTCATTTGCAAATTTTGAAATGACCTTTAGTTGAAGTGTTAGTGAAGTGTCATCGCCTGTCAAATACACACACACACACACACACACACACACACACACACACACACACACACACACACACACACATTTCATGACATGGGCATTTGGCAGCACAAGACTCAGATTATGTCAAATAAAAATAGCAAAATACAGCTTTCAATTTGTTTCCAATATTGTTCATACGGTCGGAAAAGATCTGGAAAAGTTTCTGAAGAAACAAACAAACAAAACAAAAACAAACAAAATATGTAAAAGTTATGATAATACACCTGCATATTAGATTATATGTCCTTTGGTTAAAGTGACAGAAAATTCTCAGTATGGATTTATTTTAATACGCGTTGATTATGGAAGCCAAACCAAATATTAAAAACCATTTAATACACAAAATCAAAGGTTTTACGGCAATTTATGTGGCTCACATTAAAAAAAAAAATCACAGCAAAACACGATATGTTTATTTATGCTTTATTCATTTCCACTGAGGATGTGTGTCTCTGACATCTTGCTGTCATTTTGGGGGATTTTTTTCTTCCTTAATACACACACACACACACACACACACACACACACACACACACACACACAAACTTGAAAGTGTGACCCAAAAACAACTGCAATACAAACCTTTGCACCACTTTGGGTCATATTATGCTACGATTTAGAGTATAAAAATGCGTACCAGTACAGTGAAGTTACGAAGGAAAACCTTGCATGTTGATTAAAACAAAAACGAAAGAAGAAGAACCTGCTCCGGTAAGATACTGTAATAAAGTACATGACACGCTGTACGCTGCAACCTACATGATTGACTTTATACCCCCCACCCCCCCACCCCACACACACACACACACAAACTGAGGCTTTATTTTCTGACAGGTGCTTGAAGCTCCCCTGTATTATCACATTATTCACTCAGCTGTTCCCCAGTTCAATCAATTGGATGCCTAATGGATATTGATTTTGTGGACCCATGCTGGAATTTTAACAGCGGCTGTTTGTTAATTCTGAACCTCAGCAGACTGTATTTGGTGGGATTAAACACTGGGGATTATGTGTGTTCTTTTTTTTTTTTTTTGATGACGACCGTGTTCTTTTTTTTTTTTTTTGGTGACCGTGACATCAGAGCAGGAGTTTTGCCCTCCTCCTCCTCCTCCTCCAATGAGGTGGCGGTGCTTTCGCAGCTTCCCCGGAATGTGAAAGGTAGAAGTTTTCCATCCGTTTTTGAGTTTTGAGGAGGTGAATTCAAACACAAGGTTGGAAAATGAGCGTTTTTATATTTCACCTTTTGACCTCACAAAAATGTACATACATTAGAAGGTTGCTTCTAAATCTCCCGCATCCGCTGTTATGAATCTGTTGGCTAACTTTCAGAGTTGGTACCATCACAATGAATCGGTTAGTGAACTGGACAGGAAATTAATCAGCATTTTTATGGTAACCATTCCACAATCTCTTCTTTATTTGATGTTTCATGGAAATGATTATCTAGCAGTGTTACCGTAACGGGCTGCAAGGATGTTTTGTAGCATCTCCTTGGGTTCCCTTGTTTAAAAAGAATTGGATTTTCACACTTGATGGTGGATTATTGAGGAAAATGAAAGGAAGCTCATTGAAATTCTTTTACTTTGTAAGATAATTCCTTCAATTGAACGCGTGATTTTGTAAATACAGTGAAGCACAGAGCCGTTGTACCTTGAACAACCTACGTCGTGGACTGTTTTCCGTTTTTGGCGTGATGCTGGTGATTATGATTAATATCCGCTGTGACCTCTGCGGTGTTGTTGGGCCACTTCAGCTTCAGCTTTTAAAAAAAAACACAAACAGCTTTGAAACACAAATATTTGCTGATGTATTTCATGTTCAAACGCTTGTGTAAACCGCAGACCTTGCTTCAGGCATTTAACCGCAAACTCGTTAACTTGAACCCAGATTTCAGGACTTACTCCTGCACCGTTCCTCCTGAAAACATGGATTCGTGGTCCAAATGACAAACAGAATTGAGTAAATAACAATTAACATGAGCATAATATGTAATATTTTAAATAAAAGGGCAGTTAGAGAGCCAAAAATAACAATCTACATACCCTGCACATCTCCTGTATTAGGAATTCAGCAGTCGTGCTGACAGTCGTCTTCAGATGTTACCACATCACAAAGAAATGAAGCAGTGTAACACATCACAAAACACATATTCCTTTCAAGGGAAGATAGCACTTCAAGCTGCCAAAAAATGTCTTGATTTAAGTCTCTTGAATGCAGCTCGGTGACGAAGGAATTTAATGAGAACAAGCCGTAAGTGGATTTTGGACAGTGGCAGCATGTGTAGTTTTACCTTGAGAGGCATCTGGTTTCACGAGAAAAGAGAAACCATCTTATCGGGCTCGGACCGAGCAGCTTCCTTCGAGGAGATGTGGGAGTGGTTTGAGAGATGTGATATTTTGTTCGAGATGGCGTTTCCCGAAGACGTTAGCGTAGATGTCGCTACAGCGTCGGAAAGGCTTTTTCGCTCTTCTACCAGCTGGTTCCGGCCTCTACGTCCGTCACATCGCGTCAGCGATGGAGGATTTTGAAAGCGTCGGCCATTTTGCTGACAGACTCTTCGACATAAACTCTTTGAAGCGTGTATGTGTCTTTTAAGAAAAAAAAATGCTTTCCCTCATCTGAAGTTTTCATATTTTCATTTCAAATAACATTTAATTAAAGTAGATTAAATGTGGCTGTTTAGACACTGATTAACAACAACAAAAAAAAAGTACCCCAAAGACTAGATTAAACTCAAATGGCACTCTGAACAGAACACCCACTGAAAATTATGCAGGATTTTCACCAGGATAAATCCATGCAACACCCCTTCACCAAATATGTTGAGCCCAAGAGTTTTAATCCGGTTAAAAGACAAACAATGCCAGTATTTTATTCTGGTGATGGGTTGCAGGATTATGACCTTAAAAAAAGAGTCCCGTCCCCTGTCCCCTGTCCCCCCCCCCCCCCATGTTGCAAATGTCTTCCAGATGTTCCTCGGTTTATTTTGCTGCGTTCACCCTGTTAACCTCTGCTGCTGAAGCATCTTCACAGCTGATGTCTGTCCAAAAAACAAAAAAGCTCCATCAAATCCAGTGTTGTAAACAGTAACTGCTGTAAACATCATTGGGAACGGTACAGGTTTGTTTCGCAGCTGTCCGTGGTGCTGAATGTTCTTCGCTCGCCACTATCAAGGTCACTCGCGTCGCCTCTGCTGGAGCAGTACAACCCCGTCTGTTCCACTCAGCTTCATTTGCATTGTTCCTTAATCCAGACAGATTTATCGTGTCACGAAGACATAATTCCTAAAGAGCAAGGGTCAGTGTATATTATCAGGTTACTAGGGAGAAAAAAAAAGCAGCTTCCACATATACATACTCTCCTGACATCTGAGTCGTACAAAATAAATGTCAGAGGGGAGGTTCAATAAGTGGATTCGTTCGTGATTTACCAACCATGCTCCGTGACAGCTCTGCAGGATGATGAACAATGAGAGAGAGGAAGAGAAGAGAGAGTAGAACACATGAGACTGCAGACTAGCTAACCTCTGTGAAAAAAAACAACAACAAAAAAACCCCCCCAAAAAACCCAGTGATACGTGGAATGTGATGCGGCATTGTAATTTCCACTCAGAGCATCGATCGCGGTCAGACAAGATGGTGTATTGCTTAGTGCCTCAGGAAGAGTGATACATTATGGGAAGAAGACAGGGACATGCCACACGCTTACTAATAAGAGCCGTGTGTACTCTCGATATTCATATGCTAGTGTTAAGTGATTAGTGAGGACGGAGGGTAGTGAACGAAGAAGGAAATGAATGAACGAGCTAGGAAGCATCGGCCGATCCCAAACCGTTGGCACCTGATTCTTTGGTGCTCGAAGCTGAGTTAAAGCTGCAGGCTGGAAAAGATCACGCCCTCTCGTCCCACCACGTGTGTCACTTGGTGGGTGTTCTGTTGAGTGAGAGGGAGGTGAAACCAGAAAACATTTGTATTTTGAACTGAGGAGCAGACAAACGCGGACAACGAGGTGTGAATATCACTTTGTGCATCCACCAGGTGGCGCTGGAGAACATATTTTGCTGTACGTTATGTGAAGACAACACAGTGTATTTTTGATATAAATCACGTTTGTTACAACAGCCTTACATCCTGTAAGCACAAGATGGTGCTACAACTGATTAAAATTCCGCTTGTAGACGGCTTCAGGCCAGGACTCCCATCACACCTGGGGAGTTTGGAAAAGATCTGACCATGTGGAGTACAGTTCCTGCCGTTTCCTGTTAGCAAAATCTCAGAAATTAAAAGCCTCTCCATGCGAGCACAATTACAATCTTAAGCGTAAGCTGACTGTCAAGATCTTAAAGTGCAAAATAAAACATTTCACTTTCACCTTGCAAACAGACAGACGGTACCACAGTAATCCATCCATCCATCCATTTTCTACCGCTTATCCTGTGAGTGGGTTGTGGGGGTGGGGTGGGGGGGTGTAGCCTATCCCAGGAGCCTTTGGGCGAGAGGAGGGGTTCACCCTGGACAGGTCACCAGTCCATCACAGGCCCAACACATAGAGACAGACAACCATTCACACTCACAGCCACACCTACGGTCAATTTAGAGTATCAATCAGCCTCGTCCCCTCTTGATGTCTTTGGACTGTGGAAGGAAGCTGGAGTACCAGAGAGAACCCACACAGGGAGAACATGCAGACTCCAGACAGAAAGACCCTGTGATGGAGCCAGGACTCAAACCCAGAATCTTCTTGCTGTGAGGCGACAGTGCGAACCACTGCACCCCCGTGCCGCCACCATAGAAATCATAACCTCCAAAACCTGTAGGGAAGTCCCGAATCCCAATCCCACTTTATTCTTCCTATCCATGTCTTCAGTTTGATGCAAATGATGGTGTGAATGTCCGAACCAGCTACACAAACCAAATACTGAGCTGGTCCACTCGCAATGGACTGCAGCGTAGCAGAGAATGATTTTATCGCAGCAGAAAATCATTCAGATTATACCCTGACGACAACTGCGATATGGAGATCGGTGCCTCTTTCATTCCTCCTCCAAATTTCGGGTGTCTGTTCCTACAAGTCATTTTATCTAACGGAGCATAAAAGCCCTGCTAGTTTTATCACAAGGGACACTTCTCACTTAAAATGATGCTCCAATTGTGTGGTACTATGCCAATTCTTGAATTAGTAGATCTGAACGCACAAGTGGTCTGCATTCTGTTTCCAGACACAGAGCCAGTAGCCTGCTCCTTCTCAACAAAACTATATTAATGTTGCTTTAATATGTCCGATAAGGTGTACTTCTACCCTTTTGACTGACAGATCCTGCCTGACGCCACATTTACACAACACGGAAGATAGGATCGGACTCCGATCGGCTCTTGAGCCCTCATATCGGCTGCATACCTCCACTAAGTACTAGGATTCGCTGGATTTACCCAACACATTTATGCACTTTCACTTGCAAAGCTTTAAATGAAAAATTTACATCATACCATCCTCGTCTCCTCCGCTGGCATATGTAGAAGAATGCAAATCAAGCTTTGAACAGTGAATGTGGTTGAAAAGTTGTTTCCTTCTCGAGCAGACTTTTGCTCTCATTTAAGCTTCTCCAACTTCTCCGACTGAGAGTCTGAAGTGTTGCAATTGTGTTGTTCAGGCTGAGACTCCTTGCCTGACTGATCTGAGGGAAGCCCTCAGCAATGCTGTCTACTCGTCTCTCATCCTATTCCCCATCTCCCTGTCAACTGCGCCTCCCACTCTCTCAGCTCCCATTGTTTGTATTCTCATTTTTTTTTCTCCCGATCTGTGGCTTCTTGTACCTGGCCAATGACTGCTACCTTTGTCCACCTCCCTCATGGCTCCATCACCACTCTTGAGCGTCTTTCTTCTCTTATCCTATCTTCCTCCCCACTTCCTCTCCTGTAATCAGTAGATTATATTACAGTAGCCTTCTCTGCAGTCAGGATCAATATTCTGCTCCATCCCCCCACCAAGCTTTACCACTTAACTCATCTTCTGGCTGAACCGTAGCCTCTAGTCCACCCCGCCTTTGGCGCTCTACTGGGGCCTGACAAGTGTGCATGTTAAAGTAAGAGAGTACAACATTTGGATGGTCCGTTGAGACAGGAGTCGAGACAATAAGGAGAAGAAAGGTGGTGTATGCGTGTGCAGATGTGTGTGTGTGTCAGTTAGACAGCAATCTTGTTGCCCGTGGTGGAAATCCCAGGGTTCTCATATAGCTCCAGGTGCTTCTCTGCTGCTTCCCTGCCTCCCACACACTCTCACAGATATATTAAGCTCTTGCTCTTACACACAAAACACTCACTAATGCACACAAACCCTAACAGGCTACACGCCACCTGGCAACTGGCACGTTTTTCCGCATTGGCTGCAACTCCCTCCGCGCCTACCGTGCCCTCGTTTTCCTCCTACTGGCCTTGTACCAACCGGAGCGTAGAATGTAGGCCATCTTGTGTGCCAGTCTCCTTCCCGTGCCTATCCCCTTTAGGAGTAAAGCGGGATGTACGGATAGAGACGGGGAATTCCATTCACACACTCGCAAATATACAATGTTGCATACTGAGTAGCCCTGCTGAGAGCCTGCAATCTCTCCACACTCTGATGCTCTCAGATTTGTCAGGCTGGAACTTTGCCAGCACAGGCTCAAGCAGTTATGCTAACACTTAAGAACCATGCTCGGCTTGATCTCTCAGTTCTATATACTTACTCTAAATCTTTTATCTCAATATATCAGGGGTCTTTTCACTAAATAATACACCATTAAACCAACTTTTTTTTGGCCAAATACGATTATTTGACATCCACCCCAGAGCTGGACAAGAAAATAGCTAACCTTCCCTCCTCTGATTGTGCAGTTGAGAGCTGGAGACCAGCTGACGGCTAGGTAGCTTAGCACGATGAATTGTCATGGAAGGGGGGTTGGCATCCTCATTTTGCCTGCTCCCGTCTCTGTGACTTCCTATTCAAATAGGAAAGGTCCCGGTTTGTCCAAAAGTAAAACTTATCCTCTCTTATAAATTTGGCCATGATTGTAGTTGCTGTCCCTCTTTGAGTTGTCAGCACATTTTATTTATTTTTTGTTAGCCTACATTTTGAGGTGGGGTGACAAATCACAACACCCAGTAAGGGAAGCAGTTCCTGCATTGTGTCTGATAAAAAAGAAAAGAAAAGGAAAAAAGTGTATTTGATCATTTTTAGCGGCGTTTAGCTAGCCAGGCCTCCCACACTCACTTATTGTGCTAAGCTAACTAGCGGTAAGCCTGCCCCTGAGGTCTCTAGCTCTTTAATGCAGTATAGAGGAGAGAGTCTTCTTGTTTTATTCTGGTGAGGATGGCAAGTAAGTGTATTTCCCTTAAAGCTGGTGAGTTCTTTTAAGCAGTTAAGGTTATAGGAACTATGTGGTTGAATTAGCCACGCTAGCATGCTAACTGTTACCTTTTAAGAAGCTAATGAATTTGTGTGGTACGCTGGATGTGTCCGTCTTTAAAAGTCATCAACAGTTTCGTTCAAATACCTAAGAATATATACCTGGTGAAGAGTGACTTCCTGTTGTAGGGGAAAGAAGTGTCATTGTTGTAGCATGCTAAAACTTAGCGGATTTAACGATGATGCACTAACTGAGTACCGACCCCAATCTGGACCTCTCTTTTCTCATATTTAAAATTGCATCGGATTAAGTTTGATGTGAGGTAATATGACACTAAAAATTGAGTTGGCTGCCCTCCTTGACTGAACCAATGAAAAGTTAATGACATTCACAGAGAAGCTGTATTTAATTTAGTTCGGTCACACTATGAATGACATCCAATTTGCTTAATTAAGTCAAGATTGGTGCCGATGCTGATCTTGTGGATCGGATCAGAGCATTACACCGTAACCTCAATCTCTCAATAATCCTACGTCTTTTAAAATGGTCAAATCAATTCCTAACCTGCACCAAATAATTTGCACAGACAAGCTCAAATGTCATAAGGCCTTTCAATGGATATAAAAACAACCTGTTTTGGCATTTGGACTTACTGCTATGTTTATGGATTGAATTATTCCCTCCTTTGAACTAGCAGAGTCGGATCAGCCAAATGAAAAACTTTCAGATTCACCAGAAACCGCAGAATTAGACAGAACAACGAGGACAGTTGCATAACCAGGACGTTTTCGTGAGGACTTTGCTGGACGAATGTTATTCCAAGCACGTCCACATTTGTATTATGTTTGTTAACATCTTTACCACAACCCCCCCCCCCAAAAAAAACTAACAACTAATAGAGATAACTAGAGACAAAATTAAGAAAAAAAGTTTTGTCTCTGTTGCATAAAAATAAAATCACCTGCTCTTTGCATGTTTGTCTGAAGACACCAGTGGGAGTGGTTGAGAGAGAGTTGGTGGGTGGGTGATAGATGTGAGGGGCCAGAATGGGCAGAGTGGTTCAATCTACAATTCTCTTTTTCCCTTCTCTCCAGATACGACTCCAGAGCAAGAATCTTTGTTTTTGTAAACCTTTTTAACTCTGCTTTTCCTTTCCCCCTCTGAATGGGAATCACGTCTGCGCGGTTATGACAGGGTGACTCGGCTCTGCTGCCGCTGGAATCCAAATCATGAATATCACATTTGGTGCGTAGTGCGTTTAAATTGCTTCATTTCTCAGAGGATGTAGCTGCCGGGTGATTTCTGACTCCCTGGTAGAATATTAGCTGTTTTCATGCACAAGTTGAGCAAGGCGAGAGAGAGCCCTTGTTGTCAGTAATCCAGCCTTGTGTGTGAGTGTGTGTGTCTCGCAGTTTTAAACGGTACCTGCATCTGCTGTTCTACGGGATATATTAATAATTTAGGTTAAATTGCTTCTTCTCTGGGATGTTATTATAACCTAATTTATTGAACATTACTTAACAATTACCCCCACACATGAAAATACTCTGATAAATAGTATTATGTGTGTCTGGCATTGTTTTTGCATGTTAATTGACACATTTACATCTTTAAAACGCCACCTACTTTTTCTTCCCTCATTATAAAAAAGTCAGAATGTATAAATTTGCAAATACTAAACTGCTGATGTCTCCTACCTCTCTATGAAAGTCATTTGCGGCTTCTATTTTTATTTTCTTTTGCACTGGAGGTTTTAAATTTCCATATTATAATCGTGTGCGCTGATTTAAAAAAAAAAAAAACAGCATCCACTAACAAAGTATTTGAGATATCAAAAAATCATACTCATAAAAAAAAATTCAACGAGTGTACAGAAATAATTCAGACATTCATCAGTAATTGTGAAATTATAATTTTAGTGTTAAACTCTTAACAAATGTGTGTTTGATTTTCAAACTTTCAAGATTAACATTTTTTTTCACTGGAGGGAAACTTTGATTAAATGAAATTGTGCTAAGGACAAAATAAAATGTACCTCTTTGGTAGGAAGTATAGTTAAAAACAAATCAGGAAAAATGCTAATATTAAGCATGTTAGCATGCTAACAGATGCTAACCTGCTAGCGCCCCCAGGAATAGCCCATAGCTGGAGAACCAACAGATTATATTTTATTCAAAGGGGAACATGAATATCTTCACCAAAATTGGTAGAACCACATTTCTTAAGCTCTTGGTGAAAACTGAGGGCTAAAATATTTGTGACAAATTTAATGGTCCATCAAATAGTTTGAGAGATTTCAGTATTAACCAAAGTGGCACCTTAAGCTTAAGCTAACACGCAGCGCTGTTGTCTCACAGCAGTACAACAAAACACGGTAAAGAAAAGCTCAGTATTTGATAAGCTTTTTGTAGCGTTTGCCCAGTTGACGACAGATCAACACAGACGTCCATCTTTTTTATTGGCCAATTGAATAATTATGCATCAGTTCTGGCAGTCTTTTGTTTTTGTTTTTTCTCAATTTACGATCGGCTTCCTTGCTGCAACATTTAGCTGTCACTAGATGTTTTATTAATAGCTTGCAGAGGGACAAGGATCATGGAGAATGCGGCACAAAAGGTGCTGACAAATAATTAGACATATAAATGAATGAGCGAGAGAGAGAGAGAGAGAGAGAGAGAGAGAGAGAGCGCTGGGAGACGTCCTGTGTTGTCCCGCTTGTGTCATGTCTCATCCCAATGCAGACAGTGTCTTTCCAGTGTCCTCTAAAATGACAAACTCCTGCTTTTTAAATAACAGGAAGCCCTCCCGTCACTTGCTCCGTCATGGCTGGAGGTAAATTATTCCCCCATTTCATTTCTCCTCCACATAAATGAACAGTAGGTCTAATGAGCAATCAACAGAAAGTCAGTGTGTGTGTGTGTGTGTGTGTGTGTGAGTGTGTGTGAGTGTGTATTTGTCATTAATCAGCAGATAGTGTGTGTTTCATTAGTATGCAATATTCCAGAGTTATGGTTGCGAATAGAAATGACAGTTGTTGTCATCTGGCATCAGTCAGTCTGATTACACTAAGCAAGCAGATCATTCCATTAAATGATCAAAGGAGAATTACTCCCCCCCCCCCCCCACTATGCCTGTCCCTCATTTAAAAAACATTATTATTTAAACTCAAAAATATCTAAATATAACACTCAGAAGTGGTTTGTTTCTTCTTCTTTTTTTTCTTTTTTTTCTTTAAAAGAATTAGCTTATTTTAACCTTCTATATACAGACCAATATGACACCTAAATTAGCGTTACATGCTAATCGCATCTCCTGGAGTTTTCTTAATTTCATACTTTTTTATCATTAAAAAAAAATGCTACAATGTGCATATGTGGTAAAATCATAGTGCTTGATAATGCAACCCTCCTATTACAATCTTGTAATGGCCTGAAAAGCATTAAAACCTGTTACCCCCTCCCAGCGTAAAATGCACTATCGATGCAATTAGCAGCTGCTAATGCTGGCAGTGTTGCAATTAAAGAGATAACACTTATAGATGTCTCAAACATTTTGCATAATTTATAAGTTTGTTACTGCAGTGTGTGTGTGTGTGTGTGTGTGTGTGTGTGTGTGTCCTTACAACATTGCTAAGATGGTGGAAATCCTGAAAGGCGTATAAAATGCTATATAGCATGACTCAGATGTGGGTTTATGACCTCTAAAGCTTTAGGAAAAGGGTTCTGTGAAAGACGGAACAGTGTTTAAATATGATGGAAAAATGTCCACCCATCTGTCGCAGAGATTTCACTTCATGAAAGCTTAGAGCTGAAAATCCCTCCGACAGTTCTCATGTTTAGCACTGTGTGTTCTAAGCGCTGTGTGTGCAAAGAGGGTTAGCTTCCTGGTTAAACTGTGGACTCTGACCAGGGTTGGACTAGCCATTGCGGCACATACCAGATGGGTCATAAGGACTCAACCACCTATAATGTTAAAAAAGAATTGACCTGCTGGTCAAACTTGACATTGGAATAACTTGTCTTACACGGTCCCAAAATTGTCCATAAGCTCATAGAAACAGGTACATTATTATGTCTTCTCTTCACAAGAATCCATCTATTTTTTTTTGTCAAGCGAGAAAAACACAGATGAAAAGGAATGGAAGATGAAAGAGCTATAGTGTGAGGCAGAAAATAAAGAAAAGACTGGACATTCATACATTCATTATTCATACCAATTGTCTTGTATAGGGTTGCAACAAGGTGCAGGCTATCAAAATCCTCAAACTGCTGCACTCAAACCTAAGAAATACAGACATGAAAATGTTCATTCAGCCGCAAATAGAATAAGACGAACACAGACAATGACTTCCTGAACTCCGACTTCCTGTTTAGTCTACTTTTCCTGAATAAAGCTAATTGTAGTCATCAGAATGCGCAACAGAAAGTACTTGTAGTACGCCAATGATGCGACAGCACCAGATTCTGCAAGCCACAGTCGAAGCTTCAAACAAAACCCAAAAACTCATCAAACAACCAGAAAGTGTGATGCTACATGACGGGAACTAGCTAGAAAAATGAATAAAAACATACAAGCAGTTTTTCCGAATTAAAAAGAGAAAGAAGGGCAATATCTGTTTGGGATTGCAGTTGTAAATACCTACTTATGTCAAGATTATTTTAAGAAGAGTATCTCTTGGAACAATTTACTCTTAACTGTTTTGTATGTCTTTATTCCCCCTACACTGAAACCCTTTTTTTGAGACATGAACATTCCAGTTTGGATTTGATGTTTAATTTTTCTATTAATTTCCTCATAGATTTTATTCCCATGTGCTTTAGTTACTTCCTGTTTTATTTTGAAATCTCTCCCCTCTTGCATTCTGCTTGCTTTACTTCCTGTCTTTGTCCAGTTTCCCTCCTTTTTTTTGTCTCTCATCACCTGTGTCTCGTTAGGTTATTAAGTCTCTTAAGCCACAGCCTTGTTCCAAGTCTTTCCTTCTCTAATCGGCTCCTTCCATGTGTCTTGTTGTCTAATTCGGTAAGTCTGTATTATTTCTTGTAAATGTAGTTGGAATAATAGATTAGCAACTTCTTTAAATTCTGCTTACTTCTATATTTGTATCCTCCTGCAATCATCAAAAAAACTGGCAAGCAGGAAATGTTGAACTGAGCATTAGCTAACGACATCTCAGTGATTTATTAATGGAGGATTTTAGTGTTAACAAGTAAGTTTTTATCTTTAAACTGTATTTGGCACAGCGATGTGACGGTAAGCATTAAAATTACTTCCCCGTTCAATCATAATTGCTCAGAGTAAAGCTTTTTGTGACTTGCTGCTTGCTGCCGGGAAATAAATCTTTTATTAGTTACTAGCTAATAGACTAAAAAAATTACCATCCAGAATAAGAGTGTGCCTGTATTCTGATATTTATGGTGTCTGATGCACTAAAATGAACAAGGTGTGTTTTTGGCTTTATATCCAAGTAGCTGGTTTTGAAAATCTTGAATCTTACCAGACGGTGTGCGTCAGAGGTTTTTCATGGACATTTTTGGACATTTTCCTGTTGTTTGTGGCTACTGGGGGCCATCAGCTTCAAGCTGAATATAGATTTCTGGCTCTTCCTGCTCTCTGGAGTCAAAACAAAGTAATGCAGCGGTTTAACAAAAAAAAAGAGGTCTCTGTGACCGATTTGAAAGACAAAATACACTTCTGGGGTGAAGTATTGCTTTAATTTTTCAGGAATCACTAAATGTGTACATCTGTAGGCTACTTTTCCAAAGCCATGCAAGGTATATTTGTCATTTTAACTTGCGTTACTGTCGGCCATTGCTTTTTATTGGTAACTTAATTCATGTGTGTGTATTCTAGTATTGCGTAGAGTGAAACACACAATCATGTACAGACGTCCTCGCCTGGGGAAATGTCAGGTACCGTTAACTTTAAGACCACGAGTAATGTTCAAAGCCATCTACCTACGGCTGCAAGGCATTGCAGCGCTTATTGAAACAGGCACAGCATGTCCAATCTGTTTTGCTGGTCGTCTCAACACATCACACAGCGACTCGACCAAGTCTTGACCATGATTTATTGTACTGTGCAAAAAGGAGGGAACAAAAACAAGATACAGCCACTAATTTACTCACTGAGTTTATCTTAATTATTGGACTGTGGTTCGCAGGTTTATTAGCTTTTCACTTGATTAAATTCTGAAGAACCACAGCGAGCACTGTGAAGCTGCACTTTCATGTATCTGCATGTTAAGTTTTTTTTTTGTGCCATGTAATAAGCATTTTCACCATCTTAAGTAAGATCGCCACACAAAAGCATCTTGTCCTCCCCTGCACTGTGGTTACATCATCAATGCTCGTTCTTCAACCCTGCTGACGCTAGGATTACATCATCAGGTACACAGAGCCAAGGGGAGGAGCTGATGACTCCCACGGTGATGTCACTGGAGGTTGTTACTTGGAGCAAAAAGGAGATGAGCATGAATGAGTCATATTTGTGGGAAATGGAGTAAGAAGTCATCGTTTATGGACGATGGAGTAACATTTTAAAAAAAATATTGTTCAGTACTCCTGACTTGCTTCAGTTTTTACACAAGAGTGTGCTTTCAAATCTGCAGTACCTGTAGCGCAACCCTTAATTTATGTTTTTTTTTTTTTGTATGCATAAAGAATATTTTACTTCAACTTCTGCTGATCGGCAAGATGCGATGCTCCTCATCAGCCAAAGTCTGGGCTGATATGACAACCATGTCAGTTTGATAGTTGTTGAGCGTCAGCGTGACGCTCCGACACAGTGGCAAGCCTTCAGCAGATGGCCCCGCAGTGTCACAGTGTAGCTTGATGCTTTGTGTGAACTGCTAAAGCTGCTCAATACTGGCGGCACCAGATGGAGATCAGATGAAAACTGTGGAAAAACTGCTGTTTTCATGGGAACATTAGTGAATATGCCCCCCCCCCATGTATGTATCCATCAGTCATATTTTATATCCTGGTGGCAAACTTTCACCGCTCGTCAAGAGCCGTCGTTAAAAAAATGCATCGCTAATGGTGTTTCAGAGTGCACGGCATGAAGAGCAGCTCAGTTTTCTTGCAGATTGTTGTGCCCACACTTTTGCTGGTGAATGCATAAGTGTGGCAAATTGGCATATGACTTATCCCTGCACCGACATCCCCGCTAGTCTAAATTCCTCTTTTCTGGTTTTCATTACCATGGCTAGCAAGCTACGAAGGAGCACAAGTCAGGCTACTGTTGCTGTGCTGTAAAAGAGCAGACATTAGTACTTTGATTGGGAGCCTGGTCAGAAGATTCTTGATGAAGGTTATGTTAGTTGTGCCTTGGTTTCAGGGTAAAATTGGGGTTGCATAATAAGACCTGGATCCAGGAAGTGTTAAGCTAGTTTTACATGCTGTGCTAAGTGCCCTAACCTAAACAACAGAAGTGCGCTTCTGAAGACATTTTTATGAAAGAAACGGGCAATGCAGGAACAGAATCTTCACATCAGTACATTTTCCTTTTCGGTCTCCCAAGGTAGTCACATCATGCTAGTTTCGATTTCGGCTACATGCACCAGCTGAAGCTGGTTTTTGGCTCCTGGCTAGCACGTCTGTCTTTGGAACTGCAAAGAGAAATAAATGCAGAATACTACAGTTTCCTTTTGTGTTCAACAAAAAAATCCGAGAGCCAATGATCGGATGAACAGTGGTGTTTAAAGTCTGGTTAGGTCCAGGATGTAAGGGTTGGGTTTAAAATAGAGAAATTAACATCAAAATTCCTCCACATCTTGCTACATTAATTGGACTCTAATGCGTTAAACTGCCTGTGGCAAGCACCAATGTATCGTAGCGGCACACCAAATGACTGCAGAAATGCCGTACTATTCACGCGCCTTTTTATGAGACCAGCCTGATGCAACGAACAGAGGATTTTCACTTTCCTTCAAGCCACTAAGCAACTTTCAGAGGAGTGGTGTCCAGCTCTCATATACAGTAGTTGTTTTCTTACTAATTTATGATCTTTTACATCTGCATTTATCTGATTCGGTGCCCCCCCCCCCCCAGAATTTACCACAATGCTGTATAAATTTGGTTAAATAACATTTTAACGAGCTTGTCCAGCAGAAATAAATCCAGCTCAGTGTCAGTCTTGAAGCCTTCAGCGCAGCAGTTCTCTCTGACAAGTGAACGCCAGGAAGTAGTTCAGCCCTGTTCTTCCCCGGAGCTCAGCTCTCGCCTTCGCTGCTCGTTCAGCCTCCCCTGTCAAAGGATTCTTTTTAGTTTCTCGGAGAGGGGACCAACAGTTGAGAGTTAAGAGCGTAAAATGTTGAGAGCCCAGAGACAAGAGATCCTTTGATCTTGAGGGGATGACATCAAAACGTGACATTTACTGCTGATATTTTAGATAGTGTATAATCTGTCTGCCTTAGAACTCATGTAGTTGCTGAAAATATGCTAAACTGATGACACATGGTCTAAATGTGGAATACATGCAAATAAACCTAATGAGCCAGCTCATTTTGACGGCGGTAAACTGTCCATGTGATGTATGAGTGATCTTCTTCTTCTCCTCTAAGATGCAGCCAACTTCCAAGGGTTGTTGCTGCATAAATATTGAGCTTAATGGTTTCGTGCATATAATGTCAAGTGCCGCAGTGGAGCCATGTTGGCCAAAATTACTGTGAAAACTCAAATTTACAGCTTTCCTGGCACTGGCCAAAATCAGGCCTTTTTTTTTTTTTAATTTCAGGGATTCAATACAAGGACAAAGTGGGTTTTTTTTTTGTGTTCTCCTTTGTGAGGTTTCTCGTGGGAAAATTGGTCTTGCTCTCTAGTCCATCGCCAGCTCCCTCAGTTTTGCTTGCAGAAAAGCGAGTTAAGCCGCTTGGGAAGGCCCAAAGTCCATGCTGACGTAAACCTTTCAAGGAAGCTTTTTTTTTTTTTTTCTAAACTCTGTGTGTGTGTAGAGGAGTTGAAGGAGTAGGTTTTTACAGGACAGAAAAATGTGTTCATTTGTGTAAAACTGGTGCAGCACTCCTACAATTGAATAGGTTTCTGAAAATGAGCTGCAGTCATGTTTAATTCATGAAATATAAGTACCATGAATGTATCTCTCTCTGAGCTTTCACTTCACATTTCAATTAGCTAGCTAGTCAAATGTTCCAGAAACCACAATGCAAATATCGGTGTTCTTGTTTTGTGTTTGCATGAGACAAATTAGTTTCCTCCAAATTATGTTACTTTGGGAGTGTCCACGTCCACACAACATACAAAAAAGGAACGTCCCAGGGCTAATGTTAAATTCGCAATCACAAATCTGAAGCTAATGCTAGCGGCTAGGCCCGTCCTTGACTTTGGATGTTGAGATTTTCTTTCCAGTGTTGCACTTCTGTGTTTTCTGATGACACGGTTGGGAGGTTGTCCAAATTTTGCGCAGCACGCTAACTATCTGTTAGCGATATCTCGCGGTGCTGTGCAAGAATAGGAACCTAACATATTCAGATTTTGATGGAGGGAATGACACCAACTGCTCGACTATGCCATCAAATGAACTTAGTCCAATGTTGACTAAAGAAGGGGGGGGGAGAAGCTGTTTGCTCGTTGTGTAAAAGGATACAGCTGTCAATCAAGGTGTGTTTGGCTACCTGTCAACAGAAGTCTTAACACTGATGGGGTCATTATTCTGTCACCCATACATTCTGAAATCAGTATTGCATAAGATAACTAAGCCTCACCAATTAAGCTTCACATAATTATCTTAATAGTGACATGATCGCAAAGACTTTTAAACCCATATTAATTGTGACTTTGGGGTTTATTTTATCCCATCCAACCATTGCTATCTCTGACGTCTTGACCTTGATGTTAAAATTAATTTATTCCAAAATACTGCATGAAATCAACAACGCAAAAACAAAATCCTCTTAAGGCGGTAGCCTTGACAACTAAAGTTTCAGCCTCATAGTCTTAATGTTTGCTTCCTCCAAGGTCAGTTGGGTTTGTTTTTACTAGGGCTGTAATCTCCCAGTCGATTAGTCATACGTTCTGGCTCGACCAAAATTCTGGTTAGTAGAGTTTTTGTTTGTTTTTTTTGCCACGTTAATTTCATCAGGAGGAAAGTACCGAAAGCACCCGTTTCACAAATAACAATCTCTTTGAACACCCCCCTTGTTTTGCTGTTTTGGACTAGCCCGACCCGCTAGAGACAGACTGAAGAGTCCTAGGCCGATGTCTGGTGGTTTGATGAATGTATATTTAATTTTGACGGTTTCATTTAAAGTCAGTCCTCGTCCACCATGTTAAAGACATCTGCAGCGTGGCAGCATTTCATGAAAGTAGATAAAGGGAAAAAAGTCAAATGCAAAGTTTGCAAACAACAGTTTTCATGTCATAGCAACACGACGGCGTATCACCTAGAAACGGTAAGCTAACTTGTCCACCTTAGGTTGCCCCGTCAGTTATGAGTATATGAGCATATCAGAATTGACATTTCAATGTTTTAGTCTAATAATTGTTTTGTTTTCATTGTAAAAATTCGTACAGTGGACTTGCCTTTTGTGTTAAAGAGTAAAGTTTTAAGTTAAAAGTCTATTTGTGTCTCAGCTGCGATGCCGAGCTCCTCTGTGCGCAGGACCAATGATAGTGTCGGTCAATCATTATAACGTGACAAAAACAATTGTCTTAATATTCCTCAACAGGTTTTGTGCTGATAGTTGACACAGTATATTTTTCACATATAAAATTAGTCGATTTTCGATTTAAGAAATTTGAGGGCTTCAGTTGATCAAGAATTTTTTTGGCTGATTATAGCCCGAGTTTTTACCATGTTTGGCTTTCGGGGGCAGGACTGTATCTGAAGCTATTTCGATGGCTGAACATGTTCCGATTGGTTGGTCTGACAGCAAACTTTACAACAGCTGTGGCCACTGAGTGAGTGCTCTAGAAAGATGCTGTGCAGGTGCATTTGAACTTGGCCAGAGTCCCCTTATATGTCCCTCAGCGGCAATATAGCACATGAGAGGAGGACAGTTGCTCAGTCCAATTTTTCTGACACTTGAGTTGCACCAAAGTGCAGATTTTCTTTTCCAGGTGACTTTTACATCCAATGGCTCCTATGGTCCATTGGATGTAATATCCCTGCTCTAATTAGTCAGACTCCTGAAGATGATCGTATGTGTGCTGGGTGGTGGATGTTGCTGGAGACTTTGACGCCGGCGAATACTGAAAGCTCGGGGAGCTTATTCCAGTGTGGGGAGGAGAGAGCTGTTGTGTCCTGTAGGTAGCGAGGTGGGGAATTAGTTGGAAGTGAGCCGGCTGCCACCGCTTCCTGATTTGGACCAGGATGCTTGGCTGTCCACTGGAAAGACACTCAGTCCCTCAGCTGTTCGCTTATAGTGACACCGTAATACTGTGGTGTTGCTGATCTTATCCTAAGAATGTTTCATATTAATGTTGTGATTATTATATGAAGATGAACTGGTATTTTGGTACCCAGTGGTGTTTCTCAGTACTCTCAGTACTTTAATACAACCTTCTTGCCCTTACAACTGCATTTAAAACATGAACTTTCCTAGCTCCGTACTCTCCATATTAAAATTACTGATCCGCTGCAGGAAACGGATGAACACATCATATCCTGGGAATACATAGTATGGATCCAAAGTTAGCTGTGCAACAATTTGTCCACATTTTGGCTCTCTGACACACGTCAAGCCATATACGTGGTTTCGCCTCGTCTTGTTTTCTGATTGCCAAGGAAATGGTCTGTAAAAACGAATCCATCAAATTTTTTTTTAGCTTTAACCCCCCCCCCCCCGTCTCTCCCTCCCTCCGTGGGTCCCATGCATCAAAGAGTATCACGCCCGTGTGCACAGATCTTTTCTGCCTTGAGCGGAATTGTAGCTAACTCAGTTGGTGTTATTGACACAGCGAAGCTAAATTCAACACGAGGAGGAGCACATCGACAAACACATTAGACATGAGACTTTAAAACAAAATACAATGAAACCATGGTGGCCAGATTACACTCTCCCTCAAATAGAACCAGTGTGTGGAAGAGCTTATACAAGCTTATAGATTTTTTTTATAGGGGGTATTAGCGAGTTTAGGCCACCAGAGGAACTGAGTCAGTGGTGTGGAAGATCAGAAAGCAGGTCATGCGAGTTCAGTTTAATCTCAGCGCCTGCATTGATCAAACAGGCCCCGCTGTTGCAGGGAGGTGAGGCAGGCATGTGTGGTCTTGCAAATGTGACTGTTGGGAAGACATGCTGATGTCTCACCGGGACAATGTGTTTGCAATGATGATTTTCAAACAGTGTTAACAGTTCTGCTGAGTCTGTACGAGTTAGCACTAAAAATGTAATCTTAGATTTTACTTCACTTTCACTTGAAAGCCATCGTTTCCTTTGCAGTAAGTTCGCTTTTGCTCCCTGCAACAGCCCGATTGGCCAACAGCATCACCTGATACAGAGGAAAATGAATGAACGAAGTGGTGATCAGGACATTTTCAGCACCAATAACAGATTTCAGTTGACACCATGGATGGATGTGATGGTGGTTATGGATTTATTGTGCAAAGACTCACTAAAGTTCCAAGATGGATGACAAAACCCCTGACGGGGATAAATTCACTATGGACTGAACTGCAAATGGCCCAGCAGTCAGCTCCCTGGTGCTTCTTGCTCTAAGCAAACTGGCTATTCCATCGCAAAATAAAGCTAGAATGATTTTTTTTTAAAGGCTTTATTTCAGCTGGTTATGTTACTATAATATTACTGATATTTTATTAGAAACATGTTATATTACTCCAGTACATCCTAATAGAGGTAATCTGTTCCAAACACTTCTCATGACCAACTGATTTCCCATGAAAAGAATTAGCCTGTTATAATTGCTCCCACCATAGCTGTCGCATTGGGCGTTAGCCTACATAGCCTAGCCTTAGCGCCAGTATTTAATTCACTCACTGCAAATACTTCACCATTTTTTTTCCTTCTTTTGGTGCAGATTGTGGTGTACATAGGCAAGCTCTCATCTCCATGTTTGTTTGTTTGTTTGTTTTACTCTGCAAAACTCATTTTCTCTCAGTTTGGTGGCTTCAGTTGGAGTAACAAGTCATTTAGACTTTAATCTGGTGCAATCATTAAATGTCTGATCCCCAGTTTCTGCTGAAGCCAGTTAGCGTTTACTCCCTGTCCTTTCCTAATCTGATAGGATTCTGGGAGTTGGATCTGGTGTTTAAGAGGAACAAAGACAAAGATTAATGAGCAAATCAGTCCAACTTGTTCCGAGCATGAACAAACTCACAGTATACAGACTTTTTGTGCAGTCTTTGGTTGGGTATCAGCAATCCCTGTATCCCAGTGGAGCCTCTAAAGAGCCCCCTCGTAAACCGATATCGGTAGGAGAATTTTTGAAGCTGTTTTTGAGTGGAAAGGCATAGAAGTGATAAAACCAAGTAGAGCAATGAAGAAGAAAAAAATAGGTGAATTATAAGAAGCCAGACATCAAAGGAGAAACAGATTGGCGGTTAAGATGAATCAAAAGGAAAATGCTTTAGAGGAAAAAGGGCTCATTCCATCTCCATCTCGAAACACTTTCCCTGTGAGGTGTTTCTCTCTAATGTGGTGAAATGAAGGAATTAAATGTAACCATATTCACTTTTTGTCCTCATATTTTGGCTCTGTGTGTGTGTGTGTGCGCGCGTCATCATCATCAGAGGGCGTATCCAATTGGAGCGCAGCATGTTTTATACAGGAATTATACAAATAAATTGCCTAGTGGCAGGATTATTACCAAAGCATAACGTAGGGGATTTAGAGGAGACTACTTTTGCAGTATTTCTGGGTATTTTTTTTTTAAATGATAGTAGTTATATATGATTTAAAGAGTTGTCAAAGATCTACAAGTTCACTAGAAAAGTACTGATCATTTCATGCTTTTCAAGCCCCTGAACAAGCCAAAGCTGGTCCATCTTGTCTATGAAAACCACTTTGCTCTCCAAGAAGCGATGTAGTGAGTCACTGTAGCGTGCAGGAGCTGCAGCTCTGCCGATCACTCTCTGGAGAGCTTCACCCTGCTATAGAGAGTTGCTGTAGCACGAAAGAGCAGCGGTTGTAACAGAGATTTGCACATTTACTCATAGAGCCTGGAGTTACAGTACGTAACAATCACTCTTCAGAATACTTCATGCTGCAATAGCGAGGGAGAGGAAAGTCATTTTGGCCATTGGCGTCTGTTATCTCATTCCTTGTGTTACGACCCAAATTGTGTGAGGTGAGTGTTGGGTCCAAACTCGGCTGCTTAGTAGAGTTTTACCCTTCTGTTTATGCTAAGGAAGTTAGCGTTGCTTGTTTCTTGCGCTAATGGTGAACACCCCAGTGTTCTGATTGTGTCGATTTGGATTATACCTTTTTGTACATGTCTGTAATTATCTGCCAGATACTACTTTTACATGATATTTGTAAAGTCCAGTGCTTTGAAAGGTTCCATCCCTCGAAGCATTGACCTCTTAAGGTCACGATAGAGGGGTTTTGAGGTGTCTGCTTTGAGTTGGCAGGCATCAAATTTGAATGTCTTCATCAGGTTTTTCTGTGTTTTCCATGCCAAATCCTTTTTTCTTTTCTTTTTTTAAAATAATTACTTGGTAAATAATGGGTTCAGATAAAAATGCAGTTGAGGGAAACGGCACAAATTTTTCTTGGAAATGTGGGCTAAAATAAGTCCCCTAAAATGTAAATACTAAGTACAGATGCCTTCAAATTTAAGTACGGCATTTGAGTAAAAATACATAATACTTCTCACCACTGACCATATGTTTATACTGGTGTCAGGGGCCAGTCAGAGACTCCATACCTGTGCCAAGGCAATATCATCAGATTTCATATCTCCTCAGCAGAGATGAAGAATGTTATGATGATTTAGAATATCAATTATCACCGAGCCTTCCAGAATTCATATTCCCTTTTGGCCTCGTCCCTATGGGGCCCCCCAAGTCACTGCTTTTGTTGTCTGTTCATAAAATTCCCCAAACTGTGTTCAATTAAAGCAGGTTTATTTGTAGAACTCCAGTAATGTTGCATAATTCTGCACTCATCTGTGTGACTCACAGATTTGGTTAGGTTTCTGAATGTTTGCTTAGGGGAGGAAAAAAAAACCAAAAACCCTAATGGAACTGCTCATTTTAGCAAGAACAATTACCATATGTACCTGTAACAAGTGGCTCCATTGCTGCAATGCTAGCACTAATCTTTCTGACCCCAGAGACGGCCTGTGTTCTCCACCTATTAGAAATGGCCACAAGGGTGTCATGGCCATTAAGGTGAACACAATCAGGGGAGCCATTAACCATGGATATTAATTTGCTGTCACAGCCTATTGTACCTGTGCTGTTGTTGGTGTCAAATATTCCTCTTTGCAAACTATAGTCTCCATCCTTACTAAAGCAGTATTTAAGACATTTTTTTTAAGACGGGTTTACTTTTGGGATCAACGCACAGAGTACAAATGCTAGTTTATACGCATTGAGGAATTCTTATTCACCTGATACACCATGAGCAGGGTTGTTAGTTGGAACCTCTTTCGTACTTATATCCCTCTCAGTCCATGATAGAACCCAGTTCTGCAATGCTGCTGTTCTTTTTGCTTGCTTCATGTTCCAAAAGCAGGACAAATTGAGCCAATTCCTCTCTTGCAGCACACATGAGCCTGTAGGACAGCGAATGGGGGGGGATGGGGTCACAAGTGTGATTGAAAGTCATTGAAAAAGGGACAGTGGTGGAGGAGGTGAACATCCAGGTAAAGAGGAAAGAAAAGCAAGTGTGAATTTTAATGCGCATGTGGCTGTCAAGCATGCGCATTAAAATTTGATAACCTTGCCCTCTCCTTGCACCATTCCTGAATCACCTTCACTTGTGACAATCAGCTGTGAGGTGCTGCTTACACTTATCACTCTACTGCCGCTGCTGAGTTTTGTGTAAAATCTCTTCTCTTTCATGTGCTGTTTGACGGAAACATGCACAGGAATGGGAATTGATGCTCACTCATTCAAACCTAGTTACTGTGACACTATCGAGGATGTTTTGTGTTGTCTTGGTTATCAAATACTGTGTGGTTAGTTTTACCCCAACCTTGGTGGAGGGGTGTGGCACGGGCCAAGGAGGAATCAATAAAATTCAAAGTGAAAAAAAGTTTGTGAATACATTGCCTGAGATTTGCCTTGGCAGACGTGTGCACTCGCGTTTTCTTTATGCCTTTTTCTGAAAAACTGAAACCCACCCTTTGTCTCTATCTCCATGGTGATGAAAGTCTCTGCCTGTTTGAAACTCTGTCTCTCCTTTTTATATCAATCTTCCACTCAACTGAGCAAAAACCTATTCTATTTCTTACAAAAACTAAAATGTACACCATCATGATCATGCCATCTTATCTGTTTCTTCATCACAGCAACCAAACTGTTCTCCATCAGTTCTGCTGCCCGGCCCCCGAGGCCCCAGAGGGGGAGACCTCTACCGCCTGTGTCCCCAGGTAAGACTGACTGCATCCCTGTAACATCTGCACAATGATTCTTTTATTCTGTATTTACTTTGAGCAACTTCTTTTCTGTAAATTTTAATTGCAGCCACGTATCATGCATCCTGTTAATGGCGGTGCTGCAGTAGCTACTTTAGGCAACACAACTACCCCAGCAGTGTCATCCAAGTTGAAGTGGTTCTTCAGGCTCTCCCAATCTGACAATCCAACGTCTTCCTCTCCATGATGAGCCAATAAAAGAGACTAATTCTTAAAATAACTCCCAGATTTACTGTTTTTAAAGGTCATTTGCTACATCAGCTTGGGTTTTGGGTCTTGTTGAGGCCACGGCTTTGTTTCTAAGATGCACTGGACGTGATTTGTTGGAGTGTCAGTGGGATGCAGGAGTGATGTCCAAATCAAACGCATCAAAATCTCATTTCCTGGACAGCAGTCAAGTCTTGAGTGAAGCCGTTAGTATGAAAAATGAAAGATGGGGGAGGATTACACTGAGTTTAGCTAGCAAAGCAGGATGATGCTGTTATCTTTTCATGTCAGATGCCTGTGATAGAGCGAGAACTCCCACAGACTTCAGTTGAATGTGGTCACTTGCAACCGCTGTCCTGAAATTCCTTGTGCACTTTTTAGCTTTAGCTTATAGTGGTTTTTCAACACTAAATCAATTATCATACTCTCTCAAATTATAGATAAGCAACAACAAAAACAAATCACCAACCACTCTGGCAATTTGTTACCCCCCCCCCCCCCTTCAAGTGGAATTGGCTATACAAAATTCTATCCGCCTTTCTGCTTTTATTTACTCTCTCTAAATTCATGTGGCCAAGGAGCATCCATAGCAATTAAGCCATCCATCCTAAAATGGTTTGTTTGTTGTGGATTGCATGTTGCACAGCCTTGTTTTGCTGCATTGTCTGAACTGGGCAAAAAATAGCAGCAAAGCAAGAGTGTATTGATGGTAAATCCTAGTCCCCACAGATACTGGACACAATAACAGTGTCAGAAGGCTGCAGATCAACAAGCACACACAAAAATACACTTCAAACACCTTGCAACGCATTACATTAGTCCCACGGATAGGCTGGAGAATAAGGATTTAAGTGGAACTGTGAATTCTCATTATCTTGGCTGAAGAGGTCACGTTTTTGCTGTGTCTGTCGCCATACACAGCTCACGATTCATGTGCGCGCCTATGGACCATTCTGTCTGTTGACAATTGTCAATCAAGATTAGTTCAAAGTCCCAAAGGCCTTGAAGCATTTGCTGAATACGCTTTTGTTAAAGAGGTTGTCTAAGAAGATCTTGTTCATATCTGTGGTGATCAGAGGAGTAAGGCCTCAAACAGGCGTGCGCGCTGTGCAGGAAGACGTTAAGGGCACGGCACACAAAGGCCTGTTCAGTGCTCACAAAGTGGGTCAGTTCTGTAGAGAGGAAACTTCTGGGGCACATGAAAACCTGGAGTATCAGACATTCGACGCATAACATTTGTCCACAAAGTTCTTGCCAGACATCTGTGTTCTCTAGCCGCTTTAGACTCTTTCTCTGAAGTTCCCTCTCTACAGGCGCGCAACAGCTCAAGCTTCCTGCCTCCTATGACATGGCATGTTGTACTTTCAGACCCTGCCGCTTGGGGTAATGAGAGGAAAAATGCGCTGAAGTTGGGGAAAGGCTTGGTGACTCAGCTTCCACAGGATGAGAGCATGAGGATGGTTGAGGACATTTGTGACATGTCTGAAATTCATCTGGACATTGAGTGTGTGTGTGTGTGTGTGTGTGTGTGTGGTCAGGCGCAACGGGTTGGGCCATGATCAGACACCAGATTGAAGCTGAAATATGACTTTGAAGTGAGTGATGCGGCTCAACAATAGGGACAGAAACAGGCTTAAATTGTAAAGCAGGATTATATGAAAATCTTTTCCAAACTAGGTGTGAGGGTGGATTGCTCGCGGGGCACTCGTGTCCTCCAGTTGACTGGTTTCCTTTTCACACCTAGCAGAAGTCCATTTTTCAGAAAGGTGCAAGGCCTGTTGATGGACTGACTCAAAACCCAAGTCTGTTCGTGCAACTCTAAGATTTGACTTGTTAAATACAAGTGGAGAGACGGTCACTATATTTACATAGAAGCTGTGGGATCAAGAGGAGAGGAAGACAACAAAACAAAAGACGAGAATCAATTGGGGTTCAGCAGCTTGAACTTTGCTTGATAGAGGCCATTCGGTGCTGTTGTGTTCTGTGATTGCTTTGTGCTTAGGGACCATTAGCTTAAAGGTACAAAGTGCACAACAGAAGGGCCCTTGCTAACGTTTCACCCCCTCCAGCTCTTCAAAACAGCCCCCCCCCCCCCCCCAACCACCACCACCACCACACCCTGCACCGCCACCGATTCTCTGAAGCAAACCACTTCAAAGCAGGACTCTCTGGGGCTGAGACAGAAAGCAGCTTGTGGTTTTGTCCTTTTTCTTTTTTTTTTTTTGTTCTTGTTGCATCTTTTTTGAAAGCTGTATTCAGTTCTGTATTTCCACGTTGTTGTCAGTGATTCGTTGATCATTTACTCACGTGGCATCACCACATCACTCCACCACGTTTCGCACCCACTCCTCATTGCATCCATCACCATCCATGTCCACGTCATTCAGGCTTGGTCTCTCCACTGTGGTCCCATTCTGTTTTTTCTGACTATTACCCGTGACAAAAGTGTAACTATGCAATGTAAAACAACCATAAATGCATTGATATGTGTACTGTAGGGTCTTTCCTCATGCTGGAAACTGGTGAGCTGCCTTGTTGACACATGTAATGCATCTGTGTTCATGTGGGGAAAAAAAAAAAAAAACGAGAAAAAAAAACAGTTCTTATCATGTTGCATGCATTTGCTTGGCAGTGATCAGAACATAGCTCCTTGTCTATTTGTGTGTGTGTTGATGTACATGTACAAATGTGTAAATACGGTACACAGTTAAAGTGCATACACAGAAATTGCAAGGTGCACACCAACAGACCAGCAGGGAGGTTATCCATAATGATCGAGTCGTGTCACCTTTACGTAAAAAACCCTGCAAAACATCTTCAACTGCCTTTCACAGAAATAAAAAGTGGATTGTGTTGTCTTGTATGATTCAGGGGGATTGAAGGCTGATTAACATATAAAAAGGACTTCTCATTTCCTCTTTGTGTGCTCCTTTCACTCACTGATGTAATGAGGCCTTATTTCCAACACGGAATCTGACAAAGTGCAGTCATTGTTGTTTTATTCTCACCATTACTACTACTACTGAGGGTTATTCTATCGGCAATGTCCCCTGCTCTGGAAAGGGCACCGGTGTGATTTGAAGTCATTTCTTTCACTTTAGGAACTTTATCTGGTTGGTGAGGAAGTGGACAGAAAGCAGCTGATATGACGTGTGTGTAGGTACACAAGATAATTTAAATAAGCTGAAAGTTGCAATCTGAAAACATCTAATGAAGACCCAAAGGAGGCTGAATACCTGGCAGATTGCTGGTCATCAGAGGGTTCTGAGGCCACGGGGGGGATTTTTGAATTCGGGATCATAAAGTCAGATCTGTTATCGCTCATGGAAGAGGTTGATCGCGTGGTATAGCTTTTAATTGGCAGTGTGAGCAACCTTCTACTGCAGTCTGCTAAAAATTGCACCTAAGAGTTTAGGTGTCACTTTTATGGTTTTCCATAAGAGATTTTGTGCTTTGCAGCAAAACTGAGAACTGCTGTGGTCAACACACAAAGCCCCAGAAACCTAGTAAATGGGGAGCAGAAGAGCTATAAATAATGACATTCAGAAAGATGCCTGAGGACAGGCTGAAGGTAGAGTTCCTACTTTTCAAATCAATGCGGTGTGCACATAATTTTTTTTTCTTAAAGTATTCAAGGTGAACAAGAGTTGGCCATGAATGTTTGTGTTATTTTTATCCAAGATTCCCACTCAAGTAAGTGGTTTAATTCAAATCAAGTGCGCCAGCGTGTAGTTTCGTCAAGTGTTGTGGGCTGGCATCCAAATCGCTTCATGTGCTGTAGGGAAATTGCTGCCCTCTTGTTTTAGAAACACATTTTTATTTGCAGGTGGTGATAACTGCCGTGTGGAGGCAATTCTAAGAATAATACCCGGTAGGAAAACAACACAGGAGACACGTTGCCCGATTGAAAAGTCTGAGGTTTAAGGCGCTAACAACGAGAGTGCTTCATCAGCTGTCTCGTCTGGTAAAATAGCCAATAAATTGCTGGGTAGGGTTGGTTAAAGTTGTCACTCACAATGTAGAAGGTCACTGGTGCAGTTACCTGGTACTGATGGAGGCTTACACAGCAGAAAAGCCTCAGACAAAAGGTTCACAACCGCCATATGGAGTGAATACCAAAGATTATGATTAGGAGTTGAAGGGAATCCAGGTGAAAGGTGCGATAACTACTTACTGTATTTATGCCACGAGCACTGCAGAGGAAAGCGCAAGTCTTTGTAATCGTGGCTTTTGGGCGACATGGTGGAGCTGATAGGAGGGAGGGAATCTCATCCACACCAGCCTTGGTGTGGTCCGCGCTTGTCTCAAAATACCACTTTGTTCCTCAAGAAACTACAATTTACATTACAGATCTGCTTTACAATACTGTTGCAGCACTGAGGTCTTTGCGTATAGTCACTCTAAAAGGAGAACGGGGTGACAACCAAGCTGCGGGACATTCCATAATGGCAATGTATGGGTGGAGCAGTTCACTCACAGCTCAACCAACACTTAACATTTCCTTCTTTAGTTCAAATACGATGGACATCCAAACTTTCTGGTAATATGCTGAATGTCAGTTTGATTTAGATTGTGACTGTGAAGCATCAGCCTTTTTAGATCGGCTGCACATCGTCCATAAGTTTTGATTTATACAGGCTTAAGTAATATCATCACAGGTGTCATGACAAGGAATTTTAGAGCAAAAATACCCTCATTTGGGCTGTAAACATGTTTACTTCTGTAAAGAGTGACAATTTATCATGTATGGGTTGTCTACCTGTTTGAGCCAGCCTCTATTGGCCACATGAGGAACTGCAGTTTGCGGCACTTTGCATCGGCTTCACTTTTCAGGCCCTGATGTTGCTGCTATGGGGGGTGTTACAAATCCAAAAGATGCATCAAGAACTTGATGCCATCCTAGAAGTGTAGCTGGAGAAAAATAGTGTGAAAGAGAATGTGATATTGCCTGTTATTACTTCACTGTATCAAAGACTTGGCTCTAAAAATTTAAGATGTTTTCTGACTCGGAAGGAGGCCCTTTTTGAGCGTGGAACCAAGTTAAAACCCCTATGAAAGGGCCAGAAAGCTGTCTCTCGATGCTAGACAATGCATATTAATAACAAAAACAAAAACTACCCACTTGAGGGGTGCCCAAAGCGTGGCTAAGCCAGCAAGTTCAGACACAGTTGCATCTTGCCTCTGTTTAGACGTTCAGATCTAGAACTATTGATGTGCGCCATCTACAGGCAAGAAGGGAAGTGCTGGCAATGACTCACGGTTGCAGTTTGAAGTACTGCTTCAATTATTTTAATTTGCAGAGGGATTGATGTGCCAGTGAATTAACATCTGCCCTTTTGTGAACAGTGAGACGTTTGCGGGTGATTTATTAGCATCGGCTTGTTTAAACTTTGCATAACCACACAAAAATCTCAATAGACTATCTACTGTTTGCACACACAGCTCAAGAAAAACAAATTTCCTTCATGCCCGAGTCCCATTTAATGATGAGCTGATAGGATCGTAAACACTTTTCGTCACACTAGTCAACTGTTGGCAGGTGACGGCGTCCATTTTTTGGCGGCGAGGCTAGCATCAATTCTGCTGCCAAAGCCCACTAGCTCACATCCTCACATTCTCGCACCTCGCTCAAATTCTAAAAGCTTTATTCGTCAGTTCTTGCTCCGGACAAACACACACATGCACACAAACACCTTAATGAGGTATGCTATGCTAATTATCGCACACAATCCACCATAAGGAGTTAACTTGTCAGAGGGGAAATTAGTTATCGAGTTAATCAGCCTCCTCATGTTTTTTGTCAGAAGTTTCATTTAATGAGAACATGACAATCAAATCCCCTTTATGAGGGTTTTTTTTCTTTTTTTAGGTGCCTTTCTTATCGTAGTAAATTAGCAGTGATCTGCCTTTTGAACCCCAAGTGTAATTAAATCTTCCAACCTTATCTTTTTTATGATAGATTAAGAAGTAAGCTGCACTAGAAGCGAAGTAAGAATGGACTGCACCTTTGGAGAAACACAAATCTTTATCTGCACCTAATAACGTCCTTGATTATGAATAAGAACAGAATTCAGATATATGCTAAGAGGGGTTTAGAGGAAGCTGACACCTCCAAAGATCATATTTGGGAGTATAATGGTGTTTTCTGTGGGAAATTAACTCCGTACAGGTCACGGCATGAGTTGAGAGCAACATAGCCTTGCTAGACTTTAATTAATCAGTGAAATTATTGATGAACCGCACTAATTAGTGGAGTCTGCCAAATGGAAAGGTGACACGGGAGGAATTATCGGAAATGCTTTGTGACTTCAGATGGAAAGAAACGAATAGTGAGGTTTTGGAGGTTACAATCTCACTGTTATTCTCCAACGAGGACTTGATGATTCGCCATAATGTTGTCATCACCTGAGGTCGGCTCACAACCTGCTTGCTTATGGTGAAAACAGTGGTATCAACTCCTGTCGATGCTTCGCGTTTGTAGGTTAGCAGCAGTATTTTAAAGAAGAGGGTTTCATTTGTAATTTCAGATTTACTACGTTACCCACAATCTCAAAGAGTATCACAGATGTCTGATCGGTCGCGCGTGCTGTTACCGCGGAACTCGTCGGCCATTTTGTGTTTTGAAAGATTTCTCACGATGAGGAAAGTGATGGCAGAAAATATGGTTTCCCTTTCTCACGAGAAACACTGCCATTTTATATTCATTGACTTCAGTGAGACATTATCTTGCAACCACAAAAATGATCCGTTGCTAAGGAAATGTAGTTCTTTTAAACGACACTTGGTCCACGATAGAATTTGCAATGCCGTACGGTGCACGTTCTTTAACCCTCAAGATCAAATTGCTGTGTGCACTCAAGTTGGGATTCCAACTCGAGAACTCAGGCGAGATCCGTGTAGACTGCATCAGTCACAGCATCACGGCGGCGCCATAGAGAACAGTAACACACATAAATTTGAGCTGTGTGGTTTGTTCTGTAAATCAGCAACACACAAACTTGCACCGTTTCTCTGCACCTCTTCTGGCGCTGCGGCAGCTTACGTAGGTCCTGTTTACTCGAAAAATACCGACTTCCTACTTGCAACGGATGGCCACAGAACTGTACAGTCCTACGCCTTTGCCTTTTACTCAGTTCTGCTTTTCATTGGAGCTCTCTTGAGGCTGCAGGACTGCAGAGACCATGATGCACTGAAGCTGATGGGGGTAACGCTAGAGCGATTGATCTTTTGGGTGGAGGACATGTTGGAAAAGCGACTCCCCAGAACTTGCTTTTGTCAGCAGACACTCAACATTAGTCTCACCTGTGCAGCTGCTAATTCCATATTCCACCGGCAGTATACTCGATCACACTTTACCTAATTTCTTTCACCTTTTCACCAGATGATTTAATATTCGTTATCATGGCTCTGTCTGGCTGTGGCGCAATCGTGCTGCCTCAGCTGCAGAAAGTGACCTTGTCGTCGTGGAAACGGACAGCACAGTTGAACGTCTCACGACTGTCGAGTTTGTTAGTTTTAGGAGTTTATGAATGAGTCGGTGCAGATTTGTGTTTCAGTCGTTGTAAAGGTAGCACAGTCACCCATCTGTCTTTGAAATCGGCCGTCAGCCAATCAGAAGAGCCGCTTTCCTCGAGTCTGGTTTTTCCGTTGGTTTTTGTTTCAAGCGCATCCTTTGGGAGCCGTGCAATCTGAGGGCACGTAGAAGGCAGCACTTTGCAGCAGCGTCGATGAATGAAAGAAGCTCTTACAAATGTGAGTGCATGTAGTAATTTCTATTAAAGTCATCTAATTTATTTTAACCCCCGAGGCTGCTCTGTGCACAAACACTAACAGCAGATTCTCAGTTGCCAGATCATACATGTCATTCACGGCTTTCTTTCTTTAAATGCATGCGGGCGTTGATGGACGCTCTGCGTGCAAAAATAAATAAATAAAAGCGCTCAGTTCATTTTATGCTCTGCGGCATTCTGGTACAGTGTCACATCAGCGCCTCACCACTCCTCCGGTCTTCAGCTTACGTCGGTATTGTGAACTAAGCGGAGGGTTTTATTACAGAAGAGATTTAATAAACATTTTTGATGATGTTGCTGCAGTTTGAAATACTCAAGTGTGTATCTGAATCAGCAGTTTCAGTCTCAGCTGTGAAAAGTAGATGCGTGCAGCAGTGTCTCATATGCAGTGTGTGTGTGTGTGTGTGTGTGTGTGTGTGTGTGTGTGTGTGTGTGTGTATATATTATATTATTTGTGTCAAAGTCAGTACCTGCCCTTTAAAACCGTTGCATAATGGAGCTCTGATGGCATTTAGGATATTTTCTTGACTCAACCAAACTTGTCCAGAGTTCATCTCAGTTTGAGTTTAAAGACTAGAAATTTATTTGAAATCTGCATCTTGATGCGGGGCATGGAACTCTCAAGAAGTAGGGCTCCGAGTGTGTGAGACACCCGGTGTGTCTGGAGACAAAAGTCTGCATGTATTCATCTCAAATGTTTGAAACTTTTTTTTAACTTGATGGAAGTGGCAAATAAATAATCAGCACATGTATTATCTTGCTTTAAAGCATAATTGTGGTAAACCTACACTTTTTAATGGTCGTCAAGATTAATCAGGACATTATTGATTAGAATTGGTAATTTGACTCGATTTTATATTGCGCCCTTCAGCCTGAGTTCCACTCTCAGTGCTTAACAGTCTTACCTCACTCACACACGATGGTGCAGGCAGCCATTTTTTTGCCGTTACTCTGCCATACTTTCGTGTTACGCACCACTATAAAATCCGTCTGCCACATTCCTCTGAGCTGATACTGCTTTTTCCTTGAAGAGAAAGTGGTTTGGTGGTATGTTTCCCCTGTAATTTGACCGGCATCGGTCACTCATCCGTTCATTTGAAAAGTTAGCACGACTAACCGAACCCGGCTATGATTCAGCACATCTCTGTCCCCCAAAAATTAGAAGCATTGCGAAATGTGGCACCCCATTTCGTTGGCGCTGTTTGAAAATGCACAAACGATTCACTCATTTAGAGCTAAGCTGCGTTTCCTGTACTTCACTCTCTCACCCCGCGTTGGATGTTCTGTCTTTGTAGGGATCCTGTCAGTTATACTTCGTCAAAAAAAATGACATTCGGAGCCCGTCAGTGGTAAAACATGCACTTTGTACCTTGACAAATGCCCTGCTGCAGCTCTTTCATGGTTGCTGATTATAGCATTTCCGCTCAATACTGGACCGATTCCAATCATTTTTGTCACTATTAATCACCTCGGCTCAAAAAAGATGAGAAAACGGAGCTCAGGTTTGAAAATATTGTGAAGTATCTCTTAATAAAGCCGGTAAAGGCCAGGAGATTTATTCCTGCGGAGGTAGACAATGAACAAATGCATTAAATAGCCTAATTCATGCCATTTTTCGGTCTCTGAAATCTCCGATCATTTATTTTCCTTACTGCAAACAATGGTTTTGGTTTGAAGGAACTGACTCACCGGTCCCTGGAGGTACCGCCATTGAAATTTGTGACAGCAAAGCTTATTATGCAGTAATAACTGTTTTTGCCGCAAGAAATAAAACACTGAATGGACATTTTTCCCGCAATATTCCCCAATTGTCACAGAAAAATAGGACTTAAGTTCCTTTCAGACTATCTTTGTTCTGGGCTTGAATGCAGCTTGTCTGATTTGCTAACAGCTGAGATGGATGCTATTTTCTTGCTATCACCAGCTTGTATGCTTTCAGATAATGATTTCAAGTACAGTGGTAGAGCTGTGTGAAATATAGGCTTCCTCTCTCTCTCACTCTCACTCACTCTCTCTCACACAGTCTCACTCACAGTGCCAAGGTTGTATTAATGCTCCTTTGTTCCTCTCGCTGGCCATCTATAATGGGCTGCCATCTTATTAGTCTCCATCATCTCAGGGGTCACAGAATACCCTCAGTCCCTTTCTGCAGGCTAGTCAATACCTCAACTCCTGCCTGAATCTGCTGCGATAAAATGTCCCTGTGTGTCAGTGAGTGTTGTTTTTGTATGCAAGAGAGAACACAAACCAAGAAAAAGAAACAACCATAATGGCCAGGGAGGGGATGAGTGTCTTGTTTGGGTTTCTGTCCTTTGTGTGTGTACCCGTCCTTCTGCCTAAATGGCCTGCAGCGCCACAAATGGACCTCCCGTCTGAACAGCAGAGGGTGCTAATGAGGTGCAGCCAGTCTGAGACATCTGTGCCGTGTGTCCACACGCTGGCTGGACATTTTGTCCTAACCTTGCTTTGGATGTCTGCCCATATTTTCAGCGTCTGCCCTTCTGCCATCTTCTTACTTAACTGTAAAAAAATAAATAAATACTGGCAAGTCGACGAAAGCAGTTAAAAATGCATCCTGTGACCCTTCCTTTCATGGCTCTGCATGCTTCATTGTTAAAAAAAAAAAAGAGAAAAAAAAGGGAGAGACAAATGCCCCAAAAGTAAGCATCTGGTGCCCTAAGCTGCCCGATACATCGGCTAAAAAGTTGCACGTGAGCTGTAAATCTCTGGCGGGTTCAAATGAAGGGACGAATTAACGGTCTGCCTCATTTTGCAGTGCATGGCAGGCAGCAGATGAGATAGTAAAACCTGAAAATATGAGTCACTGTCTGACCTTTTATAATACAAATCACCCTCATCTTTATGTGTGAGTCACTGTTCACAAATTTCCCTTTTTCAAAAAAAACAAACCAACAAAAACATACGCAGAACATGATGGAATTACAGCAAGAAGTTCTTATTGGAGCTCATAAGTCAGTTCACTCAAATATTAATTTAAATGCTAAAACAAAAATACCCCGGGTAATTTTGTCTTCTGGCATGATAATTGATTACCTGATGATTAAAAACTTGCGATTTATTTGTGAGAATATCTTTTCAATAGAATCATTTTTTTTAAAAACAACTTTTTTTTTCATTGAATATTTACGAAGTACTTGAAATTACACTTTGAAGATATTTCAAAGCTTGACTTGATCTCAAAAGTCCACTGTGGTACTGTTAGCATACAGCTAATGCTACCTGGATTTAATTTATTAATTGCATTTCTCTGTAACGCGACTGTCAGAAATATTTAATATATTTCCAGTAGCTGCCTAAAGACTTGCAACATGCTGGTGATTCTTTTCAGAGGTTGTGAATGGGTTTTTTTGGACAGTTTAGTGGTTGTTAGGAATTGGTCTCCTTCTAGCTTGAAAAAAATATGTAGCTGACATTTTCTTATTTCTGCAATCAACAAGAGGTAGTGCAGACAAAAAAAAATGTAGGTCCCAGAGTTCAAGACACCTAACCACGAGTGCTTGAAAAGCAAATTGCACCTTTTGTGGATGATGTAAACGGTTTAAACGTCTCAAAGACGAACCAGGTTGCTGACCGCTGTGTTAGCGTTAGCATACAGCCAATTGTGCTAGCATTAGCTACTGTCAAGTCGACCCCTTTCAATCCACATGAGCAGAGAAAAAACAGAGATATGCATAAATTATATCAGTTATAAATGGTTTTTTTTGGGGCTTTGACCCTTAATCTTTTGCACCAGCGTCTTTGGGTTCCGTTATTGATGCAGTGTCAAACGCCAAGAAGAACTGTTTGTGACTTTTTGTCCCCACGTCACGACCACTCGACGACTAGTTGAAGTGGTCATCTCACTTAAAGTTTTCAGTGCGAAGTAGCACCCCAGCTTGCTTTGCTGAAGTTTAAACCCTGTGTTGTATTTCATAAAATATGCATTAATATATTCTGCCTTTGGTTGAGGCGCTCTTCATTTCAGGGTGTGTGCCTCCACTATGAAATACAAAGGAAGATCACCTGAAGTTGAATACAGATACTTCCATCGCCAGTTTTCCATGCTGTAATCTCCAAAAACCGCTGCACATGATGGTGTCCAGAGGAGCCAGGGGTCATATTGTATACATAAAGTCATGCTATATAAGCACTTATTATATAAAAACATGAATTAGAAACAATGAGTAGAGAATGAGAGATTATTAGAGATGGGCATGAAGAGAAAAATGTGTGAATGTGTTCCATTCATCCAGCACACCAGCCTCACCTCCTAACAGCCAACACCAGACAGTGATCTAACGCTACAGATTATTCCCCACTGTTCCATGTGAGGGGACATTAGGTGTCCCGGGCGTGGGTGTTACTGTCAGATTCCGCATACATCACCAAGTAGAGTCCTTGTCCTGACATCTCGCCGCCCGTTCAGGATGGCAGATGAACAAGGAAGTGAGGCGAAACGAGGAGGGTGGAAGGAAAAAAAGAGGAGGAGGAGGAGGAGGACGCAAAAAGTGCTGACAAGGCGTCACAAGGCGTACCTGCCTCTCTGCAATGGAGATATGAGCAACAGGGGTGACGAGGAGAGCGAGGAGGGGGAGGGGCGGTGTTTAGATCAAAGCAGTGAAGAAAGCTAGGCAGGGAATGGTGAGATTTAATGACCTTGGCAAAGAAATAATACTTTTTCTGCAATGACGTGACTGTAGGTGGCCAGTATGAGAGCGCAGCCACTACAACAAAGCCCGTGAAGCTTTTGTGTCATTATCGCGCCTGAAAGAAAGGACCGCCGTGAGGTCACCGAACAGCGATAAAAAGAAATGTTTCAAAGAACGTCCTTTTTTTTTTTTTTTTTTAAACTCAGTGGCGCTTTGTGCGTAGTGTGCACCTCCTAACTATGACTTCAACAGTGTTTGTGATGAGTCATCGTTGCAGTATGCATGTCAGGCCGCATCGCTTCCTGCACAAGTTTCGCTTTTCGATGGGTGACTGTTATGAGTGTGAAAGTAGTTCCCTAAAAAAAAAAAAAAAAACACACTCCTGCTAGAAGCTTGGAATCAGCCAACAGACAGAAATCTTAAGAACTAAATGTGAGTGACTTAATTCAGCTTCTCTTTCCAGAATGAAGTGTTGACCCTTTTATGAAGAAGTCAAACTCATTACTTAGCTACTCTTGCAGATCAGGTGTCCTTTTATTTTTGATTTGGCACATTTACCCCATTTGGTTGTCATAAAACACATCGTTAATTTGATGCTACAGTAGCCCTCTAGGCCCATTTTAATCTCAAAGTCTGTAGACACTTTCAGTAATGGGATTTTTTTTTTTTTTTTTTTGCTATTGAAAGAACAGAATGAAACATTTTTTACCCTCTGCTTGAAATCAATTTCTGAGATAAAGAGAGACTTATTGGGAATGTGTGTTTGTATGCGTGTGTGCGTCTGACAACAATGATGGATGACGGAGAACGTGCCAAAGAGTGAATTGTGTATCTGATGCCAGATCAGGCCTCTCTTGACTTGTCTCCATCATTACAATGAACAACCTCCCCTGGAGTTTTTATCTTGGCACCAATCGCCGGTGACAAATAAAACCTTGCAGGAGGAGGAGGAGAGGGAGGAAAATTTATTAACCAAGTAAATAAATACATTTGTAGGTCTGTGGATACAATCTACACCACGCTTCATATCCTCCTAGCAGTAAAAGTCTTTTTGCCCTTTAAGAGAACAGTTCATATCGACGTTCATACCAGAGTCATCAAGCAGTTAGCTTAGCATAGTCTGATAGAAAGATAGAGAAAGCCAGTATTAACACCTTATTATCTCATTTGTGTAATCCGCACTCAAAGAGAGTTTAAAAACTACAAGTTACTATTCCCCAGACTCTTTCTTGGCCAGAGGCGGTGACTTCCTGGAGTCTTGCCAAGACACTTCCTGGTGACTCCTTGCCATTTTTGCACTTAAAGTTGATTAAACAGACAAGACGCGCTGGTAGGCTGGGAGCGCACTCCACAGACTAATCTAGTCGATTTTATTTCAAAATGGACTATCCGCCCAAATGATCCTGTAGTTCCAGGGCATTTACTACCATAATGTAAATGTCACGGGCTGGGTCGGAGGCTCCTCCGTTAGGAATCGTAAATATCAGACGATTTAAACGTGATGGCGTGAAAGGAAGAGTGGAGGAATATTGACCAAATGCTTTCAAGGAACTTTCAAGTCCTTCAGATACATTTCATCATTCTGGAGGCATCTCAGTTGGAAATGAATCGGTGTAAAACTTTTTTGCTGCACCCTAAGTAACAAGGTCTCGCCTCGATTCGTCGAAGACCGACGTTTGGTCAACTCCCCCTGACGTCCGCAGCTGCCGTTGAGGGTTCCCCCTCTGCGTCGCATGGTTGTCTCTAACATTCCCATCCATTTCAACCAGCAACGCAGGACTCCGTCCTACCATGTTGTATTCTGTCTGGTCCAGTTTGCCGACTTATTAAACATTCTTTGTGTAGTTAGGGTTTAGGGTTAGGGACTAGGGGTGAGGCCATGTTGCCTGGATTGGTAATCCCCTTTTGTCAAAATCCAAAGATGAAGGATTTTCATTCAAATCTATCGGATTGCCCTCTGTTGTCCAGCGATGCAGAGGGGGTACCCTTAACGTCGGCTGTATACGACAGGGGATTTGACCAAACGTCAGTCTTTGACAAACAGGGGCGGGACCGCGCTGCAATAAGACATTATCTTTCCATATATTTAGATAAAATAGATTTTTTACTATCCTGAAGGAATTTCACCTGTCTGCTGTTCAAAAAAAGGGGGAAAAAAAACATGTCACAAACACATAAAAAAGTTTTATTAGGGCCTGAGCCAGAAGGAACTTCTGGTGAAGACCCTGTCGTTTTTGTCGCACATATTTTTGAATGCACTGATGTGTTCCAGTCGTACGCTTTATGGGCTTCTCAGATTGGTAGCTACGCCGCTTGCATGTAGCGCCAGATTCAAACCATGCATTGAAACGCTTCTGCGCACCACTTCTTTATTTCTTAAAGGCCACTGCAACATATTTAAATAAAAAAATTTCTAGAGAACATTAAAAGGAGTCTAAATAACATCTATTATTACATGTAAATTAGTTAAGTTGGTGAAGTCATTTATGAGATTAGCTCTTTGTTGTTTTGGGCGTCCATTAAGTCATTAGCTTCCGTTAAATGAACAGGATAAAGCACTGAAGGTCATTTGGACATGTTGAATACCCTTTCAAGCTGATCCTGTATAAATCTGCATGAAATAAATAGCAACTTCAGGACACTTTTAACTTGGCAAACGCATGAGATGCCTGTTTGCCTCTCACTGAGAATAATATTGATGCATCATTCGTCCCCGTCTGAAGAGACCATTATGACTAAATTAGATGTTCTGGATGTAGAGTGTGTGTGGGTGTGTGGTATAGTAGAGTGAGAGGCTTGTAATATAGATCAGATGTGTGAGCATGTTTGTGCCGTAGCCCCTCAGAATTATGGTCTGACAAGCCCCGAGCCCCTGCTGTATTGGGCTATATTCAGTGTGTGTGTGTGTGTGTGTGTGTGTGTGTGTGTCCATGAGCACATCCAGGCCCAATCAAGTGTAATACACTGAAGAGCTTATGATGTGTTTTTTCAGACGCCAAATGTGCAGTCATGTCCCTTTTATCTCTTCCTCAAACAAGAATCAAACTGATCACCCTGTGTGCGCGGAAATACGGTTGGGTGTCACTCAAAAATGGTCAATAGCGGCACCAATAGCTTGACTTCCATAAGAAAACATTGGCACCATTGTTATATCAAATCCAGCTGTTGGAGTCGGTATCAGACCGGTAAGTCAGACTGCTTCCATGTCTACAGGTGTCTACTGTTCTTGCATCCAACGAGTACCCGCTTTAAGAAAGTAGAGAAATCTCAATCAAAACCCGAAGCTGGCAGTTCTGGCACTCAGAGCAAAGTACATCATCTTTTTGTCCGTGTGTATTTCCTCGGTGTTTACACTCGAAATGCATTTTCCTCCACCCAAAGAACACAAGTCCCCCAAATCTCTACGACCTGATAGATCATGTGTTCTTACCCTTGAATGCCACGAGTTAATTCAAGATATTGGTGTATTTCCATTCCCGCCACGTTTCCTCTTTTTTTTTTTTTTTTTTTTTTTAATCAAACCTCAGAGCTTAAAAACTAAACTTAAAAAAAACCCAAAACAAAACATAGAATTGTCACGGTGACCTCACACGTGGACAACACCACGATATCTCAGGAACGCCTTTTTGAGGGACAATTTTGGTGTAAGTACGTCCAGTTTCAGACATTGTGCTTTCCAGTACTGTCTTTACCCCATACAGTACAAATATCTTGGCATCATTTTCACTGTTAGTATTTCGGCTGGGCAGTTTGATTTCACTTTCACTCTTCCTGACATCTTTCTATTCCATTTGAGAATGAAGCTTTCATCCTGTCCCAGTCTGTAATATCTGACTGGGTTTTAGGGTATTCCACAGCGACATCTTGCTCCCAGCCTGAATTTGGTCCCCCAACAACCCCCCCTTTACCTCCGAGATGTAATGAAAGTCTGGATTTAGGACCATGTCAGCAGCCGTCTCTTGATTCCCCCGGACCAACTGACAACTCCCTTTGACATTTGTAGAACAAGTCTGTGACCATTTCTGACTTTTCAGCCCGAGTGTATCTCCTCGTCCTTCTTTCCTTCCATCGTTTCTCACTTCTTAGCTCTTTTCTTGTTCCACCATCACGCCGGGCAGCTTTTACATTCTTACCCACCATCCGTCTGTGTAGGGTTGATGGTCCCTGTCTGATTTAAACAATTTAAACTTTCACAACTCCTTACACCAAACTTTAGTCTTTAATACCACAAGGAGCTAACGCGGGGGGGGGGGGGGTTAATAAACACTTTACTTAATTCAGAGAGAAATTTAATTATGAAAGTCTGCGCATACTTGCACAAAGTTGCTCCGGGGAGATTCCAGATCATGGTTGTTTTTGTAATTCTTTAATAGTTGTTTTTCTTTAATCTGTATTTAAAGTTTTCCTGTGGTGGGTTTGGGGAAGGCTTCCTCGTCCTATCTTTTAAAAACGATAGTGTGAACTACAAACGCCAGTGAAAGCACGACCTCCTCTGCAGAAGTGATAATCGCACTTAAAACAGGAGCTACGTGACAAGAAGCGTTTTGTACCTGCCGTACGGCTTTTGAAGAATGTTCCCTCAAACGTACATTTGTCACCACAGAGGTCCAATTTGGGTTTTCAAGAGGACAGAAGTGCAGCTTTTAACAAACAGAGAGGGTACAAAGTGATTTGAAGGGTACAAAATTGTCTTTCAAAAGGGTTCTGAATTCGCGCGCGCGCACACACACACACACACTGGTACCTCTATTTTAGAGTGTCTACATGGAGAAGTGTGTGAAAACTACTTTAATAGATCACTAAAACTTGGTTTACAGGGAGTATTGCCCAGTAAAATTAAATATCCATAAAAAGCCTTTCTCTTTTTAACGACTGAACTTCCTGAAACTCATCAGAACTGTGTGGGTTAGTCAGATTTGAGGGTGAGGGTCCCAACGTCCTCCCTACATGGACTTTGGCGCTACGAATCCCACCTTTTGCAAGGATAAAATTCTACTGCTGCTCGAGAGAATCAGTCATGACTACGTCGTTCTTTGTGACCTTACATTTAGGAGCTATACAGCTTTTTCTCCTGTGCCGACAGTCTCTACGAACTGCCTTTAGCCCTTTGAGCTGGTTTCTAGATAGGGAACAAATCAACACGCTTCATGAAATAGCAGGAATTGTGTTTTAAATGTGAACTTTCCCCAGCATTTCCCGAGTTTCTGGAGTATCACAGCCATTTTATCATACGATCCTTGAAGTGTGGAACTTCTAGAGCTCAGGAGCCAACATGAGACTCGAGCAGTGGGAATCTGCCTGCGGATATGCGCACTAAAAAGAGAGGGGAAATGAGACAAATAAGGAACAAACACAGTAATTTCCCTCCGATGGGCCACATAATAGGCAATTAGCTTGTGAAATCAGGATGTTGGGGATAGCTCAATTGTTTGTTTCTCTTGTAACAAGGCAGAGAAACGGCTGAATCCTTTCTCAAGGCATTGTTGTTGTAGAGCACATTCTCTCTCTCTTTTTTGCAAGACAGCCGTATGCGCGCTTGCTTTTGCCATCACATTCAAAAATAGCATTGTGATTCCTATGTGCAACAAGATGTGAAATAAGAAGCAGCCAAATGGGTCATGAGGAAAGCGAATGTAAAGCCAGGGGGAAGTGCCCAGGTGAACAGTCCCGTCAAGTAAACAACCGTGAGTGTGCGGGCTGTCGTAATTAGATTTGCTTTTGCAGCCAAACAAATATCGTCTTTCTGATTCTCGGCCATTTCTAGAACCACCGTGTAACTTTGCATTTGCAGTATGTTTTTGGGAGGTGGTCCTTCCTGATGTACCTTTTTTATATGAGACATGACATAATGAGGAAACTGCTGCATTTAGATTTCACAGGGAGCTTTTAAACGGAGTGAATAGTGAAGGAGAACGAACTAAGAGTCGAGATCCCCGTTGAAGCAAAACTTGATCTTGTTTTGTTTCTGTTTACTTTAGAGTACTTACAAATGGGTGTCTAGAGAAAACAAAAAAATAAATATTATTTCTATGTAGCTCCAGAATGCAGAAAGGGCCAGACACATCCATTTATTTCAAATCTAAAGGCTACTACCGGCTAGCAACAACCAAGGCAACAAAACAACACCGATACTGCCCTAAACATCCTTTAAAGAGGTCTTTATCTTGTTTTCTCTGAAATCTACAAACACTTTGATGTAAGGGGTGCACACAAATGTTTTTGGTCGGTTTGGCTGTTGTTTTGTTCAAGTTGCTGTTGCTAGCCATCGGTTGCCATTAGCTTTATGCTAAATTTTGAGTCTGGCTCTGTCTACAGTCACATATGGAGACTTCTGGGGTGAGAAAACATCTTCATGGGCTCAAGACACCCATTTGTGAGTACCTGAAAGGCAAAACCGCTTTGTGTGAAGTATCGCTTTAATATTAAACACTCTACAAGAAAACCCGATACCTCAGTCCCCAAATCGGTGAACTGTTCCTTTAATTGGATAAAAGCACTGCCAGGAAACATAATTAAAGCGATATTTAGGTGTCACTCAAAACGTGTGTAGAAACATCCTGGGGCAGCTATTCAACAATACTAGATGACATTCTGTCACACTGAAGCGACTCTGAAGTATGTCGTGTGCATCGTTCTTGCTCCCTCGAAGTCCCACACATGCATCCTCGGTTGTGTTAACTTGACAACCATATATTTACAGTGCTATTTCCTCTGCTCTCCCTCTCTCTCTCTCTCTCACTCACACACACACACACACACACTCCATTTTACCCACATCCCAAGGCAACGGTTTTTGAAGAGATTCAATTTGAAACACGGTCTTGCATATTTCAAGAGCCCAACCTGTTTTTTGTTGTTTTTTTTTTTTTATACCCTGAGCTCTGCTGTTGCTGGAAAGACACACACACACACCAGTATAACCACAGGTGTTCCCATGCAATGTCAATGAAACATCCTTTTATGTATTACATTTATATTATTTACCCTTTTCTGTGAATATACTCATTCAGTCGTGAAATTCAACACATTTAATCAAAGCCTAACATTTGTGCTGCAGGAGGCAAAGAAGTTTTTTTTTTTTTTTTTTTTTTTTTTTTTCCGGTAGTCCTGAAGAGACTAGAGGGTGGTTGTCGGTTTTACAAAGACTGGTAACTGTTGGTGCACAGTGTGTTTATTAGGTTAAAACCCCCTTCAGAACGATGAGGGGCTTCACTCCGGTTTCTTCTTTTTGTCTCTTCTCTCTTGCTATAAATGGTGCGCTTTCCTCGTCAAGTGAGCTCAGTAATGATTGGAATTCTCTGTCAGTCATTTTAATGATTTGTTTAACACTGCGTTACACCACGGCTACACATAAAATAAACGGATTCATTTTTGGACCAGGAAAAATGTGTTCCAATCCAAATGCACATGTGGGGGTAGGGGGGGGGACTTGATTTTCTGACACAGCAGGAAGAATGTGGTCTCATTTATGTGCTAGTAAAAACAGGCTTCACTGTCCTTGGCTTCATAGGTTCTGTGCCCAAACCTAACCAGACCATATAGAAACCTCATAGATTCTTATTTTTCAGATTTGATGTCACCAAGCTGTGTACTTGGTGACTTAATTCAAGTACTGCAAATGAATGAATGACACTCTGTGGAGGGGAATTGTGTGGGTGAAGGAAGAACCCATTAAACTTGGGAAAAATCAGGTGAATGTCGTTCATTATTACATTTGTTCGCTGGCGGAGTGATGGCCTCCTCGTTCCACTAAAGAAGACCCTGTTGGATATAAACCATAGAACGAATTCATTTTGTGCATTGCAGAGGTTCTCAGTCCAGCTTCTTGTCCTTGAGGAAAGAAGAAGGGAAAAAAAAAAGCATTGCTGCTGTTGGAACATGTGACTCATCTAATGCCTTACTCATCATTTAAACATGCTACAAACGATGATGCACTAAAACATGAGCTTCTGCCGATGTGGCTGACAATGTACTGCCTGCTCTCTGGAGGTTCCACACAATACAGAAAGCATGGGAAATGCTCCTTTTCTTGTTTCGCTCTGAGACAAAAAGCTGGCTCTTATGGGAGGTGTCGTGCTCCGGGATGCGTTCGGGGAGCGGGTGTTTGACCTTGGCCACAGGAAACGGAGTCAAAGAAGCAATGTGGCTGTTTTCACTTGATAAAGGAGCTCCAGATTCCTTATTTTGATGGAGCTATAGATGCCCTGCTGGTACACTGCAATCTAGATAGATAGATAGATAGATACTATTGATCTCCAGGAGAAATTTGCATCTGTACTCATTTGGTTTTTGGTGGGGGTGGGGGTGGGGGGGGTTGTTGTTTTTTTGTTTTTTTTAAGTTACAACATTACATTAGAGTTCTTTGGCCAAATCTTCTGTTTCACCGACACAGTCCCACACCCTATTCGTCAAAGAACAACATTTGGTCAAGGCCCCCTGGCGTCCACAGCCGATGTGGAGGGTACCCCCTCTGCATCGCAAGCCGGCACTGAGGGTTTTGTTCTGGGGTTTTCCATGATGTCACATGGTTGTCTCCATGACGTCCTCATCAATTTCTACCGGACTCTGTCTTACAACTTCCTCTTCCGTCTGGTCCTATTTGGACTGGTAAACGGACTCAATTTTATATCGCGCTTTTCTACCTTAGCGGCACTCAAAGCGCTTTACAGTGTCATCTCATTCACACACACACTCACACACTGATTTTGAAGGCAGCCATGCAAGGCGCCAACCTACTCATCAGGAGCAATTATGGGTCCAGTATCTTGCTCAAGGACACTTCGACATGGTCACCGGGGGAATTGAGGATCGAACCAGCGACCCTTCCGAAATTCCGATTCTTTCGGTTTTGTTTTTTTTGTGTGTTTGTTTTAAATCTGTACCTATGTTGGCCGATAATTTTTAAGATGTGAACATTTTTGTGAAGTGAAGCAGAAACAAATATCGATCCAAATCAAGGATACAAGCGTCGTACATCTCCATAGATGAGAGAAAACATCAAGCGACATAAAGAATCTCTGAAAATTGACGAGGTAGATATATAAGGACAGGCAAAAAATACTGCAACGCTATGTGGAAAACACAGATGTTAATAACGCAAAATACATGTTTTACATGATATATTAGAGATGAATCTGACTATTGGCTGACTCATGTGAACAAAGGTTTTTTCAGGTATGGTATTGGTAAAGCTCATGTATAAAAAAAAAAATTAAAATTATTGCCATGAACATATTATTCAGTCATTTGATTATTGCTGCGTAAATGTACTCATTGTCAAAAACATGACTCAGGCGGCATTCATGCATCACCATGGACGGACAGCTAGCTGGATGGGGAAAAAGGAAAATGAAACAATTGCAGTTTAACAATTACGAACAAATATTCTGTCAAGCAGGAACCAGATCCCCAAAGGACCCCTCCCCGTAGAGCAGCATTCCAAATATTTTTCTTAACTCCCTACAGCTTTTAATTCATGAGTTACTTATAGCCCCACTCATAACACAGTGTTTTGGAAGACACAGTACACGTCAGTGCCCAGCCTCCCCGACAATGACATGCTCCCTAGGAGGGGGTTAGGTTCTGGATGAAGAGAAGAAAGTGTTGTGCACTCTTAGGTCACGTTCACACCAGGCTTGTTTAGTCCAGTTGAACTGAAATCCCGGAGCGTTAACCTCCTTGGTGCAGTTCGTTTTGGTTGGTGTGAACACTGGCCTCGAACTCTGGTGTGGACCAGTCAACCGCCCTGGGGTCTGCCTGGTAGGGGTGGTCTTGGACCGCTGTCAAGTGAACTCTCGAGCGGTTTACTTCTGGTGTGAACCCCATCTGCACCAATTACAGGAAGCGCGCCGTTTTTGCACGTCATATTCTGTTTGTATGATGAGCCAACTTGGTGATGTTAAAATGTGACTGCGAGCATTTTATCGTCCACTTACCTCACTGGTCGCACTTGTATGGCAAAGGAAATAAAATGGAGGGAGGATCTCATTGTTGCCTGTTGTCTTCTGTGATACGACCGTCCGATTGCACAGCATCTTCTGCGACGTGCGTGTATTCGTGCATTATTTAACTGCTGTCTTCCCAGCCGCTCATATGTGTGGCCCGTTAAAGTCTGCTGCTGTGCAGTCCAGATCAGCACCAGCAATCAGCAATTACAAGCACAGGTATTTATTCTCTGTTCAAGCTGAAGTTTATGATCTGACATCTTCGTATTCATCCCTGCAAATCTCAAGTCTCGTCCGTGCACGCGACGCTCCAGTCATTTTTTTTTCCAGCTGGGAAGCAATGAATGAATTCCAAATCCCCTTGGATATGATGTATACAGCAAATTTACTCCATACATTTACCCTCTGCATGCATCAGAGGAAATACGGTCATTTTTGCTGATGCTTCCTCTCTCCGGTCTGCCCTTGTGTTCTGCCTGATGAACTGATTAATTCTCTATGAGGGAAGGGGGTGGGAATAGGGGTGAGATGTAGGAAAAAATGCTTTTGACAGGCAAGTACAAACAACAGGAATTAGAAATAAATGCTTTACAGCGGGGGGGGAAGAAAAAAAAGTCCACGTGAAATCCACGTGTGAAAGAACAACTACGGCATGGCTTTCTTGGGGGACCTCATTTGCCATGACTTCTGCTACAGTCTTCCTCACATAATGCCCTCTTCAGCAACTCTCACTCTGACATCCACCCGAGGATAGACCCTTTGAACCCTCTGGTCACGTGACCCGATAGCTCATCTCTTCGTGCTTGCACACCTCCACGGTGATGATGCAGCAAAAGTGCAGTCAAGGTTAATGAAAGTTGAAGCTGTCCACAGATAATGAGATCAGGCTGCAAAGAATAATTAGTCAACCTCCTGCATAACGATGGTGGTGGGTTTTTTTTTTGTTTTTTTCTGGTGGATGTCCTCCTCCTCTCTGCGGTCCAGTCGCACACTCAGCGGCTGTAGTCAGCACAGGAGGTGAAGATAATCAGGATTTTACCTCTCCCTGCTGAATTAGCTTGAATAGATGTCTAAAAGAAGCAACCAATAAGTGCTGGATGCTGGTTTTTAACAACATTAAGATTAAAAAAAAAAACTTGCATCTGTATCCACAGAAAATAAATGGCACTTTTCGGTTTGGTGGTGGAAGCTGGTGCCCAGGTTTTACTACGAACCCAGTTGAGACCTGGGTGGATTTCTCATTTAACCTCAGGTTTAACTTAGGATTTTTAGTGTCAGAAATAGTGGTTCCCTTTTTTTCAGCGGGATGTATTACCACAGTTTGGACCTATCGGTTCTGGGGTAGGTTAAAGCAGCAGCAGCGTGTTGGAGTTAAAGGGATTTATTTTTGGCAGAGATTGAAAATAATATCCATCCGTTATCTTGAGGTCTACAGTGTTGAAGGGGAGCTGGAGTCGATTCCGGCTCACTGTGTGGGGGGAATTACACATTCGCACCGACAAACAGTCTCCAGCTAACCTGACTAGCATGCATGCTTTTAGGTCAGTGGGAGGAGAGAACCCACATAGCCACAGGGAGAATATGAACAATACTGTCATAAGTGTATAATCGTCTAAATATCAGATTTGTTGTGTTTTCATTCACTTAGAACGAGCCCTTTGTATCTAATTAAGAAGCACCTTTCACAAAGTCAGCAGTATTGCATCTGCAGTATCCCTGAATGGACAAATTGTCCAAGCCTCTGCTCCTCTTGTCTGCAAAAGAAGCGTAAATATCCAGCAGTTGATTAAGGCTCTGGATGCACGGTAACAGCTTTCCTCATGCTGTCTGGGGAATGTCCCTCACGTTGGCTAAAAGGTGTCCGTACGATTTTTGGCAAAAAAGGAGATTTCACTGTAGAGATCAATGTTTTTCTGTACTTGTTTGTGAACCTGAAGTTGAGAATTTTTCTATCTGACGTGAACGGCCCTCTGGCTACCTTAGGGTTGACGGTATGTGTGGCCATGTTTGATTATCTTGGGTCAACACCTCCTAAAAACCAGGGTTGTCATAAGAACTTTTTTGGGGGGGAAATTCAGAATTGCAGTAATCAGGTTTTCTCAAACCAGCTGACATCAAGATACTTTGAACCTGCGTCATGATACGGCTTGTTTCCAATCACGGCGGAGAGCAGGAGACATAAGCGGATGCTGTAATTACATTCCGGATGGGAGGCACGAAGGCCACCGTACTCATTCGTATTCAGTGCTGGCATGTGGAAAAATGAGAGGAGATAGAGGCAGCAACCGAGGGCTCGTCTCCGCCTCGTCGGCAAAGTTGACACCTGGAACCGCTCAATCTTCTTACCTGGTGGAGGAGTGTGTGTGTGTGTGTGTGTCTCTGTCTGTGTCTGTGTCTGTCTGTGTCTGCGCACGCGCGTACGTGTTGGGCAAAGAGGATGATGCCAAACCTGACAAAATGGATGAAAGGAATGCGGATGAGAAGAGTTGATATGCAGACTGTATGAGTGACAGACTCTTGGGTTTTGAGGAAGTTCAAGATGTTTATACGAACTCTCGAGCTGATTCACACATGCAGGACATAAACATCTTATCCAAGTACAGTACGTGCATCTAATTTTACCTCCATCGAATTGTAATTTAATTCCAGCTGACTGTTGCTTAATGGATCTTAGATTATCCCTCACTAAACAAATGCTCCATAAAAACACTAAAAATCTCGTGTTAGATTCACGACAAGGAGTAGGAACAGTTCAAGCAGAGGTGGACAGGTATGACTCTCCTCCCTGAAAGACATTTTCTGTTTCACCAGGCAGGTTTTATTCTATTTTTTACAGGAAAAAAAAGCTCACCTGCAGCTGAAGTGAAGAAGCAGCAGACATTTATTCATATCCATTTATTATTCATTACTCAACGTCTATTTTAGAAGACCCAGCTATAGCCCATTAAAGATATTTTCTCCTCGAGCTTTATGTGCTGCCATGTGTGATGAAAATGAGAAGTGAGTCTCACTGTGCAGGAAAAAGCACACAGGACTTCACAAATTCGCTGGAAATCTTTTACGGATTTAAGCCCCTGGACAGGAAATAAGCACCTATACTGATGGATGTACACTTTTATAGAAGATTTTGCTCCAAGTCGGCACACATACGCGGAGGGCATGCACTCTCACTTCTCAGTTCGTCCACAAGTCAACTCTGCGAAAACCACAGATTCACATCGTATAGCCTTTAAACCAGTGAAAAGAATCACACCACGACTCTAATATCTGCCGTGATGTCCTGTTTTTAATTTATCATGTAAAATAAAGTGGCATATTAGTAAGTTAGCTTTGTTATACAACCCTGTCTCGAACTCAATAGAATTGAAATGCCCTGAGCCGTTCTCAATGACTTCAAATACTGTAGATCTTGTTGGTTTCGCAGGATAAAATACATCAGTTAATTCCACACTAGAGAATCTGTATCCTTAAAAACAGCCCACAGAAGTTAACGGTCGACTTGAAACTTGTAAACCTGGTTGTGGAGACGTCGTTGACAAAATGTGTCAATCAAAAAGTTGTTGTTTTTTTAAACGGCAATAATCCATACACCTGTGGGCTTTTGCTCGAGTGAACCCATAGTGACTAACTTCTTGTCTGACCAACAAAAAATACGTAAGTGCGGTAAAAGTGTACATCCGCGGCTTGAATTCAGAGATCTTTGACAGCTTCCTGATACTAACCAGCAGTGGTATGCCATGGAAATATAACCCAGACATCTGGAATAAACCCTGATCATCAAATCACTGGTAAAACGAAGGATATTTTTATACTTGGTAGCGAATATTAGCATGCTAACTCGTGTTAGTGTCGTTTAGACCAAGCCTGCTAAATTCAAGTAATTGCTGTGCAGTCTCACAGAGCTCCTTGTGTGGCTGTCGACCGGTTTCGCACTTGTGGAGATCCGGAAAGAACAACATTGTAAATGAATGACGGGATGCAGTTCATTTAGCGTAGAAAATGAAAATCAAACAAGTCAATACACCAAATGGTCCAAACAGATCCTCAAACTGCTGAGATTTGTTGTCTCTCAAGACTTTTAGGTTTAAAACAGATTTCCAAGCCTAAGGGATTCTCTGACAGTGTGACTCCTCTGAGAACACGCTTTTATAAAGTTTATGAAATTATCCATTGATTGTTTTGGGTAATCTTGACAAAACGGTGGTGGATATTCCTGTTGTGATACACCTCTACAGATGCTCTTTTTGTTTGGAAGATGCATCAACCACTCGCTCTTTATTCAGCCTGCACTGCGGGGCCGGACTCATATTTAATGCATGTTTGGTTTCATCCATGTAGCAACAGTAGGTCAGCCACCAGGAGGAATGATTAAATTCAAGAACCTGATATTCTAATCAGGGGGTCTGAGGCAGATTCAACCCAGATTCCAACCTTCTTTCACAGTAATAAGCTGCCACCTCCCACTAACACATGCAAGTATTCTCCCAAATAAGGAATACACACACTAGCTGCATGTCTGTCCCAAATGTGTAAAGGTGTGTGTGTGTGTGTGTGTGTGTGTGTCACTATTGGCTGCCAACTTTCTTCACATTTCCACTCTTGAAGATGGTGCTGAAATTGTATCTTTTTTTTATTTGATTTTGTGCACTGTGGGTTTCTCAGCTGTTCTTTGCTGTCTATTTCCCTCCTTTTCATTGTCTGTCAAGTGTCTAGACCAAGAAGAGAGGCAGACACGTCAGAGCAGATAGACTGATGAACTGGCCCTGCTTACAGTTGGTAGTAAGAAAAAAAAAAAAAGAATAAAGGGTCAACTTCTTACCAGTGACCCATGCAGCCTGGAGAAGAGGTCACCACGGATGCAGTAGCAACCTCACTCTGCGTTTTCTCCTCCTTTCTGCAGCGATGACCTTTCTCCAGAATCGTCTATGGGGGAGGAAGGGAAGGGAGGAGAGGGGGAGCAGCAGAGTGAGGCCCAGTCACAACCACAACAACCCCAGCAACAACAGCAACAAGAGACACAGCCACAGACTCAACCGCCACAGCCCCAGTCGGAGCCCCAGCCTCAACTCGAAGTCAAACCACAGCCAGAACCAGAACCGATACCCCAGCCCACACCGGAGCCTGAGCCTCAGCTGCAAGATGAAGCTCCGGTTGAGGAAGTGGCAAAGGAAGCCCAGTCACCCAGCAGAGAGGAGCAAACAGTGGGGGAGCAAGACGTGCAGAAGATGGAAGACGGAGAAGCGAAGAAAAAACAAGACGGAGAGGAGGCACAGGCCGAGCGACGTGAGGGTGAGGCAGCACAGGAAGAAGAGGAGGAGGAAGGGGGAGGAGCAAAAGGAGGTGGGGCGGGGAGGAGAGCCAGTCTGCACCATACGGCCTCACCCTTGAGGGTGCAGCGCAACGGGGCCGGCTCACACTCTGCCACTTCGGACTATGAGCTCTCGCTTGACCTCAAAAATAAGCAGGTAGGGTTGTGTTGGGGATGGTTGGGGGCGGGGGGGGGGGAGGCGGCTTGAAACCTGGCTTGTGTGTATTTTATGTGTTGTTAGTTTGAGGACAACAAATGTTTGTTTATTTCTGATCGGTTCACGTACGGTGTTCCCTATTGGCACTTTTGGACTGTCAAATTTGTATCCTCACCATCATCATCATCATCATTCTCATTCCCATACCATCATTTCATCAGCATTCTATCATGGTTTTGTCTTTCAACAGATTCTTATTGTTGAAATATTTTGTAATACAACTTAACCCCCCCCCCCCTGCCCGCAGGTACTTCATTAAATGATTTAATCTTGTGTTGCATTGTTGTAAAGCAGATCTTGTATATTATTATTTGGCGATGACCCAAACAAATGCACATATCATGGTAATATAGAAGCAGTGTTTAAACATTTTGTGAATGAAAACCATTCTAATGTGTTTCCTTTGCTGCTTTATGAGTCTCAGTGGATGATGAAAAGCCCCAATTTCCCTTTTCCATGGAGAATAAAAGCTGTTATCTGTTCTCATCTTGTTACAGCCAGTTAAACGGATTTTGTTCTCCGAGCGTCTGATACTGACATGTCTCTGAACTGTGACTGTATTTGTACATGTGATTCCATGCTCTCATCTCTTTGTGTTTTCATCGTGTTCATTCAGGGAAGTCATTACATAATCGTATCCATTTCAAGGACCATCAGTCATTTACCGTCCATTGTCATTCAACTAACCCGGCATTCATCAGCTCACGGATCCGCGACAAGGTAAGGAGTCGCAGTGAGTGTCAACTTGAACTGCAACAACTTCTACTGGCAACAGTTTGTTTGTTGCTGTTGTTGTTTTGCTACCTGCTATAATGTGCGATCAAAGGGAGATTAAAAAGGTAACCCTGATATCATCATCCTCACAAGAAAAAGTAATACATGCTTGGTTTAATAAATGCAAACACCCCAAAACGTCCATTATTAACATTGAAGTGACCATAACGTCATCCAGCGCGAACGGCAGTATGTGTGGTTCAACGAGATGAGCCCCCTTATTGAGGGAGAGCGTACGAGGAGGGGCCGGTCTTCCAGTGGGAGGCACATGATTGAGTAAACAGGAATAAAGCAGTGTAATTGTCTTAGTTTGTTTAGAGTTTCTCATTGAAATGTACCTGAATTCATCCAAAGTCTAAGTGGCGCATTTATGACACAACTGTTTGTCTGCGATCTGACAGTTCAACCAGAAGAAGAGAGGTGAAATTCGACGCAACTCTTTAATACGTCAGGTTCTAAGGGTTAAAACTGGGCTTATGTCAAGGGACAATGATGAATCAGTCAAAGCGCGTCCACAATTGGCCTGTTTACCAGTGCCATGCCAAAGCACAATTGTGCCCCCTCAACCGCTGAGCCTGGCCTCAGGCTGCTTCCTGAGCTTGACCACAAGCATGATGTTTGGTCAGGAATCCCATAGGTGAGGACAGAATGGGATGGGAATGAAAATCCACTCTAGTGTTGGGCTTTACGCACTTTAACACACCGTATCACCAAAGGTGACAAGTTTGCACCCCAAAATGAAGGTCCGTTGTAAACAGTAACTTAACAGCAGGGGGAAGACAAGAGGCACATAAAATATTGCCCTGACAATTCTTTTGTCCATTTTGTGGTTTGGTTGCATGGATAGCTTGGTTGCTGTGTTTACGGCCAAATCACAACCAGCTGCTGCCCACGTTCCAAAGCCCCACTGTTCCACTGTCCCAGGGCCAGGGAAGGGTACCATGCCTATGAGTACTCGCACCAGTCAAACATCAAGAGTCACTGGTAGACTCACATCGTACAAGTAGGCCCTAACATTAGCTGGCATGTTCATTGTTACCTCTGACTAAACCTTTCATGAACCCCTATTGTCGATTTTAGTGAACTTAGCAGCATCCCCTGCAAAGGCCTTTCTTTTCTTCCCTCTGTCCTCTGATCCACTCTTCAACTTCAACAGCATCCATATTCAAGTGCTGCCGGGATGATGTAAATACAGAGATGTTCCGTGCCTGACTGGCTGCATTCTGCCAGGTTTTTTTTTTTGGGGGGGGGTAGCTGTTGATGTGTAAAAACCAAAAATGAACCCGAGTTTATGAGGCGTAATCTTGGATTAGTGAATGACAATCGAAACTAACACTGGCGCCTTTGCTTCGTTTCATTCGTCTGCTGCATTTTCACAGATTTTTTGCGTTTCGTCTTCACTCACGGCCTCACTAATTGACATTCAAGTTTGTTTGTTTGTTTTTTAACCTCAGCTCTCTCTCACCTCCATTCACACTCTTTTTTTTTCATATCACATCTGAAACTCCTCCTTTACACTACCTACCCATTAGTGATGGCGGAGATCACTTGGATTGATCTTCTGTCCGTACAGCCTGGTGTGCAGGCAATGGATGAGTCGACAAGTCAATGTCGCGGTGACTGAATCTGTGGGGCAACTTCTTGATTGCCGTGGAGGAACATCAGGACTACAAATATGAGCGTTAACTCATTTCAACTGACAGAAACTCTTTATACTATTTTTTTTAAATGGTTTGTTTCCAATTTTTTCGTCATCAATAATTATACATTTATATTTCCACTCAGTATGGAAATATATTGAAATCCCATTCAATTGAGGCTTGAATTAAGGCTAAAGAAGCTCAGATTAGCAAATGGGGTGACACTGTTCTGTAGTTTGCAGCTGAGAGTCAGTACTATAAATGCTCTCGAAGTTGTAGCCATTCTCATGCAACTGTTTTCTTTTTTTTTGACTCTGTTAAATCAACACAGGCGTATGTCATTCATTCATCCAGCTTCTTCTGTCAGAATCATCCACTGACCTTTTGGGTGACTGTCTTTGGTCGCTAAACGTCTCACTGTCTTCTGGTGACGTCGAGTCATATCGTCTTCATTATCGTTTTCATTTGGTAATACAGTCAGCATTAGTTGTGTCCCAGTTTTGCCGTTATATAATCATCTCATTAATCATGCAGATGTTTCTGTGCTGTAAGACATTGTGCATGAGCATGAAAGCTAATAATCACGGCTTTGCATTTTGCCCCTTGCTTCTGCAGCATGGGAGACGTGATAATCTGCAGTTTTACTTTTGCTCATGAGTCATGTCATACACATTTAATGGTGTCACCCATGAATTAGTATTATAGTAGTGGGTTATTTAGGGCAGGCTTTTGCACTTAGATTAGTTGAACACATTTAGTGCAAAGGAAATAATGCGTAAATGGAGGGCAGATTACCTGTGTCTTCTAAGGAAGTAGTCATCAGGGCCATGTCTTTCCCTCATGAACCAAAATCAAATGTAAAGGATCCAAATTTAAAGGATAAAAGAAGGAAAAGACCCAAAATGGGCAAAGTGAAAACCTTGCCTAAACCAAGGGTTGGGTAAAAGTTCCAACCTTTGGAATTGCAAATTATTGATTCGTGATCAATCACTCGGGGCCAAATTTTGGTACCTGAGAGCACATTAACAGAGTAAACTATGTGTTGGCACAGGAGAGACCATATGAACCTCACTCCTGCAGGTTACACTGAGGTTAGGCTTGTCAAACCATAGCCAGCACTTGCAGGAAATGCAAATCTTGTGACACACCCCACCCAAGGAAAAACCTTAATCACAAAATACACTGCATCCAAAAGTCTTTCCGTGTTGAACGTGCCAACATTTGCGTGCCTGGAAGTTGAAAAATCTGGACAACAGAAATTAAATGTGTTCTGGATAAAGTAAAGTACCAAAAAAGTACTTGGAGGTACAGGTTACCAGCACTACCAGCTCAGGCATCAACTGTAGCCTGTTAAAGAGCAGGGCAAGAAAGGATTTGACGAGTTGACAGGCAAATAAAGGTGAGACCCATTAGGGCGGAGCCATCACACAGGTGGCAAAATAGGACAAAGATGATCAAGAGTGAAGCGCCCATAAAAATCAAACTGGAAGCTGTTAGAGTGATATAACTGTCCAGAACAGGACTGACAGCATTTCCTCTGAAGTATAAATATCTCTAGAAAAAACATTCCTTTTTTTAAAGCAGCATTAATATTTCATGTACACAAAGAGCGTTCACCATCACTACCTGATGCCCCAAATCCGCCACCGTCCATGCAGCTCAGATGTATTTGAAATGACTGTTTTCTATTTCCAGCGGGATCATTACTTAAATTTTCCATAATCGCTCTTTGAACTTTGAATTAAATTTGACTCTCAATTTTCAGTCTTTTTTTTTTTCCCCTCTGTACACCTCCCGCAGTTATTCACCTTTTTCCTTGTTGAAATGGGAACGTGAGGTCAGCTCGGGGCTGATCTGTCCATCAAAATCGATCCCGGTGGTACAGAGCATTGTCCTCGCCGTTCTCTCGAAACACTGCATCTCCGCAATAATCTCTTTCCATCAGCGTTTAGTGAAGTGATCAGAGGTAGAGCTGACAGTCAGCTAATGGGGGGATTTTTGGCATGTGCAGTCACCCGTCTTACCATCTCTTTCTTGATCCTTCTCCTTTTACGCCCTGAACCACTCGTCTCGTGTGTCTGTGTGCCTTGCTGTTCTTCATAGGCCCCTTTTCCAAAGGATTTGTCTTATTATTTTCCAGATAGATGCTAGGCTGGCCACCCCGATCCCTGCTGCATCACAGGCTTGTTTTAACCTACTTTCATACCTTTTCTATATTACCTTCCTTCCTTCCTTCATCCATCATGTTCCAGTTTGTCCTGGTGGCCCTAAGTGTATCAGATAGACACTCTGGTAAAGAAAGCAACGTGACCCAAATGCTTTATTCATCATCCCTGACCTGGCTTACGCAGAAGGCAAAACAAACAAGCTCAACTGCCACATTTAATCAAATGCAACCACACTGATGTCCCTTTCTCACTACCAAGGGCACCTCTGCAGCGGAGCTCCATACTGAATTGGATTTGATGAGGGGCACCTTTTTGAGGAATGAGGTTGTACAAAACTACGCAACGTCAATTTTGCATTGCAGAAATATCGATAATCTTGTCATTTTACAGTGCACACAGAAGAGAAAGTGATGAATATTCAGGATGAGTTCAGCAAGTCGACAAGAGCTGACAGCAATGTACTTAATCGAGAAGTCACCATCAACAGAAGAGCTCAAAACTGGAGTCCCTTTACAGAAAGGCCTTAATATTCTCAGAACGTCTCACTTCGCTTGCAGAGGCTCTGCAGTGAAAATGTAAATGGAGTAGATAAGATGGATTTTCAGTGTCATTCCACTTTTCTAAAGAGCTTTGTATGTGATTCCATTTGTCCAATGAAAAGGCGAGAGGCTGCATTTTGTTGAACTAACCACTTACCACGAATTGCAAACGTCTAGAGGCATTACAGCCTATCAGTGCTTCCTTGCACAAGTTCATATATGGTTGGCTGACTGTCAAGAAGTAAAGTGAAGCAGTAGAAAGTCACATTTTCACTATCCGTGGTCCAGTAACCATATGTACTTAGGACAGCAACCTGCAAGAAGCGAACTAATCCTTCTATCTCTCGTTCCTAAAACCCAATGCTATTCTAAATGTACAATTTACATAGAAATCAATGCTGCATATTTGTCAAGCGACAGGATATGACACTGTTACATTTCAAAGCCCCCTCCACATCCATGCCCTCGACAAAGTTATAGAGCAGAGAGAGAATTATAATCATTGATTTAGTCTGAATGAGGAGGATTTCAAAAGATGTGCGCCGCACAATGTGACTTGAGAAGATAAGAGCTCTTTCTGGGCATTTGCAAAGATACCCACACCGTGATTGTTCTGGGAAAGAGGTTTCATCTAGTGTTTGAGCTGCTGCCAGATGAGGATGGCTATATTACATCTCTATCTATTTCCCACAGCATTTGAACAATTTTTCACAGGCAAGATTAATGGCTTGTTCGGTTTCAGATGATTTAAAGTTGCGTGGAGGACCTCTCGATGGATTCTGTAGAGATTATGAGTTCTATTTGCTGAGGAAATGAACAGTTTGTCCAATTGTCATGAATCAGCTCTCTTCTCTCTTTGGCACTGTGGCTCTTTGACCAAACTCTTTCAGTACACATATCACAGGGCCACCCTGCAAGATACAATTACTGATCACGACCCATGATATATTCCTGAATGTGTAGTACTTACATACCCACAATTTGCCACTTTTTTTCCCCCAAAGAGTTGGACTTTGCAACCTCTTTCATCTTCTAGGATTCCAATTTATTTTTGCTATCGCCACAATCATCTTGTTCCTTTTTACTGTTCAGCTCATTTATTTCCACTGACACTCATTTCAACCAGCTGTTCAGCTCATATTCACCTTCAGTGCATCACAGAGACTGACGAGATGACAATTAAACACTGGTAATGACCTGGCTCTCTTTTCAGGTCAGAAACCAAACACAGAAACCTGAGTGGGTTTCTGGGTCCTGAACCTGGGTTCTCATCAATATGTAGCCATCGCTGTGATGGTTATCTTGTCAATGATTAAGTTGTATTTCTACAAAACTAACCCTGAAACGTTTGCCCCCCTGGTGCAGTTTCTTTGTTGCATTCAAACTCAAGTGTACGCCAAAACAACCGGAGTGAGAACGGTTGAAGAGTTGGTCTCAACCCCGCTCTGTTGTAGTAAAAATGAAGTCTGGTGAAGTGAATTTATGACGAAAACCGAGGGGAAAATGCTTCAATGCATTAACTGATTAGCCAACTAACACTTCGCCAATTTTCAACTTGACAATATCATATATTTTCCTGTGATTCATATGTTACTTGTGTTTATCTCCCTTTTTGAAAATCCACGAATAAACACAGGATTTTCATCATTTCATTTTTTTTCTCTCCTGTTTTCTGTATTTTCTAGATCGAAATGTTAGAACACAAATACGGGGGCCACCTCATCTCTCGCCGTGCTGCCTGCAAAATCCAGACTGCCTTCCGCCAGTACCAGCTCAGCAAGAATTTCGAGAAGATCCGCAATTCTCTCTTGGAGAGCCGTCTGCCTCGGCGCATCTCCCTTCGCAAGGTCCGTGTGCAGAACACGGAGGGTTTCTCAGCTGAGCGGGCCCTGGCAGAAAGCTGTAACTTGGCAGGCATCCCATTGGTACGCTCACCTTCTCTTCCTGCCACAGTGGGTGGTACCCTAACCGATCTGGAGGACTCCTTCAGTGAACAGGTCCAGTCACTGGCAAAGTCCATTGATGATGCACTCAGCAACTGGAGCCTGAAGACAATGTGTTCACTGCAAGAAGGTGGCACGTATCAGTTCAGCGCCGACTCATTCAACACAGCAGCTGCAGGAGTAGGAGGTGGAGGAGATGGAGGTGGCGTGGGAGAGGCAACGATTCATCAGGGTCCGATCGACCCAAGTGACCTATCGAGAAGTGCAAGCAAGCTGATGATGGCATTCCGGGATGTCACCGTGCAAATTGACAGCCAGAATTTCCGGGTTTCGTCCTCAGTCATGGAATCGTCCACGTCTGTCACACTTGGCAGCTGTGTTCAACAAGACGGAACATCGAGCACTTTCACGACGACTTCCACAACAACCAACTCCACTCCAGCCTCCGTTGCATCTGATCGCTCGCAAGAACCGCCCCCTCCTCCAGTAGAGGTTCCAACTGAACCCACTGACCCCCCACCACCCCCACAAGAACCCCCGCCACCTCCAGAATTAGAAATAGAAGGAGGTGATCAGGATGTTGAATTCCCTGCACCCCCTCCGAGTGAAGAAGAGCTTTTAGGGGAGGATCAGCCACCTTTAACCCCTCTTGACAAAATGGCCGCCCCTCAAAGCCCAGAGGAGGTTGTGGTGGTACCACCTCCAACAGAACCCCCCCAGCCCCCTCCACCACAGGAGACGGTGCCATTGGCAAGTTCTCCTGTAATAGAGCCGCTTGAAGTTAAGAGGAGTGGTTCAGAGACGGCCGACAACAGCTCGGAGCAGATGAGCAGCAGCAGTACATCCACAGAGGCGCGTTCCACCTCTGAGGCCTCATCCAAGGAGGCACTGCAGGCCATGATCCTCAGCCTGCCACGCTACCACTGTGAGAACCCCGCCAGCTGTAAGTCACCCACGCTATCCACTGACGTCATGAGAAAACGCCTCTACCGAATTGGCCTCAACCTCTTCAATGTGTGAGTACACAGTGATATTTTATTTTTATTCTTAATGTTTTATGATTGCAGTAGAATATGAGAGACTTTAGAATGGATGATATCAATGCCAAGGGCTGAATTATTTTCACTTCAGCAGCCCTGAAATTAACTTTTTCCCGTTCAAACACAACTGATCAAATACATAGATCAGATGTTCAATTCTGAAGTTTATAAATCATTTTTACATGTGAAATTCATGTACCTCAATTCCCCATTAAGAGAACTGGGAGTTTGACAGACCCCTCTGGACTCAAACAGAAAAGAAAAATCTCTTTCCCTCAAAAGTATCTATTGTGCTAAAAGAACAAACAGAATGAAGCCAAAGTCCCAAGCTAGATCTAAGGTGTCTTTCTTCTCAGAGAGACAATCGAGAAAATGGACTAAAGGGAATGAATTATTGAGACATGAGTGAAGATTGATTTAGACAGGAATGAAATGTGAGTGCCTGAGAGGTTGAGATGAGATAGCACAATGGGGTATAACCTAACAAAGCTAGCAACAGTCAAACTCAGCCGCAGCTGCCGTGGCTACATCAAGCTTTCCTCTCTCACATGACACGTAAACAGTCTGCAGTGTTAAAAGTGTCGGGCTCGACGACGGAAAATGACAACTGATGGCAGGTTTTCATTAATTGCAGCGAGCTAATGTTAGCTCCATGAGTTGGCAGTCTCTAGCATACTGTTAAGAGGTGTGTTTGGAGTGGACAAATACACGGCAATCTAAACTGTTTGCGCTTGTGTTGCTTTTGAAAGGTCAAAAAAGAGACACAACCTTCCAAATCCCAACCCTCTAAAATGCCAAGTTATCACTCTAAGTCGCATACACACCTCTGACAGTTCAAAGCTTGACTGACCTGCTGTACCAAGTTTTATTTTTCTAAGCTATAATTTGACAAATTATAGCTTTAGCAAGTAGTCAGTCCCAATGTGAAGGGCAGAGTTGCATCAAAACAATGGACAGTAGGTATGTGATTGGTTGTGCTGGGCATTTTAAAGAAAAGTGACACCTTTTCTGCTTGTACAGAGTGAATTCATGACATCGATATAACACACAGGGAGGAGTAGAGTAACTGCAATTTGTTGCAACTGGCTACAAATGAGTTTAATTTCATAGGATGTGGATGGAATGCTACGGCACAGAGTACGGGCAAGTCTGTGTCGTGGTTTGTTGCAGCTTGTAAACACAAAATTCTTTCAAATCGGGCCCTGTTCTTTGGACTCAGTGGCATCAGAAGTGTCCACCCCTGTCCCATGTGTGCCAGCTTCCAGCTAGCACATGCTAAACGCCGGTCAGCTTGTCCCAGCTAAACATTACAAGGACAAGCTAACTGCCGGTGAGAGCGAGCTCCAATGTCAGCCAGGACAAGCTAAACACTGGCTCGTGGGAAACTAGACTAAAAGAGATTTGGCATCACGTGTTATCCTAGCAAAGAACAGCAGTGAATCAGGACATAAACCATTCACTGGAACTGTTCCACGTAGCGCAATATTCATCTTGCTTGTGCTCTTATAGCAGGACTCTTGCTAATGCCGCAAACACTGGTTAGAGGAGCCAAACCTTGTACTTGTACCCGACCAAGTATGGAGTATTTACTAATTCCATAGACATATTCAAGGACTTGAAAATCTTTGTTGCTGTGTTTTCTTAAACAATGGTTAGACGGACAGTTGGGGAGGAGTTTTGTCATCTGTGTGTATCATAACATTTACATGGACACCTACGGCAAGCCAGGTGCCAGGTATGTCAAAGTGCAATCCAAGGTCTCCATTAAAAAGGAAAAAGTCTATGCATGTATTTTTCACCTTTGCATTTCCCACTGTGGCTTCACAGACAGACTGAAGAACAGACGCTCTGTCTTGAAAAGCTTGTTTACGTCTGCTGGTTGCAGCTTTTCAGTCACTCTGAATTCACTTCCCCCTTGCCGCCGAGTGAAGTGTGACAAAGTCAGAACCAGATAAGAACTTGCCAAGACGCAAACCAGACAGGTGCAAGGTGGTTACATGGCAGCGAGAGATAGGAAGGGAAGGCGTTGCCATGGTGACAAGCGTGCACGGGGGCCAGCACTGACTGAATCTGTTCTGTTGATTTGTTGAGAGAAACACTGAATCCTTGAGATACCTGTCATGCCATCTCAGTGTTGGAGCAGGAAGTAGAGCGTTTGACCTGAAGCTACTTAGCCTCTCCAAATCTCTTCCATATCTTCTTGGAGACCTACATTTTTATTTAGGTTACTGCAATATATAATACGTAAGCTGATTAAACGTTGAGTCAACGTCAACCCTGATTTGATTTTAGCATCCCAACTTAGTGGCTGCAACCGTAAAAATTAAAAATAAAAATGTCTCAGCAGCAGACTTGGAGGAATCCTAGAAATGGGAAGATTTACCATTATGCTCCATTAGAATTTCACCCACAGCATACCCTAGAGGTCTGTGGCTCTCCACATATTCAAATAAATGAACTGGACTCCCCCACATACATTACAAACTGAGCTCGACGGCTGATGGAAGAGCCGGGTAACAATTAGTCAGAATAAATGAGGAGCGAATCTAGAAAATAGTGGCAACGATCCACAAAGCCTTAACTTCTCATTAGTCATCCTGCTGCCAGTGGTGACTGTAATTAAAAGTTCCGTCGGTGCTATGTGAATCAGCACCTTGGGAACCGAGTGGAAAATTTTGAACATTTCAATCCAAGCAGGTTTTTAGTTTTTTTTTTTTCTTCTTCTTCTTTTTTCTTTTGTCCCTTTCACCTCGAACATTTCCATGAAAGCTTTTCAAAATACGTCAAGAGCGAGAGGGGGAGGGGGGAGGGAGAGAGATGCTCTTCGTTCCCATGCGAGCAAACCCACTACAAGATTTTGTTAAGATATTGCCCCAATTAAGCCGTCTCAAACAAATTTAGAAGATTGGCGCTCATAAACACACGTAATCTTTTTGCTCGCTGCCAAGCTCTGCAGCGCGAGAAAAGTGCACAATAAAGCCGATTAACTTTGACTCAATGCTGGAGCATGACACTGAAAACAAGAGGAGGAAAGGGCTGTGCGGTGGGTGAGGAGGGGGAGGCAGAAGGAATTATCGCCAGATTAGAGAATGAGAAAAATGCCACCCAAAAAAAAAGAAAAAAACAAAAAACCCTTTAGTTGCTCTGTGTTTCTGACCTTTTTACCAAACTGTCTCATGTTTATACCAATTAAAAGAATCGGTCAAACAAATAGGAGAATATTTAAAAGATACGGGGGGGGGGGGTGTTGGAGTAAGATTTATTGCTTCCTTGCTCTCTTGGTCCCTTGGTCTAGGGGTAAAACTGCTGCTGTATTATTCCCAGAACATCTTAACAAAGCCCACTTAGACACAGAGAACATGCAACCCCCCCTACTGGAAAGAACCTGGAACGGCCATGGGTTCGACCCCGTGACCGTCTGACTGTGAGTTGCTGTACCCTGATCCACCCTCAAGCGCTGGCCTGGACATGAAAAGAAAATCAGAGAGTTCCATAAGAACGCAGAACCAATCGTCCAAACATCTTAAGTTGGTGTGAACCACAAACCTCTTCATTTCAAGAATTTATCCAAAAATCGTTTTCTTAAACATACAAACAACAACAAAAAATCACCCTCTGACTTTGAGACGAGGGAACCGGACAATGCGAACTCATTTCCCGGTTTTAGGACTCGTTCCTATGCCACTTCATTGTTCCGTAACAAAAATGTCTGAATGTCACATGCAAATTTATAATGATAACTAGAAACAATATTGACTTTAAAAGATAAGTTTACTTCTATCGATCTCACCCTCAGGACAATGTGACTTGGTCGCTGAACGGCCTGGGTCATGTCCTAAGGATGAGGCTGTGGGGGTATTTTCTTCCTTTCCTTAAGATTTTAGAAGAACAGCTCAACTTCAACAAGTATGTCGAATGAAATTAAACTATACTTCCATTAGTTTTTCCAACACTTTGATCGCCATAAGTCCGTTCAGCCGCTGGAGTGACAGAAAAAAAGAAGCTATGTGCAATTTTGCTCTTTTTAATCTATTTGTTCAGATTTTATTTGAAAAGGTCAGCACTTATTTTCCGCGTCTTTAGACAGGAAGTAAGGACTTGTAATGACTGTTTAATGCCCGTTAGATTTGCGAGGGACTGCGACTTCTCTGGCCAAGTGTTCTCAAGATGACGGGGTTTTATAACCTTTTCCTGTCTATTTGCAATCCCCTCGTCTCATTCCCCTGATCAAACACCTTTAAAGATAAGCTCACTTTTAATAAATTGGCTACAAGGGTAGGGAGCGATACAATGAGGAAAGGAGAGCCAAAGAAAAAAGACGTAGAGAGAGCAATCAGGCTTGAGGCTTATTAGTTCCACCAGTTCATATCCTCCCTCTAATACCTGCGCTGGTGTATCCTTTGCATCTTAAACAGCGCCGTTTGCTTTGGGCTAAAAGTTAGGTATTGCTTGATCGTGCGAAAAACTCACAGTCGGTTAGGTAATTGGAATGTTTTTCTTGCGTCAGGTGGTCCATGCGCCACCTTAACAGGTTAAAAAAAGAGACGGGAAAGAAACTTGGATATATGTGTGTGAGATCGTGGGCGCAAGAGCCGTCACAGGAATAAAAAAAAAAAAAAAATGGAACAGCGAGTGATGGAAATAGCAGAAACATGAGAGAGAGGCACAGAAACCAGAGAGAGAGAGACCATTTGATAAAGTTTCCACCTTGAGTGTGAATAGAATGACAATGACTTCATTGTGTGAGGCGGCGAGTGTGTCAAGGACACTGCTTTCACACACACACACACACACACACACACACACACACACACACACACACACACACACACTAGGGAGCTGGTGTCAAACCTTCAACGTGGCCGAGGAGCGGTGTGAGGGGTTGTGACATTGGTGATGTCGTTCTCTTTTTGAATGAGTGGCTTCAATATGTTTTTACCAGACATTCACCTTTCCCTCTCGCATATTGAAGCGTAGAAATGGCATCGATAACCACATCAAAGCAGATCACGGTGGAGTCAGATCTGTGCTTAACCACGCGTAAAACCGGAGAACCACCGGGATGAAAGCACAGGTAGCATATCAATGTATAAGGGATGATGTAATCGTGACTCTGTGTGTGTGCGTGTTCTAAATATATGTCAAGAAAGGCTAATTAAGAGAGCTCAGCAAAGAGTACCGAGCTCCTCACGAGGGATAACTTGCTGTCAGAGAACTTTCCGTGTGTGTGTGTGTGTGTGTGTGTGTGTGTGTGTGTTTGTTTTTGTATATCTGTGTGCCCGTATTAACATTCTGCCCTTAGTGCTAAATGACCCGGTGCATAATTACAGACTGAAATCCAGATGGTGAACACAGGAAGCAAATTTCTCACGAACACAACAGCCTTACCATTATGTTCTCTATATTTAAAACGATAAGGCCGGCCATGTTTTACATTTCCTGTTGTATGTATGTCTTTCTCATCCTAGCAATATGATCATATATACCACCCCCCCCCCCCCATCATATGGCACACGTGATTTTTTTTTCATACCAATACATAAGATTAAGCATCAGAAGAACGTGTAAAATCCTAAACTATGCCACTGTCAATACCATAAACGTACAAACTACACATCATACACACATGTAGATTGAGAAACAAGGATTAAAACAAAGAACCCTCAGTTTCTATTTGTCTGAAAATTACTTTTTTGGTGAAAAATGAGAGGTCAACATTTTTAAAGGAGGAGCTGATGATGAAGGTGTGTTCAGAGTGAGAGCTCAGCGAGCAGAACAAACGCCACGCAGTATTAAATACGTGCTTCATTCGAGGCGGCGTTGACGGGTGATTTTGTGATGCGAGCGGACTTGCGTGACCCGCCTGAACTACTGATTACGCCTGATCTTTTAAAATGCTGGGCTGGAAAAATCTAAAGGGGAAAAAAAAACAACCAACTACCGCATTTTCTCTCCAGTACGTTGTCTTCTCAGCAAAAGCTTGATGGACAAGAGCAGGCGAGTCCACATTGACGTCATGACTCGAGCGTTATGAAGCGTACCGTTACACAAATGTGTTTCCTGACAAAAACACACTAATCAGCCTTCATTCTAGCTGTCACAAGTAGGTTATGAAACAAAAAATGTGCTCATCGGGAGATAAAGGCAACATGGAGTGATACTGTAAGAGTTCTAAGGTTCTGTCAGTTGGTGATAAAACAGATGGCTAATCAAGGTGCTGGGGGATGCATCGGAAAAGCTGCAATTTGGGGGAAAAAGTGTGTGAGGGGGGGAGAGCGTTCTGGCTGTCACACGGTTTAGTTGTGAGTTGACATCTAAGCTTGACGTGCGGCTACTGTCTGCCGCCACCATTCCTCACCACCTTCATCTGTGTCTCCCCCTCTTTTCCATTGGTCTTCACCTAAAGGTGAAAATAAAGTTCATTGTTATCTCTCAAAACGACTCATTTACCATCACATAAAAGTTCATTTGCATGACCTCTTCAGTCGGATTAAGCTTTAGTTAAAGGACCACGTCAGCTTTTGGAGAAATGCATTTATTTTTCATGGATGCCCTTCTCTGACTGCTAGTTAGCTTAGCTTAATGAATGGTAGTGGATGGGAAGTGTTAGCATCAATTAGAAGAGTGACTGCTTCTCTTCATCGTGGCCGACTTTGTAGAGAAGACGAGGGGGATTCATTTATGCCAAATCAAGATCTGGACCGCATCCATTTGAAAACTTTTGACTGAGGCGTGCTAACACTTCCCATCCATTACTATTCATTGTGCTAAGCTAACTAGCAGTCAGCCACTTTCCCAAAAAGTTGGCATGTTCCTTTAACATTCCAGGTTGCACACACCTTCTTTGATTATATTCTTCTTTCAACAATGATTCCCATATAAAATAAAACAAAAACTGAGTTCCCTCGTGCGACAACTCCGTTTTTCACACTTCTCGGCCTGCTGGGCAGTATATTGATTTATGGTTTTAGGCTTTGTGACTTTTCTGGTTTGGTTCACTCTTCCAGGCAGCAAAAATAAAGCTCCTCTGAACCAACTGTAGGCTAATCACCAAACAGCAGATGGAAGTTTGCAGCAACTGTGGTTGAGCGTTGCGGAGGATTTAACCGCTAAAAGCAAATATTTTCCCCAAGGGTTGACGGAGCTAAAAGCGTTTAGTGTTGGACTGACATCCAACCAGAAACGCCGCTAAGGTTACTGAATATGCAGCTGTGTGCCACACATCTTGGTTTAATGTTCATCACGGTTCACCAGAGCCGTGGCCTCCTTTATTTCGCCACAATGTCTCCTCCTCCTCTCTGTATTCCTCCCCTTTTTTTTTTTCCTTGCCCGTCTTCATCCCTTCATCCATTTGTGATTACAAATAATAATCACCATGTGTGATCCATCTGTTGTTGGGCAAACATCAAATGAGCGATGGCTGCCAAATTCATTTGGCGAGATATTACCTTCAGCTGAGAGGGTGAGCGAGAAGCTAAGAGCGTGATGAGGCTGTCACAGCAGATGCTTTCAGGCGGTCGGGCCTGCACTCATCATCCTGTCCCTCTCTGTGCTTACACTCCTGTTCCTGCACATCTGCTCTGTCTGGTCCTCTTCCAGCCCTCCTCCTTCACCCTGCCCTTTATCCTCTCCCCTTCCCTCTATCCCACCCTCACCTAACTAAACCCATTAGCTGTGATACACACATGACTCGGTTACGCAAAGGCTAAAACACTGTATAGAGTCAGCAGAGGGAGAGCTGCGGAGCAGAAGTCTCCCTAGGGCGACCATCTCCTGTCTCTGGAAGAGTTATAAATACTTTTAAAGCTTCCATATTCAGAAAGTTGTTTCTGCTATAAAGTCAGAGGTGTAAAATAAAAGCTGTGAGATTTGTGAGATGCAATTTATAAAACTGTGAAAAGGGCATTAGGCAAAACAGAATCAATAATCGTAATTACAAACATAAAAATGATGCAATGCCATAGACAAGAGTTGGAGCAGATACTGTAGGAGCAGAAGGAAGCAAGGCCTGGGAAGAAGAGCCAAATGCTGGCGGCAGATTACAATCAACATTTCTCTAATTTTAGATAAAGATCGTGTGATTCGCTTGGCTGGTTTTTAACCTTCCAGGCCGCCATTGATTTGTGTTCATTCTGGTTTGTAAGATGAACCTCAAGAGACTTGAATTCCAGCGGCAAATCAGTCGCTTAATTGAGGGAAGAGAAATATTGCGATCCGGTTGTTTACCCCGACCTGTCGCGACCCAAATCTTTTCAGTTCATCCTCGAGTCCCAGTGGAGATTCAGGACAGGTATTTCTTTTCTTTTTCTTTTTTTAAGAAAAATTCCTTGAGGCGTTCATGAGACGCTGCGATCATCTGAGGTGACAGTGACCTTGACCCCTCACTCCCAAAATCTTTTCATTTCATCCATCAGTCATCGCGGCGGAGATTTTTTTGACAAATCTGAAGAAATTCTCTCAAGGTGTTCCTGAGATGTTGTGATCAGGTGATCTATCACCACCTTAATCTTTCAGGTCAAGGTCAACAGGTGACAGTGACCTTGACCCTTCACCCTTTTTTTTTGCGGATCTGTTCCAAACCACATGGAGACGCGCTTTCATCTCAGTCGGGAACCTTTTTTCTTACCCTTTGCCACCTTGAGTGTGTGACGATGACGGGACACAACAGATCTGATCTCGTCGCCTGCAAATGGCGGCGTGGACGAAAAGAAAAAAAAAAGAGAAAAGAAACAGATATGAGAAAGAACTCTTTTTTTTTTTTTTTTTTTTTTTTTTTTTCCTGCTGTCTGAAGGAGATCTTAATGAGAGGAACTCCTCAGTCACCAAACACAGAAACAAAAACCTGTATCCAAACCAGCCGTTAGGGTTCTGGCAGTGCGACAACCTGTTTAGTACTTCTTAATTAATGTTGTAATCCACAGCTTGTTGGTTTGCACAGTAAGCACCGAAGATAATACATTCAAGGTTTTTATTTTTTTTGTTACAAAAGTACAGCTTTGAAATACAATCACGAATAGAGGACGTAGCTTTACTTTCCTTTGGTTTGTGTTGAACAGCCGCCACCAGATGATGGTAATCTGAGCAAAATTTTCAAGAGCGAGCCGTCTGTAGCACATAATGAGCAGCTTCCAGTCACTCTGTGCTCCCGCCAATATTCATGACATAATATTGCAGCTGTGCAGTTTGGGAGCAGTGCCAGGGGATTTGTGCATGACGGACTGTTTTATTTTCACTCATTATCTCCTTCTCCTCTGGTTTATCTCAGAAACCCTGACAAGGGCCTTCAGTTTCTGATCTCACGAGGCTTCATTCCAGACACGCCCATCGGCGTGGCCCACTTCCTGCTGCAGAGGAAGGGTCTGAGTCGACAGATGATTGGAGAGTTCCTCGGAAACAGCAAGAAGCCCTTCAACAGGGACGTCCTGGAGTGAGTAGCACCGGGGAATGGACACGTTATTGGTATTTTCTGATGAACAAATGGTGCGGTGAGGTTTTACGCACAAAAGCACTTGGTTAGGAATAAATCATGGTTTGGTTCTCATTAGCAAGACGTAACATTTGCACGTTGCAGGCATTTGTCTGATCCTTTGTGCAAAATCCAATTGTCAGCATTCGGGATTTTTGTTGTTGTTGTTTTCTTCCACAATTGGAAACAAAAATGAAGAATGAATGAAAATAAGTTCCAATGGAATTTTCAGGATCTAGCGAACAACCTTGAAACTTTGAATGTAGTTCAACTAGCAAGATGGAATTATAAAAGATGGAAAATCAGGTGACATAAAAATGATTTTTTTTTTTAAAAAGCCGTGCATTTTTAAAAAAAAAATTTTTTTGTTGCCATCTTTGCGCCTTTTTAATTACTGAACCACGATCACTGTTTTATTGACACACCCGTCAAAGAAGAATTCATGTCAGAAAAGAGGGATAAAATGGAGTATTCAAATAAGTCTTGGTGTGTTTACTGTGGTTTTCAGCTTCAGACAAAAGCCTAGGATTGATGCTTCTTTTGAAGGACCGTCTAAAAATAAGAATAAAGAAAGGGATGGATAGAAACAGAGGGGGGGTGTAGAGAACAAGGACAGATGCCTCTTCTTACTGTTACTCATCAAATCAATGTTAGGACACACACGTGCATTAACACACACACGCACACACACACACACACACACGGGCGTGACTCACGTGTCCCTGTAAGTTTCAAAGCAAATAATAGGAATCAGATTAATGATCAGGAACAAAACTTCCGAGATCTTTTTTGCCCGCTCTTTCTCGCAGTTATTTCCATTTTTCAGCCCTTCACTGACTTTATCTCAGTAATTGTCATTTTTTTTATTCTACTGCATTACCCCAACATTTGCATATCAACCTGAAAGAGTTTTTGTTTTTTTTTCACTCTTCTGCACAAAGAACCAAAGCAAGAACGCATTTTTAGTCTCAGCAGGGTCAGACCTAACAAGACATAGCACTCTAGTGAATTGTTCACCCCGGTGTGCCCTGATTCAATAACCATTCCCTAAAAAACGGACATCGCCGAAGCTCCACATACATTCCATCAACAGGATTATGCTTTTAAGGCTTCCAGCAGTAATTCACAACATAGATCAGCTCTGCTCATGTGACACCGGAATATATAGATGCCTATTTTCTCTGGAGGAGCCACACACAGAAGCTCGTGGAGTGGAAGTGAACAGCAGCCGCTGCCATCACGGCAGAGTAAAAAGTGTGTGTCGGAGCACTTTGGATAGTCACAGGAGAGCGAGTGAATGATGGCAGTCTAAAGTGAAAATCACTCACGGTGATTTAGCGAGAACATCGTTTGTGGGAAAGAGGCTTTATGTGCGTGTCAGTAATTTTTTGCTCACGTCGGTTCTGGCGCCTCATTCTTGTAACATTTCTCCAATCGTAAACAGTGTTTCGAATGTCTCGCGTCAATTAAGTTAAATTGTGATCATAGATTATGAAGTGCCAAGAAATGTGCCCCCCTCCCTCCCCTGAGGACTCATTTACTGATAATGTATTGTTCTTGTTAAGCAGCACAGAATTAGATCTCAGCTTCTCGTCGCCTGCTCAAAAAATATGCTTCCATCTGGCCCTCTTCTTTCTTTTTATTTGTACCTGCCAGCGCAGCTTCGCAAACATAAAATTTAGCCTCACTATGCTGACAGATGTGTCTTACCCTGCCAGGCACTGTATACTGATCAACAAACAGGATAAGTGTGTGTGTGTGTGTGGGGATAGGAAGAGGAGTGATGTGCTTAGGCTAGAGAGCAGCTCGTCTGACGTTACATAAACAAGGAGTGACAGTCCGGGAAGAAGGGAGCGAGAGAGAGGTGGTGAGTCATGAAGAGGGCGATCAGAGGCTCGGCAGTCGAGAGAGTTGATCAAGTGGAGGATCAAGTCAGGCTTTTTAATCCAGTCGTGCGATGTTGTGATATTATACACATTTCTTGTGTTACCACTGTCTTCAGGACTCACAACAAGGCTTTAAAATCTTCCGGTCGACTCCTGCAAGCCCCAGCTTCCTCCTCCTCAGCGGCAGGCATGCTAGGTTTGATGGCGTCTCTCCAGTTACCCAAAGTATGAGTGACGTCACATGTGTGACGAGCTGGTGAGAGCTGACGCAGTATTATGGGTAACAGAAGCAGCAGCCTCCAGATGTAGTCACTGTTGTAATAACTTTAAAAAAAAAAGAGAGTTTTATGTTGTCTGTGATATTGATTTCGCTTGTTTTTAAAAAAAAATGTTTTCCTTATTTCCCAGTTGTAGCCATAGCAACAGTGTTAAAAGGTCTAGCCCTTCACATTTCAGTCTCCAAATCAGCAGTGGGCAGCAGATTACCACACAGTCAGTTTAGGGCAAGACTCAGTTTACTACCTGACCCAGTGTGTCGCTCTTGAGGGACGAACTGGTATTACAAGGCAAGAGCAGACAGTGTTAGCTTCAGGCTATCAATGAACTATTTATAGTTGTTGTGACAGTGCTGTCTTTAGCCTGACAGATTAAGGAAAACTAGCGGTCAGATCTGTATCAGGATTAGCTTGGTTTCCATACATGTGTATTTAATGATATTGGTTTTAGGACATTTGACCATATGGGATCTAGCAGTTAGCCGGCGTGTTCTACGGTAGCAACACAGTAGCTGATGCAGGGGGAGATCTGGAACAGAACTGTCAGCCATCAGCGATGATCATCAATTATAAAGGCCAATACGTCCAATTGATGTTCCTCCGTGGCCCGAAGCGTCAAGTTGCTCCAATCGCACGTAGGTAGTACATTTATTCATCAAGCGGTGAGGAAATGGCTTTCATAATGGGTTCGGGTCCTAAAAAACATGGCCTATGCAACACCATCATCTGGCGTCATAGTAGAACAGTTGTACTTCTAGGACGACCGGTAAGATGTGGTAATAATACACAGCAGAAGTCAGTAATATGAGTAGCTGCTGTACTGACTGGACTTATAGTATGATAGTATGTAGCATGATGGTAGTAAAAAAGCATAATAATCATAAACATTGGAACAGTTCTGGGGATTCGATTAAACAATAATTTTAATTTTTTTTTTTTTTTTTAAAACAGCAGTTGGAGGGATTCTTGGTGGTTGAAGAGGGTTTAGCTCTGATTCCATGTCGTGGTCCAGGCAGGACTGTAGACTCAGCCGTCTGACTCTGTTCTGCTGCAGCAGCATGTGTCACAATCAAGTATTCACCTCATTAACCGGCTTTGTTCACAGTAATCCATCTTAATGTAGTGTGCCTGGACGTGCTTGTACCCTGGTGTTTTCCTGTAGTACAACAAACACAGAGGAACAGACGCCAAGGGCCGTATCTCGACACCGCTGTGTGTGTATTATGGATCACTGTTTTGAACATGCTCCCCATTAATAGTCTCATACGCTTTTCATCAAAAAAAAAAAAAAGAGGGGAAAAAATGTCCTCCTCTCAGCACTTGAAGCGCAGGTTTGCCATAAAGCGCTTGAAAGCCAATCAAAGTTTAAATAAATGCCTTTAATTTCACATCAAAGTCGCATCAAAATAAGGCAAACTCTTTTCCAAAGTCACCTTTTACTCACTTTTACAGAACCTCCTCCCCCGCCACCGCCACCCCCGTCCACCAAACTCATCGGACAGAATATTTTGCTTTTTAATTTAAGTAATTAAGCCGGTGTTGTCAGGTTATAGGGGGATTTTCTGCTCGGAGGGATTGTATCTGCGTGTGTCTGTCTTGGCAGCTGTGGCACAGAGAAGATAGCCAGTCTTATCCCTGGTGTGTGTGCATGGCGAGCTAATAATTAAAGTAGGCAGAGCGCTGCTGTGACTGGGAAGCAGATGAGTGAGATCTTCTTTTTCTTTTTTCTTTTCTTTTTTTAAATCTTGATACCACCACTAGAGGGGCAGCATCGCACGTCACACTGATAGAGCGCAATGAACTTTGCTGTACATTTCTTTTTTATGTATTTCTCTCTCTTATCCTCCCTGCGCTCGACAGTTGCGTGGTAGATGAGATGGATTTCTCAGGCATGGAGCTGGACGAAGCACTGAGGAAGTTTCAGGCCCACATCCGTGTCCAGGGGGAAGCCCAGAAGGTGGAACGTCTTATTGAGGCCTTCAGGTACTTAGAAAAACATCCATTCCTTTGCTTCGACTTTATGTTGCAGTATTTTCGCTGGTATCTTTTAACTATTTGCACATTACAGAAACTTTAATTTGTTTGCTCATGCAATTCAGTTACTAGCGATCGACCAAGAAGAAGGGAAAATTAATTTGTTTCCTGTTATATTCATGCAATTTTATTGTGCATAATCCCGCAAATGTTTACCAACATAATCAATCGGTGTACATTAGACCTTTCAGTAGAAAATCCAATATTCTACTCAATGCTGTGGTTATGTTGTGGTTCGGTTCAGGCACAAAAAACACTTTTTGTTGCAAGAAAGGCAAAAGTTGCCTCAAAAGTCCTTCAACACCACAATCGGACAGTTTTGTCACCAGGAAAGCGGTTAAAAACGTCCCGACGTCTCACCGAAAAACACCGTGTTTTATTGCCGGAAACATGGCTGCAAATGTCTGGACATTTTCTAATTGCCACCAAAATAAAACAAAACAAAAAAAAAGGCTGAAAACACCAAAAACACCCAGTTGTGTCACCAGGAAGAAGAAAACAAAAAAAATGTCGGCGAACTTCAGAAAATCAAACGAGAGTAAAAACACACGGTCTTGTCACCAGAAAAACAGATGCAAATCTCCCAATGTCTTGCAGAAAACACCAGATTTTTGTTACCAGAAAAACAGCTGAAAATGCCAGTGTCTCACTTTCGGCTCATACTTTTGTGGATTATATGCATTATGTTCTGCTTATTGTGCCTCATGTGTCCCACTGATGTTTCTTTTTAGTTGTGTTGGATTTGTAAATGTGAAACTGTAACCTTGCAGCCTTTTGATATGCAGTGCACACTTGTTGTTTTTTTGTTTGTTTTTTTTGGTGTTGTTTTTTTAGCTGATTTTGTTATTAACTATAAAAGGAACGGTTTTTTTAGTTTTTTTGTTTTTGTTTCCCCCGGGGGCCGCTGAGAGGCACAGATGTGGATTTTCCTCTTCACCTGCTTCATGAGACGTGAGCCGCGTCCAGGGGCGTTGCTGCGCCGGACAGACGCACAAAGACCGAATCTGAGAGCATGAATCTGACAAAATGTAATCGGACAACATCGACAGCAGCGCACGCAAAAAGTGACACATGCACACGTAGAGCGCAGGGGCTATCGGGCCCTGTCAAAATACCTGAATGTAAACATGTCGGAAATCTTCTCAACACACTTGTATCTTCTGTTAGCAGGTGTGTCACACTGTCTCACCAAAACACTTGTGTTGCCTCCTTTCCTTTGTCTGGCTACAATAAAACGTAGACAATGCGGCCCCTATCTGAAAAAGCCAGGCAGTGTGTAATTTTGGGCCACAATTTGCGGTGGCAAGACAATTTGCAGAGCAGCTGTGACAGTGTGTGTGTTAACGCTAACTGTTTGTCGTTGCTCCTCTGGAGTAACAACCACCTGTCACAGTTGCCGAGGTGCCCAATGGGAGGTAAACTGGCATTGGCATTGTCTGTGGGTAGGAAAGTTGGCACCGGCTATGTTTGGACATCGGGCCGGATCTGCACGTTAACGGGAGCAGGAGAGGAGGAGGGTTGGGTCCGGGAAAAGAAGGAAGAAGGGGTAGAAAAGAGAAGTTTATAAATAACCAGCGTTGCATAACCGCCACTGCCTCTCTGCGCCTGCCTCCCCTGCTTCTGGGCTTTGATATGCCTCCAAACACACACACTCACACACACACACACATACAAAGGGAGAAATCTCTAAAGTAAGTGAAGGGGATTTGAAGCAGCAGTGAAAAGGAGAGAGGGGAAAAGTGAAAAGCGGCCAGCAGCCTCGGTATCTGCTGCGTCAGTGTACTAATGAATGAGCAGCTATGAGCCAATCCTCATGCTGCAGATATATTCAGTTTATATTTCCAAATCTGCATCATAATGGAGCATCCAGAGGTCCTCATCTACTCGTTCTGCAGCCTCATAGGATTGCTATATTTATGGCCCACATATTACAGTTATTATAGATAAAGATCATGGGAGTGAAATAATCCCTTCTCAAAAAGAGCAATGATGGATTACAGCATCTTTAGCAGATTCTGATTCGGAGGAGGACAGCAGCGAATGCCGTTGTTGAAGACGAATTCATTCAACACGCAGCAACGTGCTCAATGTAACTTTCCCTTATTTTTGGAAGGGAGGTTATCAACATGATGCTACATTAGGATTAGGATAATTACTGAGTGGCATCAAGTCATGGTTCTCACACACTGAAATGTGAGGATGTGTGCAGCTTTGTAATTGGAATTAGAAAACAAATGCAACTGGAGCACAACACACATGCACACAGGCGGAGAGGCAAGGAGGCTTTCCTGAGACGGCACATTCGCTAGAATGCAAGGAGGTCATCGCGACCTTGACCTTTTGACCACCAAAATGTCTTCAGTTAAATCCTTTCAGTTCATTCTCAAATCGCAGTGGACATTTGTGCCAAATTCGAAGGAATTCGCCGGAGGCATTCCAGAGAGATTTCATTCGCTTCAGGGGACGCGCTTCAGGGGACCACCAAATTCTTTCAATTCATCCTTCAGTCCAAGAAGAAGTTTGTGCCGGATTTTAAGAAATTCCCTCAAGGCATTCCGGAGATGTTGCATTTCCACGTGGTGACACTGGCCTTTGACCACCAAAATCCTTTCAGTTCATCTTCAAATCCCAGGGGACGTTTGTGATGCCATTCACATGCCATTCGGACACGCAAACGATCCAAATAACAAAATGGCTCCAGCCCTCGACTGCCCTCACAAGGGCCTAAAAACAGGGTCAAGGGTCATTCATAATCTTGCAAGGCCTAATCAGTGTTTAACAGCACTTGAAAATTGTGTGTGTGTGTGTGTGTGTGTGTGTGAGAGAGAGAGAGAGAGAATGTACAGTACGTACACTAATCCTAAAGCAACATTAGACTCCAATCATACAGCTCAGTGAGTCTGCAATACGGTGCTACAACCTCGATGTGGAAATGATGGCTGATTAAATTAACGATTACAGTGCATACCCCGATAAAGAGCCCACGGGGTACACACACACACACACACACACACACACACGCACGCGCATACGCTCATTTTCCTTCTTTACTTGCTGTCTGATTACTCACACACTGTAGATGTTACACTGTTGTATTATTCATCCTCTTACCAGGAAGTAATCATACTTTATGCTCTTCACAGAGACAGAAACAATTACACTTGCTCCTCTGGGCTTTTCTTTGTTAAACACACACACACGCACATGTGCATGGATTCCTGGTTTCCACTCAAAAGCATTTTCACCTTTTTCTAAAGTGAATTGCAGCAACCGAGGGGTAGTGTGTAATATTAGTAAAAGATTTCAAGCCTCATATTTCTTCTCTCCGGCACATAAATCCAGCAGCCATAAATGTTGCAGAATGTTTAACAATAACTAATGACTCAGTGGACCTTTTCAGAGGGGAAAAAAATGAAATAAACAGAATAGGATGGAAGGTTTTGGCGTTATTTTGTAGAGAAATGGTGATTAAATCGTAGGGTTGCACAGAAGCTGGTGTTTTATTGAAGTAAAAGCTTCCGTGGAAGGCACGATCCATGTTGCCATCCAGCGCGGTGGGACAAATGTGTTCATTGCGACACTGATTTAGCAGAGCACCTGCTGTGGCGTTTTTTTTTTTTTTTTGCTGATGGCTTTCTTCAAATGAAGCCACGAGCAAAATTGAAGCCATAAATCTAATTTCGGTACTCAGCTTTTGGAAGCGTGTTGCCGGGTTCAAAGATGCCTTTCGTGTCTGAATGCATTCTCTGTCTTTTTCTTCCATCTGTTATCCTTCTCATCTCCCCCTCCGCGGCCCTCACATTCATTTAATTCATCTCTATTTTTACCATGCTCTGTCCTCCTGTCCCTCCATTTTTGCGCCCTCGATCTCGACCCGCATCCGTCTCCATCACCTTGATTCCCTTCTCCTCATGCACCACATTTCTCTTCCGACATAACCACCACGCCGCCTCCTTACCTCTTCCTCCTCCTTCCTACCAACAGCCAGCGCTACTGCATGTGCAACCCAGACGTGGTGCAGCAGTTTCATAACCCAGATACCATCTTCATCCTGGCCTTCGCGATCATCCTGCTCAACACCGACATGTACAGTCCGAACATTAAGCCCGACCGCAAGATGTTGTTGGAGGACTTCATACGCAATCTACGAGGTAAGAGATGCAGTATTGTGTTTGATGGTGGAAGGACATTTCAGTGGGTTGTGTTACTGTGTTCCAACCAACGTAAAATACAGAGTCCGACTGAAGTACTGTAGTACTCTCTGAAGCCGGGCTAGCGTACTTGGAGAAAGCAGTAGGGGATCTGCTGCCCCAACCAGAACAAAGTCTGTGTCATTCCAATAGAGTAGTCCAATTACATGTCCTAAATCGTGTTGTAACTATGGCAACAACAAGTCATAGCTGACAATGTTGAGTGCTGTGCTCGAAAACAATTTTCCCATCTTTTTCCACAAAATTCTTTCTGAAATCTTTTAACTGTCGAGGGTGAAGATTGTTTGCATCGCGTCTCTCACATTATAAACACCTCCATCTTATTTGGTGTATTGATGTTGAAGTTTGTGAGGGTTCAGGTTGTACTTGTTCCCACATCTGCCAGCCGTCGTAGTCACATTTGTCTGAACCCAGATGGAGAGAAGGAGAGTTTGGAGGAAAAGGAATGAGTGATGCAAAAAAACTTTAGAAACAAATACGAAATCAATCTTTTTCTTTTTTCTTTTTGTACTTCTGAGGGGCTGATTTACGTTAAATCGAACATAACTGCCACCAAAAAAAAAAGAAAGATGCAAGCTTTATATATGGTATATGGCTTTTGATTTGTATTGAAATCCATATCGTACGCCCTGATGTCTAATTTGTTTGATGGAATGTCTCAAGGTGCTGTTGAAGACAAAACTCTTTTCGGACCGGAATTTCCCAGCTGCTATGCGAGGGGGGGGTGGGGGGGTGGGTGGAATCTCAAAAGAATTATTCCTTAAATTCGTCTTCCTCCTCTCTATCTCCTGAGTGAGGAGACGGAAGGCAGCAGCAGCCGCATGATTCAGCAGGTCTTCCATCAAACCTCCCTGCATACATTTCCCTGATAAGAGTAAGGTTACATTTTTCCCTCGGCAGCTTTGCTTTAAGTCAGCGTGACAGCGGCAGAAGGCACCTGTATTTCTTGTTCCTCATACGTAGACGGATGCTTATTCACCGAAGGCTGTGGAGGGGGAGGATCGCCGTGGTGTTGCTCTCCCCGGGCGTAATCAATCAGGGAACGCTGAGGTCGATGCAGAACAACTTTAATAAATTCATCCAGACTGTTGCACACAATTAGATTAAGCTGGAAAATCAATTTCGGCATCTTATGCAAATTACAATATGCCAGTCTCTCGTGGCCTCCATTTGTCTTGCGCTCAGTTCTCTCGCCTCTTCATCCATCCTCTTATTTGTTTATCTTGTTTGTTCATCTGTATCCAGAAACAAATATTAAAAAAACAACAACTGTAAAACATTGTCTCAATTAAAAGAGACCTCCAGTGTCAAACTTTAATTTTAATCATCATCCTCCCTAAATTTATCCAGCCCTTCAGCTCTCTGGAAAAACAAACACTTTTATCACTGAATGACTTGACTCTTTATTTATTAGATTGTTTGTAGGAGAAGCTTGTCTCAGTAATGGGGTTTTCATCACTCTGCTTCTCTGCGCTTTAAAAAAAAAAAAAAAAAAATTTGCATGTGGAAAAAGAGGGATGAAAACACCCCAAATCTGATCGAAAGTCCTCTCCTTCGTAAATACGTTTTCACACTCGCTCAAAGTGGTTTTTGACTCTTGTACAAAAAGGAAAAAAGTTGGTGCGCAAATTGTGAGATGGAAACACATTTGCCGAATAAGTTCGGAGGTGGCGAACGCTGAGCGACAACTGTTTCCCCGTAACATGTGACAACACAGCCGGTAACAACACCAGATACAGGTGGACCGGTGAGGAGACCAGAATGTTCCTCTGATTAATCCGTGACTAAAATATACACAAGAATGTTGCCAGGGTGACTACTTGTACTTCTACATACAAAATACTTGGTTGACCATCCACAAATTGCAAGGTACTTTTGAAGAGGACAAACGCAGAGGGGGGGTTAAACGTGACACATAATCAAGCGTACAGTGCACCTCCTGGAATTTAGGTATTGCACTCGGTCACATTTCAATTGTTCAGCCCTCCCCGGAGCTGAAGTCCATCTCCTGGGGTCGTACCTACCACAGCTGCAAGATGGCATCAGTGACATTAACACACCGCTCGCATTTATCCAGTCGTCCTTTCTTTTTCGTCGTCAGGACAACCTTGAAAGGTTCACGATTAATAACTTTTTTTTTGTTCAGAGATGATGAAAACAAGAGGAGACAGAGTCGATGCATAGCTTGAGCAAAAAATGAAAGCTGTAATTATGAGGACAGTAGGAGTAGTGGGTGGACTGCCAGAAAAAGAGAAAGAAAGAGACACTCCATTAGAACAGCCAACTTAATCATCTGACACGTTACATATATTTCCCCCTCGGTCATCACCTCCCCGCCGCTTCGCTGTCACCGCTATCATTCGCCGTGGCTTCATTTTCTCCAAACACATTCAAGAGACACATAAAGCAGAGCAGCTGCGCTAATATAACAAGGTTGCATCTCCACGGCAACCTTTCAGCCCGATGACACACAGCAGTACCTGCGCTAGAATGCCACGGCCTTGAACCGCTCCAGTGTTGGAGATTGAAAACCCTCCAAGAGCAGAATGAGAACGTTAACCTTTTACTAGCCAATTAACCCGCGGTCACACGGCCTTCTGTCATTACTTAACGCAGGCAAGTGAAAGACAAAAAAGTCAAAAGAAGGACAGACGAGCAAAAATATTAGAATTCCTTCAACACCCCACCTCAGGTATCCTGGCCTTTCTGTGTGTGGGTGGGTGTGTAATGTGTCTTGTTGTATGATTTGGTTATTAATGCAATAGAATGAGTAAACTCACGTGATGTGAAATATTTATCAAGTGCTTTTCACATTTGTGGTTTAGAACATTAGTTTCATGTCCGTGTCAGCACCCATTTAATTTCCAGTGTGGAAAAGTCTTGTAATACCAACAAGAATTGTGCGAAATCTTGCAAATGCAACTGGATTATACACATCTGTGGGATTACGCGTGAAACCCGTGTGAATTACGGGTTTGTATGAGGGAAAACAAAAGTGAAACTCTTGTAAATTACAATGTAGTAACACCAGCGTAAAGGATATGGGATTATATGTGAAACCCACATGAAAAATCTTGCAAATCCCCAAGTGAAACGCACAGGAATTACATGTGGGAATCTGTTGGATTACATGTGAAATTTACAACTGTTAGAAACCAAACAGGACACCAACACAAAAGCACTTGATTTTATAAAAACAACAACAACAAAAACGCCTTTGTTGTGTACTGCATGCAAGATCCGATCCACAGAAATGCCAGAGTCTGTAAAACACCAACATTACAGGTACTCAGGGGTACTGGGTACTGAGTTGGAATCCTAAATGTGGGAAACAAAGATGTGCAGGAAGTGAATCTTAAACCATAGGAGGAGTAAGTAAACTACAAAATAAAACAGGAAACACTAATAACGGTACATGTGTAGTCCAGCTCTTTGATATAAATTCTAAATATACTGCATCCACATCAATCAATTTTAGGGTCAGTACTCTGAAAATCCTGTATTGAACCTTATGTGGTAAAATAAACAATAAAAGTTTTCCCACGCATTAGCACCTGTGTTCATGTGTCTCCTGTTCTAGGTGTGGACGACGGAGCGGACATCCCTCGAGACATGGTGGTGGGAATCTACGAAAGAATACAACTGAGAGAGCTGCGCTCCAATGAAGACCACGTCACCTACGTCTCCAAGGTGGAGCAGTCCATCGTCGGCATGAAAACGGTGAGCGCGCGTTGACCTTTCACGTGCTACGTTGTCCCTACGTCTCTGCGGACGCAACCCGTTGTCTCTAGCGTCCCCGCGTGGTCAAGTCTCAGCTCCTGATTGGTCACCAGACTGGGTGACCTCACTTCATGTCCATGCCCAACAGCCTCTAATTGACACTGACCAAGAACCGTATTTGGGTGCAAAAGCGCTGCACTTTTCCATTTCAATTGTTTTTTAGATGTTTAGACTGCCCAGTGGACTTATGGACAACTTCTGATGGAACATTTCTCACGGAATATTCAGGAAATGTTCACTCTTATCATTCTGTGGGCTAGAGGCTGAATCACATTTCTAATTGATCATCATTGAAAGGTCGTTGCAACCTGTGTTTTTGTGTTTTTGTTTTTCTCCTTTGTTATGGATTAGAAGCTAAACTACAACTACACACCTACTAGCTGCTAAAATGTTAGCCTGGTGCTGCGCGGGGTAGCACACAATGGATTTAATGAATATTTCACAAGAACAATGAGCCGTAAAACTAAGTTTAAAAAAAAAAAAAACAACTTCTTGAAGCCACAGAGTTGATTCTGTAATTATTTTTTATTTTTCCCACTGGAGTCAAATGTCTCTGAAACCCTCAAATAGCCCTTTTCAAGTGAAACTAATTTTCTTCTGACTCTCATTAGAGTTCATACAATGGAGGTACAGTCAGACACCCTAGAAAGCTATTATTAATGAGCCAATATTAAAGGGATTTTTCCCCACAAAAGCATGTGTTTAATCAAACGTGCCCCCGCTCACATCGCTGCGGAGCCAATCACTCATTAGTCGAGGCTTTACCACGATCGCCTGGCCTTGTGTTGGCGCCGGAGGATCGCTTTTGTTAGCCGCTAAATGATCACCTCAGGTCATCCCAGCCAGATCTGTCATGGACCACTGCAATCAGTGGGTATAATCTCAGAGATTAAGAATACCTTCGGCTCATCGTGTCAAGTCACAGTGTGAATATTTCTGCGCAACTTTTTTTTTTTTTAAGGTTTTTGAGAAAAAACTTTTTTTTTTTGAAAAATGAACTGATTCATGTGAGGGCGCGAGCCCACTCATAACACTCAGAGGCTTTTTTTTTTAAAACATTAAAAAAAAACAAGTTCTTCCTTGAATCTTGTTAATGCGCCTTGCGATCCTTCAGTCATGAAATAAAGACGGGGAAAAAAAGAAAAAAAAAGCTCAATCAATAGGCTCTTCAGATTGCGGCTACATAGAAGCTTTCAAAATCACGTTCGTGCCAATTCTTATAAAATATGTAAAAATAAATAAATAAAAGGAAGTTCTTTGATCAACTTCAAAATATGCCGCTCTCTGTTGATCTAATCTTTGGGATTAGATCACATTTAGAAATGAATTTAAGAAAAAGAAGAAAAAAAAAAGAGAGAGAGAAAGAAAGAAGAAGTTAATCTCCCGTCGACTTTCAGAAGGACACTGAAACTCTGAGAGGATTGCCTCCGTCATATCTCTGTGCCTTTAAGTGTCTGTCGGTGATGGATGAGTCGCCATAGGATGACAGAGGGAGTGTTGTCATTGCCCAAATGATGGATTGTTGAGACAGGAAGTGACTATTCCTACCCACGGGGGCCGTCGACCATAAAACCAAAGTGACTTAGATAAAGCTTCCTGCTTATAATAGCAGGTATGACGGTGCCTCTATTGTGGAGTTTAAATTTTGTGATTATGCTTACAGGCCACATGGATGATTCTCCTATGATGGCTTTTCTCTGCTGGTTGGCATAAATATGACATGACTTGATTAAAGCCAGAGAACGTGGTGACCGAGGGGTTTTCCATCCACGTTTCTCTCTTCGAGTATTATTCAAATTCCCCCTCAGTGTTCGATTTAATTTTTTTCATACATGTGATAATAATGATGATAATAATAATAATAATGAAACCCTCCCCAGTCATAAAAGTTTCATTTTGACAATGATAGTAATGGTAATGACATTCAAAATAATATTATTAATAATGATATCCTTTCAGGAAACCACTGGGTTTTGGGGTTTGTTTTTTTTTCAAAATTTAGAATAAGCAAGAGGCATTTCACGCTAATGATATCGTTACATGTTTCTGACATTAGTTGTAATGAGAAAGTGGGCCGGGTGGGAGGCTGTGTCCCCTGAAGGAGAGAGAGAGAGAGAGAGAGAGGGAGGGAGAGATGCATGTGTGCACATATTGCAAATCGTCCACAGAGAGAAGAGGGAATTAAGAAAAATCAGGAAATGCACTGGAAAAAAAATTAGCAGTGTATTATATCATGAGGATGGGTTGGGGTGTGTGTGTGTGGGGGGGGGGGGGGGATCAGCTCTACATCTGACAGTCATTCGGTTACACAGAGAGCTGGACGAGACACGGGCGTGACGGGAGCGAGAACACGATTAGATCGATCTCCAGAAGCGGGAGCCATTCTTGTTGTGTAATCTGCTTTACGGAAGGGGGGGGGGGGGGTGCTTGAGGCCAAAAGGAAAAGCCGAGCCTCCACGCACACAACTGAACTGCAGTTTGGAGAAAAGAAGGAGAAGAAAAACATTTTCATGACCCTCAAGTATGTCAGCAGAGTCAGCAACTCCCACCACATCTGAACCAATCACTTGAAAACGGGGACGTACCAATGGTTAAAACCTAGAAGTTTCTGTGAGTGTAATGTAGTTCTGCTCTGAACCTCTGATGTCTTTGCTTTGAATGACAATGAACAAAATCTTGAATCTCGTGTAAAACAAACAAACAAACAAAAAATTATCAATGAGTATCTTTTTACAAGTTGAACTTCCAGGCCCCAAACTCTGCGGATTTAACTGAAAATGTGTGTGAGCACCCAAGCTGTCATATCACCAAACAAATGGGTTTTTTTTAACATGTGTGTGTGTGTCTCTCTCTCTCTGTCTCTCTCTCTCTGCAGGTTCTTTCCGTCCCTCACAGAAGACTGGTGTGCTGTAGTCGTCTCTTTGAGGTGACAGACGTCAACAAGGCCCAAAAACAGGCGGCACACCAGAGAGAAGTGTTCCTCTTCAATGATCTTATTGTGGTAACTAAATTTAAAAGAAGAAAAAAAAAAAGACACAACTTCATTGACATTCATCGTAACACATGGCGTTTTCAGTGTTTTTGCCTTCCAGCGCAAGCAAACTGTTGCGTCTGCTACCTACGACGGGAGCTTTAAAGCTGCTCTCCTCTGTGACAGCTGCAATGCACCACTTCATCCGTGAGCCGTTTCTCAAGACTCCATTTCATCTTTTATGTCGCTTCCTGCGCTCCGTCCCTCTCCGACCATATCTTTTAATAATAGATCGTAGTCAATGCACTACTTCCCTGCGCTCGCAGACGAAGACCTGACCCCATCAGAGCGGCTGTGTGGGCCTCTCGTGTTTTACTTGAGGTGGAAAATGGGAGATTACTGTGCACGTTGGGGTGTAGCAACCCAAAATATCTAACTGCTCCCATAATTGTGTTGAATGTTGATCTCACTCACTGGCTCTCACTGCCACCTTTTTTTTTTTTTCCTGCTAAAGCTTTAAAGTAATTGGTAACTGCAGTAAGATAAGCAGTGTCGTCATATATATATATATATATATATATATATATATATATATGTGTGTATATATATATATATGTATATATATATATATATATGTGTGTATATATATATATATATATGTATGTATATGTATATATATATATATATGTATATATATATATATATATGTATATATATATGTATATGTATATGTATATGTATATATATATATATATATATATATATATATATATATATATATATATATATATATATAATTCCAGCGAGACGTTTTCTTCTCTCCTGACAGCTCTGATATTGTATTCGAGAAATTTCACAACGAAATCCAAGTATCGGTGACTCGTCTTTGAATACGCTCGAGCGGCTCGAATACGTCAAGGAGTGTTTAAAGTGCCAGTGTGATGAATTGGCTGATACGCCTGCCTGGTAAATTGAATTTGGCGTAGTTGGTGTGAACAAATCACAAGATTGTCTCAATCTTGAGGTGCCATTCACTGAAAAGCCTTCTGAAATATACTGATATACATTCTCTTGTTTTTCATGGAGACGCACACACACTGCTATTGATTCATTTTACAGATTGAAAGCACTTCAGATTAAATAATTTGCTCTTTCTCAGCTTTCTTTGAGGTAATTCTGTGGTGTGGACGGGGCGGGAGCTCCGAAGCCTATGAATAAGTTAACGAATGTCAGATTGGATCAAAAGATATTTTAACAATTTGTTCTTTGGCATAAAATACACTAATAGATACCACACTGATAAATTTCTAAGCTTTCTATGCATCTTGAAAATGCCAACAAATAGCTACACAAGACTATAGTGTCCATAGCTGACATTTAACATCATTGCGTCAAGCTTTTTTTATGGCGTGTTCATACCGTAATTTATGAAGATTACATGTGAATCTAAACCATGCCAGTCTTGTTATGTTTTGACAGTTTATTTTCAGCAATAATTGAAAATCCTATAAAAAAAAAAAAAAAAGATCCCACTGGCTTTCGGACAATTTGTCGATGCTAACATATGTTAACATGCTAACATGACGCTAGCCTGCAAAAATTCATCATCCCGACGTGGAGGAGCAAATATCAGAAGTATTCAGAATATCGAGTCAAAACATATAGTAACAGTGAAAATGAGTTGAGTTGATATATTTTTCTTTATTTTTCTTTATTTTTTGCTCCTCACAGTCTTTGTCCACAGTGTAAATCAATCCTAATTTAGGTCACTCACACGTTTGGTTAGCTGTTGCTAACATCCTGTAGCTGCCATATTGGATGGATTTAGTGGACACCTCTAGCTAACCATGTCTTGTTTAACTCTTCCAAGTTTGTGTCTGATCTGATTAAAATCTGTTCATAGATCTTGAAACTTTGTCCAAAGAAGAAGAGTTCAGCAGCGTATACCTTCTGCAAAGCCATGGGCCTTCTCGGCATGCAGTTCCACCTGTTTGAAAATGAATGTAAGCCGCATTGTCTTAATTACAGCATAAATGACAACTCGGTAAAGCACCGGTGTAGCTTTTCAAAATTGCTTTAACCTCTCATTCCCTTCCATATCAATGATGCGTTTAGTCTTCATGTCAAAATCACTCATCGGTCCCTTCTGTGGCCTTCAGACTACCCTCACGGCATCACCATCCTCTCACCGTTTGGCTCCGACAAGAAGCAGGTTTTTAACTTCTGCGCGCAAAGTGCCGAGGAGTTGCTGAAGTTTGTAGAGGATCTGAAAGAATCGATAGCTGAGGTGTCAGAGATGGAGCAGATACGTATAGAATGTAAGTACCTGACATTACTAGTTTTTATGGCATATATTTATACCTTGATGTGTACAATGTACTCTTCCTTCATACAACACGTTACCCCGATGCTTTACATGTATAGAACTTTGTAGTGGGGCAAAAACAACAATACTGCAATCTTGCGATACAGTATTTATACGCTGGTGCCGAATATTGGTGTTTTTATTACAAAAGCCGGCTGCAATCTTGACACGTTTGTTGTACAAGTGTGTGTTCAATAGAATATGTAATCTCATCAAAGTTAATTTTAATTTTTGGTAGTTACCGGTTGGAATATATATTTTCAACTCTTGTGACTGGAATCGTGGCTTTATACATGTACTAGATGTCAACTGGCTTGTGTCATCGACAGAAAAGTGTGTGTACCCCATGTGGCCAAACAACAAACAGCAGGTCAACATCCTATTACATCTCTAAACAAATCAATAATCTCACATCTTGGCTAGTGGGAGATTTCAGTACATTCTTACATAGTGTGAGTCAATCAATAGGTCCTCTGATAGTAGTGCAGATACTGAAGTCATTCTTTGTTTGGCAACTTTTTTTTTTGTTGTTGTTGTTGTTGTTATCAGCACCTCATCCAAGTCGGTGCACACTGACTTTTTGCATTTTATTTTCCTTTGGTGCACTGCAGCTCGAAGGCAATAAATTGTTGAAAGGCAATAAATCGGAGGTGAAAAGAGGCCAGTGTTCCTTCAAGAAGCAGACGGGCGTCTTCATCCGTTTGGGATTGAGTGCATATGAAATTCTCCAGACAGTCTAACATACACATATTTAAACACACATGAAAAAGCGGAGTCGTGAGTGCTCGTCTCCTGCCAGGGAGCTTCAAAGAGAGCATCCATAGAGGGATTTGATCATCTGCAGTGAGGGAGGGCCAGCAACCCAGAGAGAGTGCATCACATGCGACGCGAGACAGGCGGGAGTTCACAGAAGAACGCCTGCAGCCTTGCGAAAGATAGACATCTCTCACATGTAAACTCCTATGTGTTAGGATGTATCTTTAAAAAAAAAAAATCAGCATGCAAACACACATCACACACACTTTACCTATTTGTAGCTTCATGTGATTTTCCAGGAGATAAACTTCAAAGCAGAACATTTTTCTTTGGTCACTGTCAGATTTAGCAAATCGAATCGGAGGACATGATGCTCTGCACTCTTAAAGGTCTCACCGGGCAGTTTCGCAGTTCAGCATCGGAATTGGAATTCAGTGCTGCGCTGGAGACAAAACAACATTTAGTTGCCATGATTGGAGATGACACGCAATTACCATCAACTGTGAAGTTTAATTAGGGAGACGGAAGGTTGTGTTTTGAGTGAGTAGGAGGCAACAAGCGCATGTCTGCACACGCTGTATGACTAGAATCACGCCAGTTAACGTTGTCGCTCCCTGCCGTCGCCATCTACCTTTTCGTCTACCTCCCTTCCTCCCCTTCTCATCGAGATTATGTTGATCATTTCTTTCCTCTTCTCTCTGCAGGGGAGCTGGAAAAGCAGCAGGGAGCCAAGACACACTCAATAAAGAACAACGGTACACAGCTAGAACTGCGTGGCAAACAGGGCTCTCCATCAGGTGTGTGAGTGTGTATGCACAGTTTACTTCCCTGTGGGTGACCTTGTCGGAAATGGAGTTACTGCTGTTTTTAACGAGAGGAAGAGGACTAAAAAAAAACTTCTAAAAAGCTTCTGATCACGTTCCTCCATGATTCCCAAACCGTGGTGCGCCTAGCCCCAAGGGTATGCGCAGGTGGTACGTGCACCACCCCCCCCCCCCCAAAAAAAAACTGTTTCCTCTCAAAATTCTGTAACCTACTCCTAGTATTCTTCAAATTGGCTCTAAGCTAGGCACCATGTACTAGCCAATTAGCAGAGCTGTGTCACATCCTCTTAGGATGCCTCCCCAGTATGTCACGGAACAGGAAATAATATGACATTTTAGTTCCCGATATGTTGCCTAATTTGCTGGAATGTGGATAAATGGTGGAAACAACCTTGTCCCATGCCCACCGGAGCAGCAGAATATGTGAATGGATACAGTACAGCAGCTGAAGGCCGAATCCCAACTGTTGAAACCATCTGTTCTGGGGCTTACAGTAGCATGCCTCACAGAGCTAGCATGAACATTTGCTGTGCTAGCCAAACCGCTGGTGCCTCTAGTGCAGACAGAAAAGCCAATACATTTTTGCTCCTGCGTAATTAAAGGTGATATCTAATTGGAGCGATTAGGTGACTACTGTAATTAGAGAGCAACAGCTTACGGGCTTTTCTAGTGCCACCAGTGGCTAAGCCAGCACCGCTAATGTCAATGCTAGCTCTGTCAGGCATGCTACTGGAAGACACAGAGAAGACGGTTTTGAGGGCGGGGACCCGGCCTTCAACTGTTGTACTGCGTTCGATCACATTGTAACGTACTCATGTAAAAGGTCCCATTTATCTTTATTCCTTTTTGCAGCTTTCTTAAACATGTAACATGAGAGTTGACTGCGTGTGGAGGTAGAGGAGGTACAGAGCTTTACAAAGTTATCGCAATGCCATTTTAAAACAAATCCCCAAATTTTCCTTGAGAAAAGTAGAGTCGCATACTTGTTTAGATTTGTTTCTTTTCCTTTAATAGATAATTTTATTTTGTCACTTGTTTTTCCTCATTTTTTTTTTAAACTCCATGCAGGAAACCAGGCAATAGATGATAGAAGTGGACACAATGCAGTGGAGGTAAGTGCTCACTGATAGGGCCGTGTCCCAAATAACAGGTAAGTCTGCAAGCTAGTGTGCAGTGAGTCATTATCAAGCTAGGATGAGGCAGGATGAAACCCCAGAACAGGTCACATCTATAGGGCCAGAGGCGTCAAGCAAGAGTGGGTGAGAGAGCGCGCATGAGAGAACGAGTGCTGCTGGGGAGAGCGCTGCGGGCATGTAAGGAAACCCAAACCAAAAGGGTTCCTTTGCCTCACAAACATAAAAGACGGTGGTTTGGGGAAATTAAAATCAAAGGGGTTAGAACAAGTTCACTGAAAATACACGAAGCTTGACTATTATCTTTAAGCCTTGAAAAGTATAGGTTGTGACTCCTTTCAAGAAGAAAATAGCAAAGCAGCCTTTGCTCAAAGTAGCTTGGATCTGAGGACATGAGCATGTGTGGGTGTGTGGATGTGGGTGCGTGCATGCGCGTGCATCAAAATTCAAACACCGAGACCTTAATTAACACTGTAACATGCAGGAGGATAAATTTAACGCTCATTTGACCCGCAGTCATCACCTCCCCACCTCTTGTCAGACCTTCTGGGGGAGCGAGGGCTTCTCATGCGAACATTTCGTGCAAGCAAGAGAGCAAGCTGAACTACAGTACCCAGGGGGCTTTGCAAATTACCATCCTATATGCATCAGCTGACCTTTACTGGTCCTTTGTGTGGCATCGTGCCCCCAGAGTTGGAAGGTTGGAGTGAAAAACCAAACACACAGGGCCAGTTTGGCGTTCATTGGCTGATTAATTCCACACAGATCTCAGCTGAGATGTAAAGCTCAGCTCAGCGCAGCTTCACGCAGGTGCCGTCAGGACTCAGCTAATAAGATATACTGGACAATAAAAGGCTTCACTGCCCCTACAATTACAAGAGGGGAATTCATTGTTGTACAAGAGACATTTAAATACATAGAAAATAAAATTGCCACGATTTTGCAATGGGGACTTTTTCTCATTTCACAGGTGCACTCACGAGGTAGTGGGAATGAAAATTGATCCTCTTTATTTTGAAAGAGCCCGATTGCATCATACAATCATAGATTTTATGGATCTCATGGCGAACTACTGAATGGACTCCCACACCAGAAAGGTGAAAAATGTTAAAAATAAGAATAGATTTTCACCTGCAGCTCAATTTCTGTTGGAAAGCAGAATTTCTATGTATGTATTGCTAATGTAGAGCGTGACTTGAGGGTTATTCTTTCCCCCTCCTTGTTTTTTAACACTCGTGCTTGCACCTCAGGGCAAGTCTTCATGGTTGTCTGAGCTACCTTCACCAGCCAGTTCTGCCTCTGCCATGCAGCTAAAGTAAATGTCAGTGGCTGGTGGGGAGCTGTTAGCTGTCAAAACACATTTGTGTTAGAAACCAGGAGGGTCACTCCTGTAGTTGTGCCAAGACCCGAGGCAGGAATATGAGGATGTATGAATCCAGCCGTAATCTGTTGATCAAAGGATTAGCAAATTTGTCGTGGTTCAGAGTCTAGTTGTAAAAATCTGATGAGGAAATTAAGGTAATGACTATGATTGATCGTGAGACGACAAAGCCAAACCCTAAAAGCCAAAAATTTAACTAACCATGATAAAGCATGTAAGGGCAGTTTGACGTTCTCGGCTTCTTCAAGCTGTTTTAAAAGGCAGCCCTGGTAATCTCAGCGTAGTCGGTAACACGAGTCCTCATGTGGGCACAGATTTGCCTTTTTCTGTGGCTTCCACTAGAAAACTACATTTCAGATCAATGCGAATTGACATTTCAGGAGAGCTCCTTCCAGAGACATTCTGGATGTGCTGACCTAGCTTAGCAGTAGCAAGATGGCAGCCAAACGCTCAGCCACTCCGGTGCAGGGTTTTCCTCAGTGCTCCTCGTGTATTAACATAAGCTGCTCAACATCAGCGTCATCAAGCTTGGTTTTACCGATGTCAGGAGCTCAGCCGCGTGCGTGAGCTTCGGGTCGTTCTGCTCTCAGCTCCCCAGAACGTGATGTGGATCCCACTGGAGGACATTTACTGTTAAAGTAATAACAGCTGGCCATGGAATCAAATGACAATACCCGAGTACGTCATACTTAATTGCATCAGTAGTTGAGAGTGAAGTTGAATTTTTGCTATCATTTTGAATGAATTGGCTGATTACCTGAAAGATTGGTTCTTTTAAAAATAAGACACAGTAACACCCATACTTGCGTGAGTTGAGAGCACGGTGTACGCACCACTCCTCAGGGTCTACGCGTGTCGATATCACACTCCGAGGGTGTCTGACTGAGTGTGATGACCTGGCATGAGCTCAGGCTGGCTGGAAACACTGATATTTGACTTCTTTTTTTTTTTGAGGGCTACATTGAAAAGACGTGCTGTGAAAGTCATCTAAAAAAAAAGTCACACAAAACAAAATCAAACTTTTTAAAGGTTCTAAAAAAAGTCGAATGAACCCCTTCCTTCTTCAACGGCGATTGCTTCAGAGCTCGGCGACACTACAGACCGTCCAGGAGAAACGGCGCATGGCCGATTGAACGACAGCGAAAATTAAATGTCTTTATAACATTTGTTACATCGGCGTACGTCTCCTGTAAGTGGATGTGTGAAAGCCAATGCTCTCCCTCCTCTAACCTCACACGCTTCACATCAGACGTCTGTTATATTCTGGATGAGCTGAGCAGATGAACTACATGTGTGACCGGCATATTTGACGAAAAGCTTCTTTAAAACTGAGCTCATTAACTGTGTAAATCTATGGCGAAACTAAAGATTAGCAAGTAGTTTGATGGCTGTTGGCTAACAGGTTTGGCAGCTAGAACTGATGAGTAGAAAGTGATATTCAGCCGCTTTTGAACTTTTTTTTTTTACCAAAATGATTAACAAGAGTATTTCATTGTAAGTGACTCATACAGAAAATGACCAAAAAAAAACAAACAAACAACAACAATGAAAATATGTGCAAATATGCAAAAGCTTTATTTAAATCTTTTTCCTTGACAGTGCCTTCTTGAAATTAAACCAAAAAAGAAATGTTATTTGGAAATATTAGTTACTGATGTGTCAATAAAGTTAACATCTGGCCTGGGTATAGGCACGCGCACACACACACACACACACACACACACTCCGGCACTTTTTTTCTGTATGTCAACCATCTGAAGTTTTAACAACAGTCATTGTTGTCGACGTCTCACCGCCATGCAATGTAGCATTCAAGCAACACCACACCTGAAAAGGGTTTTTTTACGCACACTTTCTACACTTAATGGCTGACATATTGCTGTGAGACGTCCTTTCACGTATCTTCTCTGACATTCCTCCAAAAAACTTTTTTTTTTTTGTCGTGTTTTTAGCAGTCAGGAGTGTCGGCACGTTGAAAAGTTGGAATATTTCCTTGAGTATGCTTTAGAAAAAGGGAAAGTTAAGGAGAGATACAATAAAAGAACACAGCTAATAGATAAAGAGGAAGAAACTTGTCACCATAGCAACAGAAAGTCTAACTAAATGTGACATAATGATGGAGGTTTGCATTCTGATGAGTGTTGCCTGTGGACGTCTGTGGTTGTCAGTCTGCTCACCTCCTCTCCTCCTCTTCTTCCACTTCTCCCTCTTCTTCGTCGTATGACCTCCATATTTGTTCTGGTTATCCCCCCCCCCCCTACACAAACACACACCCCCACCCCCTCAAGTATCCTCGTGTTCGCTGTCACCATAGTGCCACACAGTGGTTTGGAAGGGAGACACAGGGGCCCTCAGTGTCCCCTTTGGAACCACCGGGCCCCTTTTGTAGCATTGCACCAAGAGTCGTATCCCCCATTCCCCGCCACTGTTCTCCTCCTGATCCCAGTCACACACACTGGTGTTCCCAGCATCCAGTCAACACTGTTCCCACTATCTGTGGGGGTGGAGGGAGGGGGGGTGTATAGCAGTCACAATGATTTTACACCTCCACCGACCCCAAACACCTAAGCCCCCACGCATGCCCTGTGTGTGTGTGTGCTGTGCATTCACCACCCCCCCCCAAAAAAAAGAAAAAGAGGGCTTGACGGATTGTAGAGGAGGAACCAGTTTTATAACATTTGATGCTGTTCTCTTGGCTGTTTTCTAAACTAGGTGTCAATTCACAACAGGCTTCAGACGTACCAGCTCAGCAGCAGCACGGCTCGGAGTCCCGAGAGCGTGGCCCTTCTTAACCACCGGGGGGAGCTGCTTTTCCAGCAGGGGCCCCAGGGGCTAACCCATGGGCCGGCACCTCCACCTCAACACCCACAGCTGCAGTCAGCGGCAAGCACCCCCGCCCACCTCCCCTACCTCCAGCAGCACCACCAGCCCGCTGTCAGCATGGCTGACCTGCGGCCGGAGACTCTCATCCAATGTCAGCAGATCGTCAAGGTCATCATGCTGGACAACAGCGGCCAGGGACGCATGGAAGCCTTCCTCAGCCAAACCCCCACACACCACCACTACCAGCATCACTACCATAGCCACCACCAGCTCAGCCAGTCGGCCATGTCCACCCCGGTCCGCTCGCCGGATGGCTCCCAAGGCAATGACGGCCACCAGCCGCCGCTGCCGCCCCCGCCTCCGCCTTACAACCACCCTCACCAGTACATCCCCCCTGACCCCCGGCTCAGTCTACATCGGACCCCAAGTGGCTCTCGGAGCATGGTGTAAATAAAATGTAACTATGATGCTTTCCCTCAAACACACACGAGCACCCGCAAACACACACACACACACACACACACAGGCACAGAACCCCCACCCTTCTATCTATTTAAAAGTACATAATGTACATATATACATACAGATGAAAGAGTTATAATGAAGAAAAAAAACACACTTATATGCATATATTTAGGGAAAAAAATCAACGTTTTAAAAGAGAAACGGAGAAATAAAATGCATATATAAAATTTTACTTGACTCCATATGTATTTTGAAATATTACGTAGTTTCAACAAATTTCTATGATTTTTTTTCGGGTCAGTTTTAACTCCTGCAGTTTCTGGATGGATTCCTTGTAGCTTCCCCATTCAAAACAGAAATATCCCTGGAACTTTTTTTGTTTTTTGTTTTGGATTTGTGTCTGTGATTGACGGAGACACTCCAAGGACAACTTCCGATCGCTTTTCATCGTCCCCAAACCTCATGCCTACTTCACTGTACGTGCGAGCATAGTTACTTAAAAAAAACGTGCCAAAATACACAAGCCTCCACTATGGACTTTGCACTTGACTAAACGCTAGGGCTAGAAAAAAAGAATTTAAAAAAACAAAACAAAAAAAACTTCCTTTTGCTTTGACAAAATACTCCTTCCACGCTTTTCCCCTCGTGGAGCGCAAAAATGAATAAAAAAAAAAAAATCAGATATTTCGTATAAAACTGTCTCCCTCTTTGTGCTGTTGCTGATTTATTTATGTGACGGAGAGCCTTCTCTCTTCTTCTCTGCTCCCGTGGATAAACAACATCCTCCAATAAACTCCTCCTTTGTGTTGTGGCTCTCTGTCATCAAAAGACACTCAATAGTCACTTACCATACATCGTTCTACAGAGAAGGATGACAGGAAACAAAGGCAACCAATCATACAGCGTGCTGCCAAACCCCCCCACCCCCCAAAAAAAGTCAACGCCAGCCCTGGATGGATGTGCTGATTGTCGTCTGTCTTTGTCGCTCATTGTATTTAATATCATTTGCCAGAAACTCTTGCCACAGTTACCTGAAATCTATTGAAGTCTTCGTCACGTCACGGAGGAGCTGCTGAAACTGGACGACGCACCTCGCCGTCATGTGTGTATGAAATGCTTTTTTTCATTTTCCTTTTTTTTTTTTTCTTTTTTTAGGGAATCGTGAAATTTCCATGGCAACAAAAATCACAAGCCTTTGTGGACAAACACAGGACTGATAAAACATCCAGACAGCGTGTCTCTCTTTACGTCCTAGATTTTGTTTCAGCCTCCTGGTGACAGTTTTCTCCTCCCTTCTCACCTTTTGGTCTAACATTTTCAACACACACACACACACACACACAGATTGTGTTGGAAATGCCAACATTTTTCTGCTGTTGGCTAGCCTGCTTTAAATAAGAATGGGACAAAAGAATGCGTTATCTGATCTATTTCTCTTTCACCCGAGCATAGATTGTAAATACTACATCCTGGCAGTGTGGGAAAGGACAAGCAAGCTCCCTTTAGCCTCTTCAAAATGCTACTGACCTGTCACACATCCTTCATTTTGAATAGGTCACCGACTGCTCCTCAAAGTGTCCATCTTTTATACATAAGGCCACCAGGTGGACAAGCAGTTAACTCTGCTCTGATGATATCTGACACCTACCTGTCTCGTATGTTGATATCTAATCAAGGCCGCCACGGTGAGGTCGCCATGTTAGCGTGCTGTCCTTTTCCTTCCGCTGACAACTTCATCTTGTGGGTGGGTTAGATGGTCGAGAAATAAAATGTGTTTTATTGGCTGTCTATGGCGGATAAAAAGTATTCTTTAGCCAGTTGTTCCCATGCTTTGAAAACTCAGTGGCCACAAGGTGTAACTTGTTCCCTCTGTTTCAGAAATGAGATGTCACAACTTGTTCCCGTTCATGGATTAATTATTGGCCACAATGTGTAACTTGTTCCCACACTGATTAATTAGTATCCACCAGGTGTAACGAGTTCCCACTCTGATTAATCAGTATCCACCAGGTGTAACGAGTTCCCACTCTGATTAATTAGTATCCACAAGGTGTAACGTATTCCCACACTGATTAATTAGTGGCCACAGACTTGACTAGTTCCGACTCATGTATTAATTAGTGTCCACAAGATGTAACTTGTTCCCACACTGATTAATCAGTGGCCACATGATGTTACTTGTTCCTACTCTTTGATGGATTAGATATGCAACTTGTTCCCACTGTTTCAGTAATCAGTTCCCTCACTGTTTAATTTGTGGCTACAAGATGTGACTTGTTCCCACTCTTTGATTGGAGATATGAAACTTGTTCCCACTTTTTCAGTCATTACAGATCACAATTTGTTCCCACTCTTTGATTGGAGATTATGAAACTTGTTCCCACTTTTTCAGTAATTACAGGTCACAATTTGTTCTCACTCTTAATTTGTTGCAAAAAGATGTAACTTGTTCCCACTCTTTGATTAATTAGATATGTAACTTGTTCCCACTGTTTCAGTAATCAGTTCCCATGCCGATTAATTTGAGGCAACAAGAAGAACTTGTTCCCACTCTTTGATTGGAGATATGAAACTTGTTCCCACTTTTTCTGTAATTAAGTTTCACAGCTTGTTCCCACTCTGATTAATTAGTGAATGTAACTTGTTTCCACTCTTTTGATTAGACATTTATCTTGTTCCCACTGTTTCAGTTATTAGATGTCACAATTTGTCCCCACTGATTAATTTGATGCCATTAGACTTTATCTTTTTTTGCATTATTTGTTTAATAAGAGATGTCACGTTGCTTCAAAATGAGCTTTTCTCTCTGTGGCCAACCTGTAGCTGGCAGAGATGATTTGTGTGTGAATGTATTTGTGTGTGAGTGTATTTGTGTGTGTGTATTTGTGTGTGAGTGTATACATGTGTGAGTGTACACATGTGAGTGTAATTGCAGGTCTGTGTGCATCACCTGGTCACAGTAGCATCTCAAACTTTCTCTAAACAGACCCTTCCTCTACTATATGGAAGACAATTAGGGCCATGTGAAAAATTTTATGTGGAAAAATAAAATTCAAATACGTATACCTTATTTTTATTTTTCTAATCAAATTTACCCAAGACTCTAATTGTCTTCAGCACTGTTGTGTTACTCCTGATTATTACTTTTCCTCCATCACGCATTTAGAAGATTTTCTCTGTGAATGACGAGCCGCGAGGATTACTCTAATGTTTTTGGCCTTAAATAAAAATTTGGAGGCTCTAAAATAAATTCTAGCATTTAGCTTCTATTTTCTATATCACATTGACGGGTGATGATGATGATGATGATGATGGTATGATTGCTAAAGCTGGTTTTTGCCTATCTGTTTGTTAAAATCAGCATTGAGACATCAGGGGGCTTTTATTTCTCATGCATGACTTGAGTTTGTATATTGGAGGCGAATTCTTATTCCCTAAAGTATCTTTTGTGCATGATTGAAATTTGCTATGAGCACATGAATGGAAGATCAAAAATTTAGTTTAAGCCTGTGGAGGAACAACAACAACAACAAAAACTTCCATCTTTTCAAACAGTGGTTGATTTTTATTTATTTTTTGGACAAATACAATGTGTTTTGGTGCCTCTCCAAAAAAGATGCAAAGTGGCAAATTCCAGGCCTCCAGAGTTTCACCACCTTTTGTTCATGATTGCACAGTTTAATTGAAAGTATGTAGGACAGTCTGTGTGTGCAATAAACCCGACTACGAGACGAGGCGTACTGGAAATCATGGTTTTATGTTTGACAGGAAAACCAATGTAGCATTTTGGGAGTTCAGCTTATGATATATAGAAGTCCAGCTAACTTTCACGAAGATTCTGAAAAAAAAAGGGCTCTCCCATACAAGTGCACTGCTTCATGAATGACATGTTGACTTTTGTCTTGGTCTTCAACACTGTTTTGTTCAACAGTAGAGACATGAAGAGGAGTTTAACAGATATTAACCATCACTTCCCTCAGTTGGCTTTGAATTCCTCTCTACCTGTCTTTGCAGTGTATCAACATGCTATTAAAGATGATTCAACTCTATTGCGCGCAATGGTTTGATTTATTAGCTTGATTATTGCAGGATTTTAAACCTGCCACCAGTCAGTCAAATGGTCGGTTTAAAATCTGTTTGCAAATGTCATGTTAAGTAGTGGATTTGAAGTGATAGTTCGACCAAAAAGGTCATACAGATGCTTTTTTCCTTCCAGGGTCTTAGTGACTGTATAGCTAGAAGCTAATGGCTAACAACCGCCAGAGCAACGCAACAGCTTGTTCATGGTGGCACCAAATTGGAGGGGTTGCTCTTTGTTTTTAGCCAAAATTAAAGTGTTTTTGGATAACTGAAGAAACAGTGGGAGAAAGAAAATGGGGATCACACCAGACGACGCCTTTGAGAGATAGATGAACATACGGTATTTGGATAGATTTGTTGTAGTTAGCCATCGCTAGCCAGCCGTCGCTATTAGCGTAAAGCTAAATATAGCTGTCTTACTTTTCTGCATTTTGAAAGCACAAAGAAAATGGCACTGTTAGTGGGATTTTTTGAAGGGTTTTTGGTCATATTTCTGAAATTATGTTGTTTTGATTTACTTAATTCTGCATTAAAGTTCCAAAAAATGCCATAATTATGTATTTCAAAGCTTTTATGAGTCTAATAAGCCATAGTTACTAACAAGTGGGTAAGAAGTATTGGTGACAGTTTATTTACAGTAATACTTTATTATTTTCTAATATTTTAATCAAAACTGTTGACATTAAAAACATTTCTGATTGTACAACACGACTTAAACCTTAAACATTTCATGGTAAATGTACTGTACAGCTTCATTACATTCATATTATAGTAAATGACTTTCTATACATTTATCGAAATCAAGAACAACATGTAACAAGTATGGCTCACTTTTTTTTTATATACACTCAGAGATGCAGCAAAAGATTATGGACCCCTTCAAAGATTTATTATTATTATATTCTAATATGTTTGAGGTGCCCCCAAAACCCTTTCCCCTTGAGGGCACCCCTGTACCCCAGACAGTCTTCATGGTAAATCTGCATAAAAATATCAGTTCTATCTTCAAATCAAGTTTCATCTGAGTATTTTAACAACTCCATACAACAACATTAACAGAGAGAATGTGTAAAATTCAAAGTCAAACTTTAAGGAGTGAAACATCAAAGTCATTCTTTGTGTGACAGGAAATATTCTGTTTCATTACAAAAAATTTTTTTTTAAAAATGTCCATCTTTTTTCCTCCGTGCCCCTGAATTCTCTGCACAGTGTGGAATCAATGAGAAAATCGTAGTACATTAATGTACAGAATTCAATTTCAAGCATCAAATTTCAGCGTGGACTAAATGCTGGGTGAAATTACGGTCAGATTATTTCAGTCTGACTCATCCAGACTAGACGGGAGCTTCACCCACACCCAGTGTGCTTGTGAACTCTTCATGCCCCGATGGCTTCACATCCTCCTGGGAAGTCGTCATCCTTCGCCATCGCTAGTCAGGTAAAAGAACAATGTCAGAATTATGTTCCTCTGAGTTATTTCTGAAGGTGAGTCGAGACAGACGAACCACAAAGTCCAAATAAATAGTGAACAAATGATTCTTGCATAGTGACTGAGACTTGGAATCGAGTCACTGTCTTGAAGACTTGTGACTTGATTTGATTCAAAATAAGACTTGAGACTCAATATGCCATGAGACATTTTTGTGTTTAAGGTTTAAAAAAACATAGTTTTAAAATGCAGTCGATACGTTTGAGAGATAAATTACAACTCAGGAATTAAAGTTGAGTAAATACACGTTTAAAAGAGTAAATACAGTATTAAAGGTAAACAACTGAGTACATGAAGTAAATATCTTTTAAAAAATGAGGAAATTACATATGTATGATCTTAAAATTCAACAAATACATTTTGAAAAAAGTCAATATTAAAAATGGGTTAAACATGCTTTAAAATTAAGTAAATTTTGATCTGAAACATAAATATAGGTTAACAGCTATGTAAATTAAGTAGATATCTTAAAATTGGAGTAAAAAGAAGCCAGTATGGCCTTTAAAAATGTAGGAATCATAGGTTAATAATTGAGTGAATTAAGTGACGACTTCGGGTTTTAATAGAAATTAATAACCTGTGACTTCACATAACCAAGAAAAAAAAAATGACCTTGAGATTTGAAAGTCAAGATGTACCTGATCTCATATTTTACATGTCTTTAGTTCATGGAATAATGAGCACTGTTCGTGCTTTTCATATCTCAAGAAAGCCACTGAAATGAGTCCCAACATGTCTACCTGTTTGATGCCTCCCTTCGAGGTACAGAACATGTAGATGACGTAGCCCGGGATCAGTACCATGGAAGACATGGCCATGAACCAACCGATCGTTTGACCCCACAGTGGATAAACGTACTTGCCCAAAGTCAGAGGGGTCATCTCAATGGCGCTGAAGGTAAACACCCCCTGTGATGGAAAAGGCCGTACTGAAGTCAGTTCGATTAAGCCGTTAAGAGACTTGAGGCAAAGTGGTCCAAATGTTGACATGGAGACTGAAACTAGACTAAAGTCTATTTATGCCTCTGTTTTTGGATTGCCATCCCATCCCCATTAACGCCATAATCCCAGGAACACTAATCCGGAATTTCTTCAGTTTAAGCACAAACATCCAAGAACGACCTAAACAGATTAAGGGACAAAAGTCTACCATTTCTTTTATGACAAGCACAGATTGACATGTAAGAGAGACGAGTATTCTTCAACAGAAAAGATGGAGGCTCAGACGAATGGGAAACACTATCAACTAACCTGTCGAGTAAACACATTTTGTACATTTAATTCAAATGAAGGCACATATTGCATGAGGTTACAACTATGACGCAGCATTTCTGGTTTCGAGGAAAAATGATCTTTATGAAGAGTGCCATCTTTAAATGATATTTATCTCATTGAAATGTTTTCCAAGTAAGAATTATATGTAAATGGCGCTATGCGGTACTATGTAGTTAGTTTAGTGAATTTTTCCGATCATTTACCAAATAATTGTACAATCACTTTTGTTCCATTTCCTTTGACCAAAAAAATGGTTTAGAAATGCATCCAATGGAAGCATATGAGGTTCTATTTCATCCAGCTGAACTGGGAACTAAAACTAGTGGGTGATTAGAACATGACCTTGTTCTATACAGCTAACAGTGTTTAGCTTGTGCTAGCCAGCTTTTAGCTTGTTTCTAGTCTGTGTGTAGTTTGTCTTAGACAGCAATTTGCTTGTCCTAGCTAGTGCTGAACTTGTCCTAGCCAGCGTTTAGCATCCCCCAGCAAGCATTTAGTTTGTCCTAGCTAGTGCTGAACTTGTCCTAGCCAGCGTTTAGCATCCCCCAGCAAGCATTTAGTTTGTCCTAGCTGGTGTTTAGTTATTGCTAATTGGCATTTATCTTATGTCTAATCTGCTATTAGCTTGTCATTGACAACGTTGAGCTTATTCTAGCTGGTGTTTGGTTTGTTCTAGCCAGTGGTTAGCTTACAGGTGACTGCAGTGCTGGGAGGGTGGGTGTCTTACGCAGGCGCTGATGTGTGTAGGACGAGGGTCCCACTTTTAGGGAATGTTGATTTTACAAGTTGCACCAAACCATGCTATGGACTCTGCCTTTAACAAACTGTAGTTTCAGTTTTAAAATCAATTGACAGACCTCTCAGAGGTCAAATCATGCAGCCTCTTGACCTACAATTCAACAAGGCCATGCTTGTTTGGAGTGAGCAGTAATTTAAGCAGAATATTCTTAATTTGTCAACTGCATAGCTGCACACTCCTATTATCAGTACAGTGCTGCAGAAAGAGACATTGCCATGATTTCCCTAAGGGCCTGACTCTCTGCAGGATGAAATCACCACATAGAGGAGGGTGGGGCTGGGAGCCACTTCAACTACGACATCAATCTTTTACCTATTGAGGGTGGGGCTGGGAGCCACTTCAACTACGACATCAATCTTTTACCTATTGGCACCTGCTGTAGCCTGATGAGTTCATAGATCACGGTGATGGAACTAGAAGTTTCCTGACAATATCCTTCGGTAGGTGAGGCATCGATTGCATGAAGGTACATTTCTATACCGCTTCTCTGTTAAGGGTCACGGGGGGCTGGAGCCTATCCCAGCTGACACTGGGCGAGAGGCGGGGTTCACCCTCGACGGGTCGCCAGTCAGTCGCAGGGCCATCAGGAGCAATTAGAGGTTCATTATCTTGCTCAAGGATACTTGGACATGGTCACCGGGGGAAGTGAGGATCAAACCAGCGAGCCTTCGGTTGCTAGACGGCGGCTCTACCTCCGAGCTGTGCTGGCCCTTCATAAAGGTTTAAAAAAAAAAAAAACAATGATAATCACTCTCTGACTTACCAGACAGATCGTTGGCGTGAAAAACATCCAGCAAAGCTTCCACCAGACGCACGGACGATAGCCAATCATGTCCTCGATGTTCTTGTAAAACCTTTCAGCTCCTACGAAGACGTCAAGAGAGTGTCAGGGGCAATAATAGCTGTAAGAACAAAATCTTATAGGGAAGATAAGATGATCGGGTTTATCACAGAAAGTGGAGTCACATAATTTCAAATCTAACAGCTAGAAATGCTTGCTTATGCTTATTTCTACAGTCTATATAGACAAATTTAAAAAAAGCATTTCCTACCATAAAACCAGGATATGGAAACCGTTTCGAAGAAGACGAGGTAGAGGAGACACATCCCACTGGCAGAGTAGTAATCAAACAGCTTGAACACGTACAGACCGCCCTGGGAGGTTTCAACACATATCTGCTTTTAGAGGCTGATTATTAACGTCCCAGCCTGCACTGAATTAAATATGCATGATGAATGTACACCGCTTGTTATGAGATCATTTTGTCATTATGTGTGATGCAGCGGGGAGTTCTTTCTCCTCTGTTGGACTCGCAAGTGTTTGCGTGTGTGTTCTTGTTGAATACTCAGTCACGATGCAGAGTTATTTCCTGCAACGTTAGTTGTTTTAAAACCGCTCAAATATCGGACGAATCACATGATCTTCTCAACGCGTCTTAGGGATCAAGGGCGGGAACGACACCTGCGTGATGTTGGAGAAGCCGATGATGAAGGAGATGAAGCAGACGATGAGGATGAAGAGCTTCTTCCTCTTCCTCAGCAGTAGGGGGTACTCATCCATCAGAGCTGTGATGAAACCCTCCACAGTGCAGAACTGAGTGGACACATAGAAGGTTGGTTATATGTTGAATGAATCAAGAATACTGGATGAGAGCATGGCGTTGTAGGTACCTGACTGTCCAGGCCCAACATCATGAGCATGGAGAAGAAGAGGATGGCCCAAAGGGAGGACATTGGCAGCTGGGTGACGGCCTGAGGGTACGCTAAGAACGCCAGACCTGGACCTACACGGAACACACACATGTAACTGCTCTAGTGTGAACGTGTAATCACAGAACACACGAGCAGAAACGAAACCATCCCTCATTGCTTTACAGTGAGTCCAGCATCCAAAAATAGGGATGAAAGTATCTCTAAGACCTTCCGAATACGAGTAGTTTTTCAAATCAAACTCAGGAATATTTGTATCTTTTCCTATTTGAAATGGACGGGAAAATACTGCAGAAAACAGGAGTACCTCAACAGGCAGAATAAATGTGACGCGTCTGTTAGCATCTCGGAGCAATGATTAGCTATACTGCATGAACCAAACCATAAACCGACTGGAACTTCATGAAGGTGTTTTGGCACATCAATGTTTTCTTCTTGCCAGTCATTCATTCCCTGAAGGATTTTTTGTGAGTGTTGCTGTCAAAATGCTTGATTTTGCAGCATCTTAAAAACTGCAACTACAATTGAAGAATTTTGGGGATTTCATTTTTTGCTGTGAAATTGTAGGAAGTCGCTAAATTAGCGATGCGGCGCTTAAAAAAAGCAAAGACAAAATCACAAGCATTGTTTTCACGCGGATGCGAACACGAGGTGATGACGTGCCACGTGATGTTACTCTGTTGATGTCACCTCTGGAAAATGGCAGCTACCCTAAACCGTTTGTGTCCTTGCTTCAGTACCTGATGCTGCTAATTCCTGAACCGGTTTCTTAGTGATGTAGGACATGAATCCCACGATGGAGAAGATAACGAATCCGGCAAACATGCTGGTGCAGGAGTTGATGCAGCACACGATGATGGAGTCCCTGATGGGTAAAAGTGAACCGTCAGAGAGAAACAACCACCGCAGAAGAAGCGCACAGCCTGTGACTGCATGTCCATACTTGTACACATCGTTGTGGTAGGTGTTGTAGCTTCCCAGGGCGATGAGCGAGCCCAGGCCCAGTCCGTAGGAGAAGAAGATCTGAGTCGCCGCGTCCAGCCACACCTATGAGACCACAGCAACATGTATGTGCGTGGGTCTTTGATCATGTTTGTGCAGTTTTGCGTGCGTGTGTGTTCTTGTACTTGCTACAAATTGAGGACTAGACTACGCATTTAACCAACAGAGTGAGGACATTTTCGGAAAGTCAGGACTTTTCAGCCGGTCCTCACATCTTCAAAGGGCCGTTTGAGGGTCAAGACCTGGTTTGAGGGTTGAGGTCAGAATGAGGTTCTGGTTAGGTTAGGGTCAGTCAGTTGAGATGGTTAGGTTTAGGGTGAGGGGCTAAGGAAGTCCTCGTGTGTGTGTGTGTGTGTGTGTGTGTGTGTGTGTGTGTGTGTGTGTGTGTGTGTGTGTGTGTGTGAACACTCTACCTCAGATCGCATGAGCTTATTGAAATCTGGAGTGATGTAGAAGAGGATTCCGTCAATGGCGCCGGGAAGAGTGACGCCTCGAAAGAAGAGGATGAACAGCATGAAGTAGGGGTAGGTGGCGGAGAAATACACCACCTAGACAAGCAGACAGAGAAGCGCCTCATTTAATAAAGCGAGCACGTGTGTGTGTTTGTGTGCGCGTGCAAAATCGGATTGCAATTTTGTTTTCAAGCTGATCCCGCTTGCAAACAACTCGCAGCCCTTAGCTTTTGAGAATTAAAAATCAAAAAAAGGAAAGCAAAACTCCGGTTGCCACAAAAACAAAGAGAAATTCTTCAAACTTGGAGGAGACTTTGAGATGTGACGCACGTCTGTAACATAACGACTTCACTTGATTGGTGATGTCCATCAAGGCCTCAGTCTTGAAGATGGTGGAGGGTTTTTTTTTTTTTTTCCCCTCCCATCTTTCAAATGCCAAACATTAAAGTCCCATTATCCTCAGCAGGGAATGTGTCTGTGCTTACGTGAATCGCTTCAACTTTTACTGCAATTTCCAAAACCCAGCAAGAGAAAAATGCCTCTCCACATCATCTCTGAATCATCTGGCAGTTTAAATAAGAATCTCTGTATTACTACCTCACTGAAATGCTACGAAATGACAGCAGAGTCAACACCGGGGGCAATAAATAAACAAAATAACGTGTCTCTATTAAATAATAAACTTATTTCAGATTTAGTTTAGGCTATAGTCTAAATCCACCAATGGAAATCAGCTCAGCCAGAACAAAAAACTGAGTTTAAATAAAATTAGAAAACTTGCTGGTGCCACAAACTCAGTGAGTTGGATTTTTCAGTGTTTTTCTTCATTTCCTGTTCTATTTTGAAATCCACTTCCCTCTTGACCAGGTGCATCCTATCGTTTTCCCGCCTTGTATTTTTTTCTCTTTTAAAGCGCCTCACCTGTGTCTCGTCTGCTAATCAGCCCTCGTCATCCGCAGCCTCCTTCCCGCTGTTCCTCATCCAATCAGCTCCTTCGCTGCCCGCCCGTTCTCGCCCCTGTGTCTGGTTGTGCGATTGGTTCAGTTTGTATTTTAGTTCCGCTTCTCCGCTCGGTTTCTGTTTGAGCGCTCAGAGTTATTTTTGAGTTTAGCTCCTGTGTTTTTACTTGATAAATTTAATGGTCTTTTCTTTGTTGGAAAGCACTTTCAGTTATGATCTTTGTATGAAATTGAGCGCAACTAAGAATTATTATTATCCTGTTCCTGTCTCCTCCCTTCTGCATTTGACTCCTGCCCCCCCGTTTGCGTCTTCTTACAAGTTCGCCCGGTCAATGCACTGCACGTAATTAAGCAGAAGCTCTTTTTAAAAAAGTATGCCAATATAACAGTGGGATCAGTGGACGAAGTCTTCAAAAAAAATTCCAGGACAGAATGATATTAGAAAATATCTGCACTGTGTGTTTGATAAATATATGGAGGTTCTAAAAAACTAAATAGGGAAGAAGTGAGTTCTCCTGACCCGGTTATCACCGTTTTTGGAGATCATATGTATCACCAAGTTGATATGACATCATCAGATCTGGGTCGAGCTCTAGATCACCTCTAAAATCCAGCTACCAGATTTCATCTCAGTCAAACTTTTAGTTATGCTGGCGATCACATGACCTCCTTGGCAGTTCTCCCTTCCTGCATCGTGCCAATTTGCATGTTCCTGGTTTGCCTGAGTCTCAGCTGCTGCCCCCTAAGCTGTGGTGTCTGCTTCATGTTTGCATGATTAAAACCAGAGAGAGACAGAGACTCGGATAAAGGAGACTGTGTCATGCTGCGAGACATTCCGAGGCCTCCGAGAGTTTAAAGAACAAAGACAAACTTGAGTGGAGAGTCTTACCTTCCCTGTCCACTCCACTCCTTTCCAGATGGAGAAGTAGACAAGGACCCAGGCCAGCGCTAGAGTGCCCACTAAGGGCCAGCGTAGCTCTCCTGGCTCCTCCAGACCACTGGACAGCTGGTGCATATTACGCCTACAGGAACACACACACACACGTTCCATTCAGACAAACTAGCTAGACACACAGAACATGACAGGAACAAGTGCGACTGACGTACTCCCAGAACTCAGTGACAGCACTGGTCAGGTTGGTGGTGTCTGTCAGGCTGTAGTTGGAGAAGCATTTCTCAGTGTTCCAGGGGTTATCACAGCTTTGCCATGGCAGCTCCTACACACACACACACACACACACACACACATAGAAGCAGGAAAATCAGATGAAACACTTCTCATTTTTGCTGTCTACATAAGCGATCGAACCAAGCTTGAATCTGGAAAAAAGGACCCACTTAAGAATAGCGTATCCCTCCGCCAAGAACTGAAGACCGCACCCTTGCTCTGTAGAAGAGGAGGGGGGTGAAACCTGGTAATATTTTGCTTATACAGGAAGGAAATTTGGACTGTGGTGTAAATGTAACTTCCTTAGCCCACCAGGTGGTGCAAGAGAGCCCACACTTACTGTATATCACGTGAATAAGTCCAATTAGTTCAATGTTCTTTATCAAAATAGTCTGCCTCACCACAGTGAAACCTTTTAAACGTGAAATTTCTCCGTAATGCAACACCGTGTTCTTAAAATGTTTCTCGCCAAATTTTGAGGCGGATTTGGTCGACCCACTAGGAGGAGTACATGAGAGTAGCAAACTCTGAGTTCGTCCTTGGCCAGAATTGCACTCCTCCACCAAGTCTGCTGAGAATAGACCTCACAGTCGTTGTTGTTTTTGTTTTTTTGCATAATTCATAGGGTAAAAGTTTGTCTCCTTGACATTATCGGCCTACAACCTTTTACACCACAATGACTCGTCGGAAAAAAGACGTCTGGGACGGAGGAACAAACCATCCAACAGTGAAGATGACATTTGATCAACACAACCATGGTTTGGCCTTTAGCTGAATGCACTAAACATCAGCAAACACCCCCCCCCCCCCACCCAGCACCCGAATCCACCCTCAATCGCCTCATGCAATGATGTGTGTTGAGTCTTTTCATCCTCCAAGATTCTTTTAGAAACACAGAGAGAGACAGAGAGAGAGAGAGAGAGAGAGAGAGAGGAGGTCTCGATACAACTGACATCTCACTCTACCTCCTGATTGGAGGTTTTGATTCATTTTGTGAAAAGAAAAATCTAAAATATCTCTTCCATCTGCAAAAGATGGGCAAGACAGACGAGAAGAAAAAATGAAGCGCTCAGTCTACGCTTGAGCGGTGGAGCTTTTAAAAAGACAAAAATCAAACAGGCCCAAGAAGGTTGTGTCGTAAAGACGATGCACGCTAAAACGTTAGCATCCATTTGGATGTCCGTGTCGCACCAGCTGGCAAATTTAAGGTGCGATGACGAGGTCGGTCAGAATGAGCCAAAAGAGCCGGTGAAAATGCACCGAAACGTTCTCCGGAGCTGAGGGGAACCGTCCGTTCACCCAACATGAAAAGACGGGTTTGTGAATGTTCAGTTTAACAGCCGAAAGTTTCTCTTGGAGCTCCTGCAACGTACCGATCCAAAGGAGTTGAATAAGTAGTAGAGAGCCCAGGCGATGATGATGATGTAGTAAATGTTGAGCCAGAAGGACAAGACGACTGCAGCCAGACCAACACCTGACGAAAAAAGACATTTAGTCCATAAATGTAAAGCTTAAAAACAAATAATTCCTCGATGTCATTTAGTGGAAAGGTAACGTATCTCCTGACATGGCACATTTTCTGGCCTATTCCTTTTTTAGATTAAGATTTTTTTAACATTTAGTTACCTCACCTCCATGTGTGTCTGTGTTGCCATCAACAAAAAATGAAAATACTGCTGTAAAAAGTGTCATTTATATCAAAATGAAACATAGCAATGTTTCGTACCCGAATGTACGGAAGCTAAGACTTATGACCAGTATTACTGTTATTATTATTGCGCGATCTTGAAATAATTAAGCTTGTTTTCTCGTTTTGACAGGTTCTCATCATCTCAAGAAAAGAGATAACGAGCAAACTCTTCATCACAAGGAAACGGCCTTTTGTTTCATCAGCATCATGAAATAAATGAACCTGTCACGACACGAAATTGAGATGAGATGAGCTTGAAGTAAGAACGTAAAATGTTTTTTGATGAGAGAATGTATGAGGAAGTAGAATGTTCATCGTCCTCATTGTCATTCTTTATTTTTTACGGTTTAAATTCACTTTCTTCAGTCAACAAAGCAGCAAACTCCCTGAGGTTTTCACTGCCAGGAGATAAAAACGCATTTCACCGGAGTTCTTTGAGCCGGGAGGCAGTTTGTTTGCCACCGAAAGCAGCAAAAAGATTCTTAAATGAAGAAGTTGTCCACAAGTTGTTTTTTTTTTTGTGTGTGCGCGCGCGTGAATCGTTATTTTTTTTCCTTCAGATTCCAAGAAGTTCAAAAGCGTGAAGGAAAAAGCCTGATGAGAAGTTCAAATATCGAGCGAGGCGTCAAACATTCGCCAGTCGAGCGAGAGTTTAAAGTCAGCGGAGGAAATAATCAACGTGCTTCTATTTTGGAGAAATTAAATATTTGAATGTGATGTGTGAATTTAGCTTATATAACCCCCCCCCCAAAAAAAATGGACTAATCCCTTCTTATTTGTCATGACACGTCTTACCTTTCATCATAGGGATGAGCTTCCACACTCCCAGCCCCCCCACCGACGTGAACTGCCCCAGAGACGTCTCCAAGAAGAAGAGGGGAATCCCAGCAAACACCAGGGTCATGAAGTACGGGATGAGGAAGGCCCCTGAACCATCGCCGCCAAAGACGGAGAGACGAGAACAAATTAGAGCTACAATAAGATTGAATTTAAGATTTTTTTTTTTTTTTTTTAACGTGGCTACGAATATTTTCTTCAGTTTTAAAAATATTTCTAAAAGCAAATGTGTCGCTAATCTCTCCTGCACTATTTGCTTCCCTTTTGTTAAAAGTTGTTTCATTTTAATTGGGCTTCAATAAAGTAATGAATAAATAAATACATTTTAATATTCTGGCATAGCAGTGATTCTGATGTAAATCGATAATAACACCAATTTAAAACATGCAGCAGCTTCCAAAACAAGTGTTACGACATGCTTCAGGAAGCGAAAGAGACGTGGAAAAATTAAAAAAAAATATAAACATAAACCACAAAAAGTAAGATTAAGGATTAAAAATTAAAGTAATATATAAAATCACTCAAGTCCAGCATACATATACATCAATGACCACATTACAAACCGGTCATTTTAGATTTAAAAGCTACTGAAATACTGTTGCAGTATTAAAAACAGGGATGTTTCCCTTACTTTTGTCCACTTTTTGTAATTGTTTTATTATATTTATTTGGAACAGTTGAAATAACAAAAAAAAAAAATTAAAAGGTGCAAAATACATAAGAATATACATTCTTCCTACCATACATTTTATTTAATAATTAACATTTTATGAACTGAAATGAAATTTCACTCTTTAGGAAATTAGTAAATCGTCTGCACTACACCACACTACTAATTGTATTCATTGCTAGTCTTATTATCTTATGATATTGTGACACTCTTACCTCCGCCGTTCTTCCCGCACAGATAGGGGAACCTCCAGACGTTCCCTAACCCGATGGCATATCCCACACATGAGAGCAGGAAATCAAACTTGCCCTTCCAGCTTCCTCTGTCAGGCGGCTCCTCTTCTTTCTTCTTTTGGTCTGCAGGGGGCGCCACGTGATCCTGTTCCTCAAATGGAACCGCTTGTTTGACCTCAGTTGGGGAGTTTAAATCCACTGTGCTCTGCCCAGTCTTCCCCATGGTGGGACCAGTGAGCCACTTGGTCCTGGCAGCCTCCGACAGTAACAAATTCAAGTCCCTGCTCTTGTACAGCGTCCGAGTCGCTCAGATTTTGACTTGATGGATCTGAATCGATGCGCCGAGAAGCTGCAGACAGACGGGGAATAGCAGAGGCGTTAGACTCTAAGTGTTGTTGAATTACAACTCAACTATGGACGCTGCAAGAGCACCTCTCTCCGCTCCGTTAGATCTTTCATGAACGAAGGTAATTGGCTCCCCAAACAGAAGCTAACGACTCCCACGTGAATCTGTCACAGAAAATCTAGAAATCTGTCGTGTGAATTAGAGAGATTGATGAGGGAGCAGCACAAGCACATTTTCTGGTGTTGAGGCGATAGCGTGATACTTGTGGTTCAGGCTCGCAGTGACGGGCCCCAGTGAGATCCAGTCAACACTCCTTAGTTTCATTTTAAACCAGATGGTCGTGGTGTGTTTGTGTCACTTGTTGGGGTCCGAAAACAGGAGGGAAAAAATGCCAAAATGATGGTCCTTTCAATGTGAAATGGCTATTGAGTGTCAAGACTTTGTTTTAGGGGTGAGTTTACACTTTTCGTGTGTGTGTGTGTGTGTGTGTGTGTGTGTGTAGACCTTTTCTGGAATAAACACTAACCATAGCTGGAAACCCTAGACCTGTTCTAGCATAGCAGAGTGTTATTTCTGAGTTCATAGTTATCTTTAGATTAAGACTAGGCATCATTTGGTTAGAGTTAGAATTAGGATTAGAATTAGGATTATCAATGGAAGTCTCAGACTTTGTGGGGTCTGAAAACAGAAGAAAACACATAATGTGGGGTCTGATGGGTTTTTTTTGTTGTTTTTTTTTTTTTTTTTGGTGCCAAAGTTATCGTCCTCACAAGCATTAATGTCTTTTGGGGGTCAAAACTTGGTTTTAGATTTGGGTTTAGAATTAGTCTGGGTTGTCAAGATTAGTGTCAGGATTAGATTTAGGATTACATTTAGTTGTGATGGTTAGAGTTGGAGAAAGGGGCGAGGGGGATGTTATTAATGAATGAAAGTCCATTTCGGGAGCCTGTGAGGACTGTGTGTGTGTGTGTGTGTGTGTGTGTGTGTGTGTGTGTGAAAACAGGGGCCTTTTGACCTGCAGTACTGGCTATGAAACAGTGAAAGTTTGCCAATGTAAATGATCACAGTTTTGAGTTTCCAGCTGCACAAAACTTGTCTTGGTTTGTTTGGGTGAAATTAATTTGCCATTTCCATGTTTGCCAGCGTCTCACATCTCTCACCAGGCTCGGACCGGCCATCTGGCACTTACGGTAAATGCAAGAGGGACCGGCCTGGCTAGACGGCTGCCACCACGGGAGAAACGAAAGTCAAATTCTGGTAAAAAAAAAACCAAACTGTCCATATGATGTTGCGGCAGCCCATCTGAGTGGGCGTATGGGTTTCTTTCTAAATGGTGCTGGTGGTGGTAACGACATCGTCACCTCCTCTCCAAGCAGGTCTGTCCACAAAATGTCCAGACGGTAAATGCCAGGGGGGTGGTTTTGTTTCCAGTACGTCTCTCTCTCTCTCCCTCACACACACACACACACAGAGGTTCATGCTGCTATGCTTATTAGGACACTACACCGACTTACTGACCGACCACAGAGTTTACATGTTAAAGGGTCCTGCTAAGGTTCGCGTTTACACCGGTGAAGGTCTCCAAAAGTTACAAAAACAAAGCGTGCACACACATAAGCACTCGTGGCGGTGCTTTTAATTAAGACACACTGTTTTCACACTTTAAAAATAAATTTATCAGCAGAAAAAGTTTGGGCTTTTGGACTATTTGTTGTTGTTGTTGATGACAGATGATCCAAAAACAAACTCACCATCAATCCTGGAAGCATTCATACATACACCGTGGTATTTCAACCGAATAGGACCGGGTATATTTGACATACTCGTGCCTTTTTAGATGCTCATGAAGTACAAGCTATGTTGGTTGGCACTACCTAGAAAAAGCAGTTGCAACACACCAAAGAAAAGCAATGAAAAACCCATGAAAACTGTCCATTTTGTGTTTTCTAACCATCTTCAGAGCAAGAGGACATGACATTTCGTTTCCATTTTTTCCAAATTTCCCCTGAACAATCGCATGTCCCATGTCTACGTGACATCACGTGGTCAGGAAGCACTGGGAGGAAAGTACTGTAACTATTGATTAACCTAGATATCATCCATATCACCTCCAGTCATTGGTTGATGTTAATTAATTTGATTCTTACACTTCCTGAAATGAAATAGATGTTCCATACGTTCAAGAACACCGCGTCACTCTTTTCTTCAGCATTTCAGAGATGTCACATTTATTTCAAAGGCTTCATTGTGTTTACATGGCTTCAAATGTAAAACAGTTGGTACAGATGCATTATTTATGCTTGAGGTTTTGGATGCTGTTAATTAAAACTATATGTAGGTGATCCATATTCAACATATAAAAAAAGAAAATGCAGTTTAATAGAAAAAGCGTGAGGTGGGGGGGGGGGGGAGTTCAAACAGAATGTGTTGGGTGATCAATGGTGTTCAAACAAATTCTCTCTTGATGCAAATTAGTTTTTGTTCCACTGTGTAAAAAAGCAATCAATCTCAATTGGGCATGATACCACAAAATGATCAAAAATGTACTTTTCCAATTGTTGCGGAGGTTGAGATGCGCTTCAAAAGCATAGCGACGGTACGCAAACACATCAGAGATTCCCTTTGAGAGCGAGAGATTTATATTCAGAATAAATAATGACTTTCTGAATGCCACGTTGTTGTTGTTGTTTTTGGTGGTGTTGTTACGTTTTGTTATTATGACTTCCATCAAGCTGAAAAAAACAAAGTTTTATCAAAAACAATAGAACTCATTTTAATTCATATATTCATTTTTATAGCGTGTGGCAGTTGTGTCGGTGATAATAATAAGAAGGAGTCTGGTCCTACCTGAAAGATTTCCTCGCCTTTATCAGGTCATCAGCTTCTGCAAACATCCACAAACGTGAACGTCCAAAGGAAACATGATCTTATTTTTTTTGCGGCCCAGGGGAAGCTTAACCACGTCCGCTGCCTTAAGAGAACTTTTTTGATTATGGACCCCGTTCTTTCCGGCGTACCCTACGCTAAAGGACCTGTGGCTGTTCCTGCAGCTGCTATCGAATGGGGTGCTAATAAAGATCGACCTGTGTGTCTGCTTTGATTACCGCTCAGTTCTGACTAGTGAGGAGGCCCCAAGGCCATGGGGGATATTCCAATTGCCCAGTTCTGATGGGGGAACTCAGCAAAGTGTGTCTTTGTGCATTTAGTGTATGTGTTTGTTGAGGTCAGCTCTTGCCAGGATGGTTACCATGGTTATTTGCCAACAGAGAAGACCCTCATCAGTGAAAGACCTCTTGGAGTTTTGGAAAAAATGAAATGAGCAATGACTGCTGGGAAAGACCCTGAAAATGTATGACAATGCCAATATTAGACTGAAGTGACCTCAGCATTCATCCTCTCTTCCAAACAAACTAGGGAACACATCAAAGAGACTGCAGCTAACGAAAAGTGAGGTTTTGAGTTTTGTTCATTTCTTATTCAGATGTAAAGTCAATGTTTCTGTGACAGCAAAAGGGATGTTTGTTTGTGCAACAGAAGTGTGTTTGTGTCATATGGCAGCCAGCACAGGCGATGCTCCACCATGTCCTGCATCTTTAGGCAAATAACAATGATTTCTGCTTGATTGAAACACAGCTGCACCAACACACGGACCCGGAGAGACAAGCCCAGATGTCTTTGTGCAATCAGGCGCTGCCACGGGAACATAGAACAATTTTGACAATTCATAGCATATTGAACATTCCTAAATATTGCCATAATTAGCCTGATCAGGTTAAATCGAGATGGGTAACAGGCAAGGAAAGAAGTGAAGTTTATGTTTTGTTCTGTTTTTGTGATTAAAAGAAAGAATTTAAACGGTTTTAAGCTGTTTAACAATGTGGCTGCCACAATGAAAGAAAAAAATGGAGGATAGTTCTGTACATGCTGGTACCTTTTTGAAGACTGTTCTTTAAAGGTATATTTCAAAAGTATAATATTGGTCTTCAAAAGGCCAGACATTGCAAATTTGGCTAACAGAGAGTACAAAGTGAAGTAAATGGTACACGATAGGTTTTAATAGCCCAGGTGATTGTGATGGGAAGTGTTTCCATAAATGTGTCCTCATCGTGTTGCTAGTTTGTTGTAGCTAATGTAGAATTAGCCCTCTGTTTAGCCAAATGATGCAAACTCACAGTCGACTGATGGAGGTTGTTTGCCAAAACAAGAATAGAAGACACCAAAAATAGAAGATTTTCTGGGGGCGGCCATGTTGCCTGTTTGTTGTTTTTAAGTGAATCTCTCTAAAAGGGAACTTGCGGATGTCTTCAGGCACTTTCATAGGTTGATGGTTCTGATACTATAACAGATCAAGCGAAGTTTTTGTAACAAATATTGTATTTTGATTCATACAGTTCTTGTTTGTAGCAAAGCTTATATCATTTATTATTTTTTAAATTATTTCATTTGTCTATCAGCAGCCACGCCAGACACAAAAATGCATGATGCTACATGCTAGGCTATTCTACACCCCGACATCCACTTTGCGCAAAAAAAACCAAAGAGGCGGTATTTCACCAATTTTGCGAACAAAGGCCCCAAAACTGTTACATGCCCTTGCCAGTAATGTAAAAAACAATCTGCTAGTTACAGTTAAATAATGTTTAAATTCATGTGAATTAAAGTCAGTATACCTATTCTCCAGACAGGTAACCCTCTGAATCTCATATTTGTTCCAGATATTCGATCGACTCTCAGTTTACCCTGGTTGCACTCTACAAAAAGCTCATTGGTTTGCAGGTGGGTATGAACATTTGGGAGCTGTAAGGTTCCAAAATTGAGAGATTAAATCATATTAGTGGCTTAATCACACCCAAGCGAGTGGAGAGCCGCTTCAGTGTAATCTCTAGTGAGGGTTATTCTCCATGTGGACCCAAATGATGATGGCTGGCTGGATTGGACTTGTCAAAACTGGTTTTCATCAAATTGTTTACAGAAATCCACAAATCAATGCAACTTAATTGTGATTCCAGAGCCTTCGGTGCCAAGAATAATAGGCAGGGTTTATGTTTCAGAAAGGAGCACAGTGGCCGAGAAACACTTAAGTCTCAACTTCTTGCTCCTTCTCTGGAGGACAGTGGATTTTACGTTTTGGAAGAGTACAGAGAAAAACACCAAAACTATGACACATTTGCTGCTAGCAGGAGAAATTAGCTGACTTTACTGAACTTTAATTCATAAGTTACCCTCAATAATTTAAATAAAAAAAAACCTGTATATTTTCTGGAAAATGCTACCTCCTTCTGAGCTACCAATAATTCACGGCATGATGTGAATCAATGCCTGGGTTATTATAAGGAAAAGAAGACCCTGAGGCGATTGGCATGCTGAGATAGGAAGCTAATATTACATTTTCATCCCATAATGCAGTCTAAAGATGCATGCGGCATTCATCTCTGCGGGTTCGGGACGATAGTGATGGGAGGCTGATATCAGAAAACACATGAATGTGAGAGAGGTGAAGAGATGAGAGATGACGAGGGAGGAATCGGCGCAAAAAAATGAGGACAAAAGGTATGGATTGGAATTGAAAAAAAAAGATGGTGAGATAAAAATGGGAAAAGTTGATGTGGCGCAGTTGTGCGTGGGCAGATTAGAGGAGGATGAGATGAAAAGATACAGTCATTTCTACAGTTCTCTTTTCCATAAAAGCCACTGCGGAAGATCTGTTGCTGTGTGAGAGAGAGAGAGAACATCAGATAAAAGAAGTGACAGAGGGCATTGAAATGTCTTCATTTACAGTTTGCCTCATTCGCGCATCTCATCTCAGTTTCATGGGCGTCACTGCAGAATGTCCTATTCCTCCCTGGAGATCCATCAGCAGCCTCATTTCACTCCACTCTCCTTCCATTACCCCTGAGTCATGTTTTATCTTTGCAAGCGTCGCAAATCATTGTGACCTTGTTTAACGCAGAGTCATTGTCCTTAATATGCCCCAAAATAAATCACATCAAGACACTGTCATCATAAATGCCCTAAAAAAACAATGACAATTTTGCAGTCTGCTACTGTGATGCGTGCTGAGTTGTGTCTTCATCAGAGGACACATCAGCTGGTCCTCTGAATGATAAGGTTAGACGTGTTTGACATATTCATTTTCTCCCCTCTGCCCAGTGAGAATTATCTCTGAGGACAGCAAACAATCAAAGGCCTCATTAAATATTGATGAAGATATATCAACAGGTAGTGACAGCCACACATGCAACACTAAATGATGCACGTAGAACCGACCATGGGCCTCATTCATTAAACGTTCTTGCACACGAATATAACATAAAAATTTAATGCAAGCCCGGGTGATTGGCATTAAAAAGAGGAGAACAACAGATGTCAGGAGAGTTACAGTATAAAGAGTCATCAGGCTTTGCTTCCAATCCGTAAGACTCCATTCAGGGCTAAACTAGTCTCGGAGTACATAAGAACACATTTTTGTGCAAGTATATTTCATTAATGAAGCCTGATATGAATCTGCAAATGCCCTTCCAAGGATTAACAAAACGGGCCAATTTCTGTGACTCCAAAGAGAGCTTTTTAATGAGATTCTTCAATAAATGTCCTTTTTTTTTATTACTGGCAACTCAGCATTCGATGTTTTGAATTAATGAAGAAGTTTTACCCTTCTACCTTTGTGACAGAACATGGCAATTTTTTTTGGTTATTATTTTTAACATGCTTTGTAAAAGATTTTAATCGAAGCTCAGACACGACCTTAAACTTTTCAACTCGAAAAAAAAAAAGGTTGCTGTGTCTTTTTGCAAGGCCGCTGTGAGAAAAACTTCCATGTTCAGGTGTAAACATGATTCTTTCAACCCATCAGTCACATGGTCTATGGCTGCAGTTTGCTTGCAGTATTGTAATTGTTTTCAGCACGCACGTCAATGTCATCAGCATACACATGTATGTTAACAGATGAACAGACGAAATGTAAACAAAATGAACAAAAAAGGGCCCAGGATTGATCCCTGAGGAACACCAATACTTCTGTCAAAGTAAGCTGACAATGCATTACCAATAACACATAAGTTCAACTTTTAAGTGAAACTGTAAGCCTGAAAATGTCACAGTGAAGTAATCGGGGTTGTCTCATCCACTGCATAAGATTTACATAAGAGGGCTCTGAAGGACTTCATTGTTTTCCTTTAAAATAACATTGTCAAACTGCCTTATGAGACACATTGAATTCAGTGTTTTTGGAAATTTATCAGGGCCAAAGATTAGAAAATGTATCCCAAACACTCTCCTAACCTATGGAGGTTTAGTGATTTTTTTTTTTTTTTAAATATAACACATCCATATCTATGTCTGTTTTTTAAAACTCATTTCAACATCTTTTTGACCCTATCTTGTCGCTTTCTTCCAGGACCTGTGTTTTTTTTTCTTTCAACTATGGTAATGTGCTACAGTGTGTGTTGGCTGGAATTTGTTATCAATTATATAAGGATTGGTACTGGAAGTGTTGCACAACTTGTTAACCTATAGCTCTATAACCACCCTCAGGCAACCTACAGCCTCTAATTTAAACACAGCATCATCAATATATAAAATGAGGCCATGACCTTTGATATTCTTAATCGCCTCAGATACATTACACTTCCAGCGTAACTTATTTTCTGATCCTTTTTTAAAGGGCACTTTGACCCTGCAGTCCTTTTGGGTCTTCAAAACTAAATTTATTCACAGGTGAGGGTCATTTGGGGTCATCAGCAGGGTACGGGAGGGATTGGAGGGGCGGAGAGTTGGGTGGAATAGTCCGTTAATTGAATGCCAGTTTGGATTACACAGATGACTGAGTTTGGCATTATGACCAAGCAAGTTCACCAATCACACACCCTGTGAGATTATATAGCCTGTTTGTGCTTTCACAACTTGGTTGTGATGTATATATAGATGACAAAAACAATACAGGAAAATACTGACCTAAAGCACGTTTTTATGCTTGCTCTCTTATTCACAAATCTGCGGTACTAAATAATAAGAGAAGAGGGTCCAAAAGAGATGTCAGAAGCGAGAGGGCTTTTCTTTAAATCTGCAAGATTAAACTGAGGGTATAAAAATCCTTCAATCTGTTTTGAACAACACGTCATGATGAAGGCCCGCTGTTGAACTAACGAGAAGTTGAGGAGTTCATCATATTGAACTCGAATCGGATGTTTATCCTCGCTCACCAGATAGAACCAATGCAATCACAATACTTAACTGAGATTTATTTTGTCATATAAATGGGTTTACACAAGGTACTGTGTATGATATATACATTATATATGTTAGGAATTGTTTTCCTATTTTGGAGATATAGAAAAGAACTTTTTCCCATGAGAAAAGATATATAAATTGCACAGTGAACAAGGCAACATTATTGATGTAATAACCAACTCTGATTCAAACATTGCATTCATTTATTAAAAAAAAAATCATTAATATTAAGATATTTGAAACCAATAAACTTGGTGATAAAGCCAACCTTGCAGATACATGCGCGAACACCAATAACAGTACATACTTTGACATATCAATTCTATTGTATCTTTTCATTGATTTAATAAGTATAAAAAACAACAAGCGAAAGATGTAACAATTAAAATGATAAAGTGGTATTTCACCCAAAACGTGCAGTTTACCTTTCAATTGCTCACTGTTGTGTGTCTTGAACTCGCAAATACTCAAAGATTAACACTTTGATCAAAGCTAAAAGCAAAATACCTTTGACACTTCTGGTTCGGTGTCAACTGGTTGTAGAATATTTAACATGTGACTGAAAAGTGTTGTCCAATGTATGTCTATCTATCTATTTTTCTATTTTTGCTGCTGTTAGTAATCAGTCTCCATTAGCATCAAGCTAACTATGTGGCTGGTGTTGCAGCTGGGGGAGGGGGGGACTTTGCGTGATCAAAACACTTAAAAGTATGTTATTGATGAGCAAATTACACAGTTTTGGGAGGAGTAGTTTGTAAAATAATATTCCTGAAAACATTGTAAACTATGTAAACATTTATAAAACCTTGCATATGATTAAAGAGTATGTGTTTTTGTAGCCATAGAATCATACAGCACCATCACTTTTGGAAATGACACTCAAACTCCACCAGGTTCCTCCATCATCATCTTCTCGTTCCTTCCCTCCGTGTTGTTCGGCTGCATCTGCGCCTTGAAGATGACGCACTTACACAGCGTGAGTAAAGGTTTCTGCGGCCGAGCCTGACGCAGATCACGGGAGGGTGAAGCCATATGAGGGTTCTGTCCATCAGGAAGGAAATATCTTAATCGTTGGTATCTTAACATTGAACTTAAATCTGACCAAACACAACGTTTGAGTTCACTCACCTTCCACATTGCAACCAAAATGAAAATTGGGACACATATCAGTGGCGTGATGAGGAGCAAAGAACCCACTATGACGCCCCAGATACCAGATGAAAAGCCATAGACGGAAACCACATACACGTTTGACATTTCAAACAGTATCGCGAACTAGGGGACAGGAAACATGAGGATTAGAAACTCTGATTTAAAAGCAGTTTTAATAGTGCTTATATATAAATATATATATATATACATATACATATATATATATGTGTGTGTATATGTATATATATATGTATATGTATATATATGTGTATATATCTGTGTATATGTATATATATGTATATATGTGTATGTATATATATGTATATATATATATATATATATATATATATATATATATATATATACATATATATATATATATATATATATATATATATGAAGGAAATCAGACTGTGTCAGATCACCTTAGTAACAGAAACTGTATTTTTAATTACTGTACCTAAGTAAGCACATGGTAATGGAGTAGCCTCTGTGCTAACGGTCCGTTTCTCGGTCTTACTCCTGGTGTCATATTGGAATATGTAGCACCATCCTACAGCAATAGAAGATAGCTCAATTTATTTTCCCTAATTAGCAGGTTAATGGGCCGTCATCGGCTTAAATCGTGAGGCAACTGCTTTTGCGATATCACATCATTATGTGAGACACCATTTTCTCCGGTGTTATTTGTCTGAACCCGGACCAATCGGCTTCCTTTGAGGAGATACGGACGTGGCTCAGGTATGCAACCATTCCAAATTTAGACTAAAACTCTAAAATTCTTCTTTGTTACCAGACTAAAATGCAGTATAGTCAGCTGTCTCCTAAAACCTGAAGCGACAAATTACAGGGATTCCACCATAAATTAAAAAGGTATTATTTACTCACTCTAATGCGAGTGGAAGCTGAGATTCAGTTTTTCGTACACTGCTTGAGTTTTACAAAAAAAAGAAAGAAAATTAATCTCCATTCACTTAAGATATTTTGGAGATTACAACAATACTTTTTCCTGTTAAACTCCATGAGTTATTTGTAGAGAAGCAAAAAAAAAAAAGATTCACCCAACTTTCTATCAGCATGTCGGTGACTATATAATATCTGAATTTTCATTTTGGGATGAACTATGCTTTTGAGGTTCACAACAAAGAAACTGAGGTCATTTTTAATTGAATAAAGCCAAATTAAAATAGGATGTGTTAGATAAACTCAGATTTATGAAAATTTAAAAAAAAATTAAATAAAACTTGCTTAAATAAAAACAAGGACAACGAAACACAAAGGACATCTAACACAGGACTAGGGTTAAATTAAAAACGTGGCAAAAACTAACACTAGTTCAGAGAATATAATGTTAGTATTACCAATCATTTTAAAGTGCTTTTGTGGCATAAAAGCAGAAAAGTGCCACACAAATCCATGTAATCTGATTTATAGAAAGAAATCTCATTCCCTTTTATTCAAAGGTTCCCCAAGAGGGAAAAAAGTAATCTTGAAACGTGTTGTAGATTCTGGGAAACAGTCAATGTATATGTTTGTCTGTAAGTAGGTGATCTGTTTGGGTTCTATAAACAGGAAATGGCTTTAATTGAATCCAGGTTTGAATGAGTGTGTATTGGACTCTCTGTTCTACTGAAATGCAGTCAAGTGAGTTTAAAAACAGACGAGTCCACATTTTTAGAGTAGAAGTCAGATTCCCTTATTTTACGTGTGAGTTTAATCACTGATGTGGCAAAGTGGAATATCTCAGGTGAGATGAAAGGCGAGAAGCGTGGGCGGCGGTAATGAAGCTACGATGTATGTTGAGCGGATGAGAAGAAAATAATGGAAGAGTTTTGAAGAGAGACAGGGAAAGTAGACGGATCAAATTTCTGACCCAGGCGTGAGTGAGCAGCTCACCCCGCAGAGGATCGGCGTGATAAATAACCAGCAATACTTCAGCACGGGGTTTGGTTTGTACCCGATCATGTCTTCGATGTTGTCATAGAAACGGTCAGCCCCTGCAAAGTCACACAAATGTTAGTCTGATAAACTCGACAAACAACAAATGACACTGGAAAGACAATATTCAGTCAAAACACTGAATAAATGAGATGATTAATCCTGTTTTGTTTGGGGGGGGGTGTCACTTAATAAACGCAACATTTAAAACAGACACTTCATTTAAACTATGGAATACACTTCGGGAAATACTGTATTTGCCGCAGCGATGACATGTTTTTTTTAGGCTAACCCATGTTAACATCACCGCGGGTTCCCTCAACCAAACTCATGATTCTCCCACTGGACTTTGGATTATTGCCGAACTTGAGCTCAGTGGCAAACAAAAGTTTACTCATTAGCAGTGCAATGTTAGGATACGAGAGAAATACACCACGTACGTATAATGAAATAACTTCAGTGTCAATCACCGTTAGCTTGGCGCTTGTTCTACTTTTGGTTTAATGACACATCAACACTGAAGCTAACGTTAACCAACAACGTATATCAGGCATTAAACTGAAAACCCACTCAAAAATCGCACTGACATTGAGAAGCAAAGACAGCTAGCAAGCTAACAAGCTTGTGTGATTTTTATGTCAAAGTAATTAATTTCCTTTTGCATAAACCTCTTGCAACGACTTTTGATTTTTTGATTACTTACTTACTTACTTACTTGTCTTTTATTGGTGCACAGTACCAGATGTACTGGTTTGACTGGTATCAAACCAAAAAAAAATTTGGAGAGTTTTGTGCAAATTAAACAATCTTTCACTGCATCTGGATGTATGAAATTGCAGAGATGTCTTTTCATTTTGCAGCATCACCAACGTAATCTTTTTCATACTGCAGCATTGCTATATGACAGTTTTAAGAGGCATCATTACAGGTGTGAATGAATTCTTGAATTTCAGAGGGAAGGAGGGAAGTCAGTTGTTTAACTTTGGGGATGAACTTTAGCTCAGATTCAGTCTGAAAAACTGTGAAGAGGAAGCAATTGCAGAATCTGATCAATATCAGACTGCATCACATTGCAAAGAGTGTGTGTGTATATGTGTGTGCGCGTGGGGGTCCTTTGAAAGAAGGGGAAAAGGAAATGCAATTTCCAGAATCCATCCATCCATCCATCCATCCATCCATCCATTTTCTTCTGCTTATTCCTGTTAAGGGTCACGGGGGGGCTGGAGCCTACCCAGCGGCTACAGGCGAGAGGTGGCGTGGGGGTAAGTGTACCCCTGGGGGTACGTGGAAGTACTCCAGGGGGTACGTGAAGCTTTACAAAAATATATATATATATATATTTTTTAAAAAAAAAGTTTGATAAAATACAAATGTATGTTCATATACTGAATTTTAGACAGACTCTCCCCGAACCAAGTTAGTTTGACCCATTGATCCAGCATCACTCGTCAATAACCTGCCGTTGCCATTACGACGCGCTGTGACGATGGAGATGTGGCTAAAGTGCAGCAGCAATCCTGCTGAAAATACGGAGAAACAAGTGAAAAAGAAGGCGAAACCAGAGCCGACGAAGTCCCAAAAGTAGGAACCCAAAGCACTGTGTTTTGGGTTTTTTTTGCGGGGAGAAATTAGCCAACGCTAGCAAATCATTGATATAAGTTGTTTAACTTAAATAAATCAGACACTGATGGCACAGCACTGTACCTCTTTATTTTCTACCAAAAATGTTTTGCGTGTGTCAGGGGGTACTTGACTAAAAAATATTTCAAAGGGGGTTCATCTCTGAGAAAAGTTTGAGAGCCACTGATTTATAATATCCAATTAGCCTCGTCCCTTCGTGATGTCTATGGACTGTGGGAGGAAGCTGGAGTACCGGAGAGAACCCACACAGGCACAGGGAGAACATTTCCAGAATCCATTTCCTGAAATCGTTTACATATAAATAGTCAGAGAAATCTGTGAAAATGACTAGTTTTGAGGGAAAATATGAATACAATCGATTTAGGAGGACAAACAACTCCCACACACCCTTTAAATGAGCCAGTAACGACGAGGCAAATGAAAGTGTAGGAAGGGGTGAGCAAAACCATTTGTGCAAAGTAGACGAATGATGGATTGTGGAAATGGAATATATAACATTTGTGGTGTAGAAGCACAGCAAGACAGAAGAACAACCATTAGGGAGGGAAGAAAAAAAAAACATGGGGGAGATGTGTTTGAAGTGAGGTGGAAAACCCCCTGCCCCAGATTTCTTTCTATTAGTTTTAGAGCAGTAGGAGGGGCACACATCCCTCCAGTCTGTAATCCATACTACAAACAGCCACTCAGCTGAGCGAAGGATGGGGGCACCATCCATCAGCCTGGGCGCTGATTAAATCGTGGTTATGAAACCCAGAGAAGGACGCCTCGTACTCTGACTTTCCTTTGTTTGGAGGAACGAGTCGAAGACACGTGTTCCGGAACATAGAGCTAAATAAGCACTATCATCAACGAAAAGAGTACTTCAGTAAATGATACTGTTTAACAAGCCATCTGTACATGATCTGCTTTTTGTTTATATCAAGGCCATAACCATTATTTTCTTAATTCCCACTTATTTGTTCCTTTGCTTGGCATTAGATTGATAGCTTGCATGAGATAAAGCTGCAAAAATATATGGCTTACTTAGACTTCTGAATGACACGTAAATAAACCAGGTGTTATGTTACGAGCGCTCACGCTGAATACCATGGATGAAAATTACTGATTTATAATCTTGACTATGTATACTCAGGTTTTTGCTATTGCATTTCTGACAGTTGTGTGTGTGTGGTTAAATTTGGGCAAAAGTCAGAGAAGATCCAATAAGACAGGTGTTAGGATATTATCATTTTTTCCTTCTAGCTGTTCATTTTTGAATGATGATCACGATGTCCACAGCCTCCAAGGGGGCTAAGACTCTATTGCAAATAATTTATAGTAAAAAAAAATTTTTTAATTTTTAAATGATTGTAGAATATTTATCATCAATAAATGATGTTATTGTGAAATTTCATGTGTTTTATTACCCAGCATCAAACAGTGAGAATATGACCTTAAAATCTGTTTGCACTCAATTTCTTTAATAGTCACATAAAATGAAATAGAATATATATAAAGAAATGTTTAATTTTAATGGGTTTTCTCTGATTGCTGATTCAAATGTTATGCAAGAGTTCCTGATTTTAAACTGCGCTGCATCTTATTTCCCCTACTTTCTGATGAAAATAGGAGGCTGCCGAAAGAAATGCTCCTATCAGAACTGTATAAATGGAGTCAAGAAAGTAATTGGCTGAGAATAAGTGCGTTTGCTGTTTGGGTTATTGTGTAGGTAATAAATTTAATGTTCTATACCGTGATATTGTCTTACCGTACACCCAAGCAATCACCACTGTCTCACAGCAGGCGATTAAGAGGTGTGTTATTCCATTGAGGCCATAGTAGTCAACCAGGTTAAAGAGGACAATCCCTCCCTGAAAAGAGAAAACAAATAGGATGATTACATAGTCAGGTAAAAAGCTTTGTACCATCCAGACGAATAGAACAGGAGGAACGGGAACGGGTCCTAAATTAGCATTCATGAGCGTTTCCCTCATCTAAAAATCAGTGGGTTTAATTCCTAAAATAAATTCAGTCGTTCAAACTAGCTTAATATATTTCAAAATGTTGTTCTGAGGAATAAAGCACGCCGGTAACATTGCACTATTGGTGAATTTCACCAATAGTGAATAGTGAATTTCTTGTTTAAGTAAACAAGCGGCAAAATGAGACAACAACTGAAGCACAGAGCTACTGAGGTTGACGCTGTGTCATAATTCGTTAGCATAACGTTAGCTTGATACTTAAAATGACCACATTTACATTATAAAAATCAAAAGAGAGGTGTTGATTTGTGAAGACAATCATGCTGAACAAATCTGCTGACTTCAGCACTTATTTTTAGCATTTATAAAAAAAAACCTAATGTAAAAATCAACTTTTTTGTTTGAGGAAACCAATGACTATGCTAACGTCAGGCTTGGAAAAAGAAAAAAGCACCATCCCAGGAGCAATCCATTTCCTGGAACATAATCCTTCGTCTATATCAGTGGTAGCCAAGTAAAAGAGGCAATGGTTTGATTTAATGTTTCAAATATTATCAGAATCAGAATACTTTATTAATCCCGGGGGGGGGGGGGGGGGGATTCTGTTGTTACAGTTTCTTAAAGCTCTCCAAGTACTATAAAGTAAGAAATTACAAATTATAATAGTTAGAAATGTGCAGACTTTAAGAAATAAGAGTAAACATAAACTATTTACAAAGCACAGTAGTTATGACAAAGAGTATTGCACAGTTTAAGTATTGCAGAGTTAAGTAATGACATGAGATACACTGAAGAATGTGTTTATCACTCAGAGGGAGGAGTTAAAGAGTTTGATGGCCACAGGTAAGAATGGCTTCCTGTGGCGCTCTGTGGTGCATTTAGGTGGGATGAGTCTAGCACTGAATGTGCTCCTGTGTTTGTGTGACTGAGCAAAAGGCTGGAGAGCGGTTTGGGCACTAAGTTTCTGAATCTAAAACTTTTACCTATCCAAAGTATTACAGACTGACATCCTCGTCTTTACCCATCTTATCTCCCATTACCTCAGTGACAAACAGCAGCCCCAACAGGAAGCAGACCACTGTAATAGCCAGGACCAGTAACTCTCTCGCATATGGCCTCCGCAGATGTGGGAACATGTCTGTGATGGCTGTCACCATGCAATCCACAGTCACAATCTGCAAAACCATATGAAAAACACTTGTTGTTGTTGTTGTTTTCCAAGGGGGGGAGGGGGATGTGTAAATGATGCCCATTCTTTGTATATGATGGATTACATGCCTGATTGTCCCCACCCAGGAGGAGGACCATGAGGAAGAAAAGCACAGCCCAAAACGATGAGCCAGGCAGCAATGACAAAGCCTTAGGATAGACTTGGAAGACCAAACCAATACCTGAGGGAAGAATATCATTGCATCTATTGACAGCATCTGATTTAAAGTCTCTGTCAATCATGCAGAACTTAAGGCTAAAATAGTCTGAAACCAGAAAACTAGAAACCCAATATAATATGATCTGTAAATTAAAAACAAAAGAACAGCAGGTTCAACAGACAAATAGAAATGTGAGAGATGATTGTAACTGAACTGTAACTTGACGTAATTATTTTTTTTTTTACCCTTGAGTCTGGCACAGTGACTACAAAAATGTTATCATCTGACTGTATCTGAACACAAGATGCCATCTTGTGGACATTGTTGGTTGCTGCCAGCATATTTAATACAGCACATATTGCAGAATTAACTTACCACTGCCAGCAACATTTTCTACACTTATATTCTGGGTGTGAGCCATGTATCCCAGCACTGAGAATACAACACAGCCGGCAAAGATATCGGTGGCACTGCTCAGAATGCAGAGTCCTATGCAGTCCCTGAAGCATGACAAGAAGATGCTCAGTCTAACAACGCACGAATGTGGAAGCATAGACATGATTATGTGTTGAGAGCAGTAAAGGTAGACCTGTAGCAGTTGTTGTTGTATTTGTTGCGGCTCCCCAGAGCAGTTAGGACACCCTGGCTCACGATGTAAGTGTAAATCACATGGACCGCTGCGTCATGCCACACCTGAAGAGAGGAACAAATGTCTGACACATAGTCTGGGCCTTGAATTTTCACCACGGAGTCCTGATTTAATGTTGCTAACTCCATCCAAAGAATCACCCCTTAAATCATGGATGTCAGCATCAAAAGATCATATTCACATGGCGGCCATGTTCGTCTGATATTAGATTGAGAGGCTAGAATGCTTAAAACCGCAATTCAAGTAGTGAATTTGTGCATGTTTATCATTTCATAGCTTACAAGTTGATGTTTTACTGAAAGAGAATACGAACAATCCACAGGGGCATTGGCCATTTTTCAAGGAAAGAAGACATATTTGATAATTTGCTACCGTTAGCCAACAGCTAATATTAGTATTTAACCATGTCCTAGCTATAACTGGCTGTATTTTATTATATAAAAATATGTCTTCCAAGAAGTATAATTTTGACATAACATGAATTTAACTCTTTTTGTATCATGTACCAAAACAACCAGCAACGTTAGCTACAGTAAGAACTAGCCGAATGCTAATATTCGCTGTCGGCTAAAGGTAGCTGATAAATCATCAAATATGCTGCCATACTTTATAATATGGCTTGGTCACCCTCCAGATCCTTATTACTGCTTTAGTCAGCTTGAGGTCAGTCCATTAAGATATATTTTTATTTTGTTCTTTCCATTTCCGTGAGGTGCAGCCGAGTTGGGGCACAACCCTGATCGTGATGTAAGAGGACACCGTGTGAACATGGGCTCTTAAGACACAATTTTGTGAGTGTTGACATTTACGTTACACACTATTTGCATCCTCTAACTTTTCTGTGTCTCTGTCACGATGTTCTCAACAGTTTTTATTTGTTTCCATGAATGCCTGTCTGGGCCCTTTCCAAGACAGCATCTGGTTTACATTATCGACACCACAGCACTGCGGTACTCAGCCCACACAAAAGATAAAGTTGGCCAGGCTCCAATGATATACAGGCCCCTGCTCTGGCCTCATGGAGGACAGGTTCCCAGCCTTACGTCAGAAATGTCTATCTGTACCGGATGCAGGACAAAGACAAAACTGTCCTAAGAAGGACACGTCGTATTCTTTAGTGCACTTGGCTGTTCTCTGTACAGTTTCTGGCATGCCTGCAGACACATGGACAATGGAGACACACTCATGTGTTAAGCAAACCCCAGAGGCCAAGTCTCCAGGGTAGTATAGAAACATGTGAGTAAGCTAGGCTGTTAAACAGACCTATGTTGTTAAGAACATCTGGCATTGCATAACTTGTCTCTCTGATTCATAATTGTTTGCAGCATCCCCCCCCCCAAAAAAAACCAAAAAACAAACATTCACACACAGTTGTATCATTTGATTGAATCCATAATAGCACAGTGTAATTATCACAATGTCAGGTCTGAAAGCAGTTCTCCATTACAGGAACAGCTGTGTTGTGTCATGCAAATATGGTGTTGGCGCGTCAATATTGTGAATTTCATATTTTCCTTTGTTTGTAAAACATTTCAAATCCTGTAAATGGTATATTCACTGTATCGTTTCCCCATTTTCTGTTGTGCAAAGAAGAGACTTTAGCAAAATATACATCAACAGTGGCCCAGTTTTGCTTATTGGACCGATACCAATATATTTTAAAAAATAAATAAATCTAGGTATGCATGATATTGGGATTTTTGCAAAAATTCAATTCACCGATATTTTACCACTGATTAGTGATATTTACTGATATTTCGCGATGTCAGTGTTAAAAATGGGCCAGTACGAATATAAGCCATCTGACCAATACTTATATATTGAAAGAATGATATCTTCTTATACAGATGCCATGCATCCCACAAAAATAGCTAATAAAGAGACGAAAGCAGCATAAATCGAAAAGCAAATCTGAAAAATGTAGATTTTATTTTCCGCCCTGCAGCATACGAATGCAAGCGCAGGAAAGCGGAAGCGACCCCCAAACACGCACAGCTCTCGGGCTTTAAGCTTCAGGGGTCAGCCCTTACCACTGTGCAGGGTGAGAGTCACGCTCTGAAGTGTCAAAAAAAAAAAAAAAGAAGCCAGAGACAGATGCAGGGGATAAAAGACCCCATTTTCTAGCTGAAACAGATGTTGTCATTGTCCAGACTTCAAATTCCCCATTCAGAGAACATACATGGATCATTATACATAGCGAGGAAAAGAGCTGCTGCAAGAATATAGAACAGTGTGGTATGTGTGCCTGTTCGTGAACGAGCCTTTCGTCTTACATGAGAGAAATACGAAGGGTGGTAGATTATTGGCTTCTGTTTCAGCTTATTGACTTTTTATAAAGGGAATATGCTGTCAAAATATTTTTGAAAATCCCACTGGGGCACGCTGTTTTTCTTCCTGTAATGATGTTACTGTATACTCGGGGGGGGGGGGGGGGACCTTCCTTTGACAAACTTTGTTTCTTCTGAGAAGGATCTTAGTTTGTTGTTCTTGTGAAGACTTATTATCTTGGGACAGGAAATGTGGACTCAAGGCAGAGTCAGAAAACAAAAGCGTTAGATGATGTGATGGTCTCAGGGTGAAATGGCCAGAGAGCATCAGAGCCACAATTGGATGGTAAAACTCGCTATATTGTTCATTGTGTTTTTTATAGACAAATTATTAAATTATTTAAAAAAAAAAAAAAAAGGTTCTGAGTGTTTGCCCTTACAGATAAGTAAGTGAGCTTTCTCAGGTCAGGTATGAGGTAATACCCCAGGCCCATTCCAGCTCCTGGGAGGGTCACTCCACGGATGAAGAAGATGAACAGCATCAGGTACGGTAGCGTAGCCGTGACGTACACAACCTGAAAAACATACATTAATACAGTGCCGGCTGCAGGATACATGTTTGATGAGAGCTGTGACAGTGAATGCAGTTATATTTTTGGCTTTAACACCAAAATAGGATGCAAAGCTGTGTTTGTATAGGCCAACCTTTTAAGTTAGCATCACCATGCATTCCTTTGGGTAAAAGCTTTCATATCGGATCATTGCTGAGAAAAAGCCATGTGACAAACAAATGTTTATGAAACTTCAATGTTCTGTTTAGCAAGATTAGAGCTACGAGTGAGCACAGCCTTTGTGATTTCTGGGGCATACGTACGTGCATTAGACACACAAAGCTAACGTTATGCTACCAGCGAACTACAGCTCGGAGGCACGACTCCAACGCCACCGCCACTAGCTTTGCACTGCGTCACTATGAGAGTCTGCAGTCACTCTGATGAGCTACTTGTTAGCAATCGCACATTTAGACACATTCACTTCGGTATTTTATGTACTAGAACAAAATGCTAATACATCTGAAGCTTATGGCTAACCATTTGCAAATTTCAATGAACACCAGTCAAAGTGTAGATATGGGAAGGAGGAGGAGGCGGTCATTTTCACTCAATTATCCCACTCATCATGAATTAGACACATAGTTTGAACTACTTCCTGACAAAAGCGCTGTAATTTCATTTAGGCCCCATTGTACTGTACCATCGCGCAACAAAACAAAGCATTTTGTTGACGAGCTGAAAAGTGACAACTAATCATCACTTTGAAAGAGACCATTAGAATAATTATATCCAGACAAGCTGAGATCCCGTACTTTATTTCTCTGATAACTTTTGACAGAGTTATGCTAACACCTGCTAACTATGCTAACACTTTCCATCTGCTACAGTTCATTGCGCATAGCTATCGAGCAGTCAGCTGCTGAGCTTCCTCGTGTACACACCGAGGAACGAAGGGTATCTGTCTTCTTGTCTGGCTCTGGAGAGGAAGGCAAGTATATCCCTGTAAAAGTGCTCATGTGCCAGCTGTATCCTTGCACACTGTGTCTAATTTCTGCATCAATGTGAAGCCACTAATCCCTTCAATACAGTGATGTAATCAAAGGAAAACTCCTTCCAAAACTAAAACTACAAGCGATGCAATTAGGGGTACAGTCATTAAAGGAGTGGCGTGTAAGGTTTAAGGACCTCTAGTGGTGAAGATGCAGATCAGAACCAACGAAATAATCCTCACTTTCCATGTGACCTCTGTTTAGTATCACAGTGTAAGTCAAAGATGCTGTTGAATGATCCCATAGAAGAACTGTATCATTTAGCGATATTAGCACCAAATGGGATTTCATACAAATAAAATTAGGATTAAGATTGAAACATTGTGCGCACAGATTCATTTCGATTCATCCCAGAAAGATCAAGAGGAGGTTGGATTAATTGGGTGCAACCTCATGTTGGGACCTTGTGTTCTTACCTTGCCTGTGCTTCGAATTCCCTTCCACACGCAGAAGTAACATATTACCCAGGCAAGCAGGAGACAGAGAGCCAGGTCCCAGTGTACCCATTTGAGCGACATGTCGTCCGATATTCTTAACACGCGGTGACTGTAGCAAAGAAACAAGACACGTAAACACGTGTCATTCTTTGCAAATACGCAGAATAATAGATGTGCAAATCATCAGTGTGCTTCTCTTTTCAATAGCTTTCGCCCACTTGAAATAAACATTAAAAAATGTAAGTATAAGGAGAATGCATTGAAAGCCATCCCTCATGTCCTTGTGGAAACAAATTCAAATGCTGAAAAGGATCAGACATCTGCTCCACAGCTTCAGTTGATTATAAAAGCTGCAGGAAAATAAAACACACACACACACACACACACATAATGTTTTCATCAAGGCAAACTAGAGTACATGATGGATTTCGCAATACATGTTCCGACAGATCTTACATCAAAGCATCAAAAAAAATTTATTATTTTTTTTTAAAGGGCAAACAAGTTTCTTTCAAGGTTTGAATTTGGTGATGTCATTGATCATGTGAGGGTTCTGCAGACTGCATTTTTCTCTGCTGTGCAAACTTTTTTTGCTTTGTCTCATTAACATCACACATGCTCCATTCTCCAACTACGGATGGCCTTTCGGTATCTGGCAAGGATTAAGAGTGATGGCTGAGGAATGTTCCCTCCCTCCCAGAGGAAGGCCTGCTGCATTGGGAGTCTTACATAACATTCTTTCCTTACGTTGTAAAAAACGTGTGTGTATGTGTGTGCGTGCGTGTGTGTGTGTGTGTTGGTGTCTCTCACATCCAGAATTCCTCTTGCGATGACTTGAGCATCCAGACAGACTGAAGTTCATCACTGAAAATATAAAACAATCCGCTCAAGCAGGTAAAGTAAGATGAGAAAAGCAATAATCTGACCTGAAGGTTGCTTTAGCTATAATTTCTCAGCTCCAAACATTCACCAGGTCATTTATTTGCGATGCAAATATCGGTTTTCCGAGTGGTGTCGCTTAGATGATGTTCATATCATATGTCAATTAGAATTTAAGATTTACTGGGCCTACCGCTCACCCCTAAATCGTCCCCGGGGTAGCTATTAAAATGTGCTGTGTTTTATTACAGAAACAGATGTACAGTAAGAACCTTCATAAAACTGTAGGTGTTTCCGAAAAGCTGCTACAACTCAAAAGGCCATTATTTCTCATCGCTCTATTCGTGTAGCTCGCAAATACACCACAAGTGTGATGTAGCCTCGCTAAAGTTCTGCAACGCATTTGCTATGTCTCGCCTTACAATGTAATTGTCACGTTCTGATGTTTTCACTTCCGGTCATCAGGAGTCAACCAAAGAATTACAGCCCAGAGAATTTTTTTAAGGTTGTATCAGTAATAAAACGGACTGTTGCACAGGTTTTAAAACATTCTTCTCAATGGAATTCACCAAATTTGGGGGAAATGTGCTTGTTGGCTGTGCTCCTCAGAGCCACACAAGAGGACTGATAGTTAGCTGAGCACAATGAATAGTAGTGGGTGGGAAGTGTTAGCGTACCTCTGTCAAAAGTTAAAGTTCGTGTATTCCATTGGTCTACAAGTATTCATCCTCACTTACAAATTTGGCCGTGATCACAGTTCCAGTTAGAGTCATCGCTAAACGTCTTGTTTTGTTGGCCAACGTCACAATGAGGTGTTTGGGGTGCTGCGTCAGATCATCATGTAAATCTTACATACACAAACGTGCTTTTCTTAATGCGGGAAAATACTGTTTTGGACAAAAATGTGTTTGATGACTTTTGCCAAAGCTACGCTAACACTTCCCACCCACTACCATTCATTGCGCTAAGCTAACTGCGATTCTCAGTTCGCTCACGCACGGGGAGAGAAGGCCATCTTTTTATGCTCCGGGAAAATTGCAACTGAGTGTATTTCCTCAAAAAAGTTGGCTTGTTCGTTTAATGTGCGACACAAACACCTCTGAAGGATTTCAATGCACTACAGCAGCGGATTTCTTGCAAAATCTTAAACAAAATGCTTTTTTTCCCAACTGCCTCATTTCATACTTCTTTAAAAGTCCCTTTATTTTATCACTACCCGTGTAAGTTAAGTAGGACATCTTCTTTTGATGGAATTAGGTGTCAGATCAATGATTCTCCACAGGTTACTCATACACCATTGGGAGGATAGCTAGCGAGTGTGTTCTGTATCATGTTGTCTCTTGTGCTGTTTAAGTGCTTAAAACACAATTAAAGAATGAGTGCATGAAGGCTCCAAAGGTTTTATTTTAGCTGTCAATGTAAAATTAAGTTGAAAAGGTACCACAATGTGAGCAGAGCCAAAGATAAACACAGATTTCTGCCACATGTACAACAATTTTCAAGACCCAAACATGAATCAAAAGTATTTGAAGGTGAAGCGACTTACATGTCGGTGAAGTTTTCTGCGTAGTCGGGCAGAGTGATGTTTAGGAGTGACAAGCTGGTGTGATTGTGAATGGCATAGGAGTCGCCAAAGTGAGAATTACACAGCGCTAGAAGAAAATAGAGAGAAACATCAGATAAACGGTGCACACTGTCAAAATGTGAAAAGGCTTAGGCGAGTGTTTTTCTTGCGTTTCCTCAAGACATCTGCGGGAAAACAAGATGTGGTGGGCATTTTTGTGTAAACCTTTAATGAAAAACACATGCGTTTAAACAAGCCAACACTGATTATTTTCAAATGGATGCCTTACCAGTGTTCCACCAGTTGTTACATGTGCTCCAGGGTAGGGGGCTCAGGAAGGAGTTAAAAAGGTAGAAAATAACCCACGCCATCATCACCATGTAGTAGATGTTCATGTAGATCATAATCACGAACGACCCAACTCCCAAACCTGCAGGAGACAGGCTTTTTATTAGTTCTGAGGGGACGTCAATTCACAATATTATACAATCAACCCCCAGATTCCACAACAGTCGATATGGACCAAGAGAATTACTCTACCATGCGTCATGATATCTACTGAAGAAGAAACATCCCTTCAGAAGACAGAACGACAGGTATTATTTTTGATCCAGCACTACGGATATAAAATTGAGTCTTAGCTCAGCACCAGTTAAACATCTGCAATATAAAATGGTCAAAATAGTAGGAAGGACAAAATAGTGACTGGGGTTAAGAACAGCAGCTGTTGGATCAAAAAAATATTGTTATTAGCGATTTTGTACTGATTTTTTTTGTCGAGGTTACATTTCTGGAAACTGGTTTTGTGTGACGTGAGAATTAAAGGCTAGAAATCCTGATTCAGGTTCCAGCCATATCGAGTAAATATGTCTCCCTTGTGTTTATTCATTTATTATGATGATGAGACACATCAATCAAACGGTACAAGTGCAGACAAATAAAGATATTCTGAGCTCACAAAGATGCAAATCCAGCGAGAGCGAGCTATGCATGCTTAGCTTGAAGCTAATGGTGACTCACAGCTAACAAGTTACAGTAAAGAAAAACAACAACAACAAAAAACGCTACAGCAAAGCTGTCCAAGAATGTCTCTTTAAAAACTATCAGTCACATTACTGTTTTAATCCATATCTTCTTAATCCAGCTACATGCTCAGTAATCCACAAACACTTTGATTTGAGCTCAAAACAAACCATGATGCTTCCAGTTTGGGGCTATCACAACTTAGCTGAATGCGCTACCAGGACAAGCTTGGCGCTACCGCGGAAGAGCACTGAGGATTGTAGTTTCCTTTTACCTAAAATTGAACTGCTCTTAGGTGGCACAGTGGTGCAGTGGTCAGCACTGTCCCCTCACAGCAAGAAGGTTCTGGGTTCCCGGCTCCAGCACAGGGTCTTTCTGTGTGGAGTCTGCATGTTCTCACTGTTCCTGTGTGGGTTCTCTCTGGTACTCCAGCTTCCTCCCACAGTCCAAAGACATCAAGAGGGGACGAGGCTGACTGATACTCTAAATTGACCGTAGGTGTGACTGTGAGTGTGAATGGTTGTCCGTCTCTATGTTTTGGCCCTGTGATGGACTGGCGACTCATCCAGGGTGAACCCCGCCTCTCACCCGAAGGCTGCTGGGATAGGCTCCACACCCCCACCCCGCCATCCTTAACAGGATAAGCGGAGGAAAATGGATGGATGGATGAACTGCTCTTGAATTACTTATGAAGACAAAATTTAAACTGCTACAGTTAAACAAATTACCATAAAAATAGTTGACGGTAGATAATTCACTATCTGTAATTAGATAATAGCCAACAGCTACGAGTTTGCAAACTGCCATTTTTGGGTGATTTTTTTGCTGTGGCTATTGTTAGCTGTCAGTGACTGTTAGCCCTGAGCTAAATATACAGCTACCTCGTTCTGCATCGCAAAGAATGGGTGCCAGAGGGGGGAAAAAAAAACATACTTGTGAGTGCAAAACTCCTATTTTGATGCATACTTTTTGGGTGAAATATTGTTTAAACACCCTAGTGGACTAGAAACTTTCCAAATTATATAAAAAGACAAAAGCGTCTAGGCTCCCACATTTACTTATGTAGTCACACATTTTTTAAAAAATGCAAAGTGAAATGCTGCATCAAATTTTCAATCTCAAACATTGCTGTCGCTGCAGAATATTTGAAAAGAGAGGCTACTGTGATTTTTTCTTTTTTTTTTACTTTGGAGGAAGGAAAATAGGATTTCATGTCTACGTGATTCATGCCCATGTAGTAAACAGTGGTCTCTTGTTCACCAAAAATGATTTAAACTTCAGTGACAGCCTTCATTTCCTGCTCATCGACTGACAAAAATGTATGTAACTCTGCATGCAACTTAGCCTTGTTTTTACCCTCAAACATGGGACAAATCTTCCTCCAGGCGGTGACCGTGCCCTCACTGGTGTACTGACCCAACGCCGTCTCCAAGAAGAACAAGGGCATACCAAGGAAGAGGAGGAGCACAAAGTAAGGGAAGAGGAAGACACCTGGAAATATGAGGGGGGGGGTCATCAAAAAACCGGTAGAAACACACACACACACACACACACATCAAATCCTTATGTACAGGGAGCTGCTCTGGTATGTTAAGATTACTCGATCCAGATCTATGTTAAGATCTCTGTTGAACTCTGCTCCAAAGAAACCTCAAAGATCCAACTTCCAGATCCATGAACAATGTCAGACACTGTCGCCTTTAGGGGACATTATTCTCATGAGAAGGATGATAAAATGGTCTGCAGTTCAAATTCCTGTCACTGTTATGACGCCGGGCACGTTTCTCGGAGTAAATCAAGAAAGAAAAGAGGATTTTGATGATTGGGACCTCTCAACACAACCCATCATTCAAATTATTTTTCATCTCGTTTTGTAAATGCACATTATGCACATTTTTCAGGCGCACACACACACACACACACACACACACATTCACATCACCATCAGCCCTCACCTCCTCCATTCTTATAGCACAGAAAAGGAAAGCGCCAAAAATTTCCAAGACCAATGACTCCTGCAATCATGGAGAGTCTGGACTCGGTTTTATTTGCCCATTTCCCCCTTGCTGGAGCCCCTTCCTCTGGAGCCCCTTTACTGGGGTCGGACTCCGGGCCCCCTCTGGCTGTTTCTTCAGTCATGCTCTCTCAGTCTGTTGTTATGGATCACAAAAAAGAAAAAAACTTTTCAGATAAAGCAATTAATGTCAGCTCTTTAGTCGAAGATGAAAAAAAAAAAAACATCAATGCACGTTTGATGTAAAATTACTGCTCTTCAGTATTTTCATGCACCAACATAAACGTTCCGATACACGCTGAACTGGAAATGACAGAAAGTTCCTTGTGTTGATTGCTATAAAAAAAAAAAAATGTCGAAGAGAAGCACCAACAACTTTCTAACCATCAAGACGAGATGCAACTCACCCGTGCGTCCGTCTGCTATGCGCGCCCCCGATGACCAACTGAGAAGATTTTGTACAACAAGGTTTGTTTTTTTTCTTTGGGGTGTGTCTTTTAGGACACATGCACGCTAGGCGGCGCGGAAATATGAAGACGTGAGTCCGAGGCAAAAGCTACTGCACCGCGAAATGAACAAAAACGTCATGCATGCCACTTTGTCTTTACTTTGACTGGCATTGCGAAGGCGTCGACAGAAATCCCATTTTAAGAGCTCTGTAAAGATGTATGTCTGAACATATCCATCTCTTTCCCCCTTTACATTATTAATAATAAGGTCTTATCCACTGTAAACCAGCTTATACATATTTGTCATTCCTCCAGCTGAATAAATTACTTCCATATGAGGTATTTTCATTTCGGAGAAGTTTGCCCTATTTAATTTTGTCGTAAAGTTGTCAGTTGTGAATGGAATAGCCAAAAGCAGCCAAAGCTGTTTTTAATACATTTTTTCATGCCCGTTTCATGTAATATAACAGTATTTTTCATCGTTTAAGTACTGAATAATTAAAGCTGGGACGAAAAGTGAACTTTGCATCAGTTTAAAACACCTTTTTTTTTAACCGTTATCCTTGTTTGAATTTAAATAGGTAAACAAGCTAAATGATGATGTAATGAGCCATGGACCTGTGGAATGACTGACAAAGGAAGGAGAGTGATATCATCATCCTCATCCCTCAGTTATAGTGACGTATGACGAATTAAGTGAATATGGATCAAAACTCTTCGACAGCCCATGTTGAAAAAGTAGCACTGATATCCAGACTACATTAACTGAACAAAACGGAACCCATGTCGTGCTTTCACCTTAGATATTTGAAGTGCCTTGTTAAAAGTTAGCCCTGACAAACACCTGCCATGGATATATACCTGCCAGAAATATTATATGAATATAATCAGTCGTTATTGTAGTAATTAGGACTACACAACGACATGAATAGTCGTTACAAAAATGCTGCTTTCAGATACCCTGATGCACGATTATTCTCCTGACATGACAAACTCAGGGTATAATGAAGCCATGCAAGGGCGGGGTTACAGGGTTCTGGCGCATTGACGTAAACGTGACGACCGCGGAAGTAAAAGTAAACAACGCATTGATAGGGGAGAAAAAAAAAGATGTTATGGAGCGTTAGCCATCCCTTCCCACCTCCAGTCTGAGATTTCTGGTGCTTTATCCATAATGCCCGACGGACCTGTGTCTCAGTAAGGGCGGGGACCCGGTTAGTGACAGGCTGGAACCCGGTAAGACACCTGTAGAGTTGCGAAGTGTCCGGTGCTGCAGCTGCTAATGATAGCTAGCTAGATATGGCAATTTCCTGTATTCTGTTTACAGGATGAAATGCCTTCACCACCATGGCTTAAACACATCTCCTTGACGTTAGGTTTGTCTGGCGAATAAGACAAAATAAAACCCCCGTACCCCCAACCCTCTTTTTGTTTTAATGTCTTGGCGTATTTCTTCTTTTTGTTTGTACTAATTTCAGATTTAGCAATGTTAGCCATCAGATCGTCCGAGGAGGAGTCCACAGAGATTGAGGAGATGGACACCTCAGAGCCCAACTGGTGCTGGTTCTACTTGGCGGAATGTGGAGTGTGGCATATGTTTGAGGTAGTTCACATGACGACTTGACACCGAGCCGAACATGACAGCCTCTTTACTGTACGTTCCCGCCCATCGCCCCTCCCTCACTGGCATTAGTGCTTGTAAAATCACTGCAACGTCACAGACTTCCCTTTCCGCCCTTATTGACCTCCATGATTAGACTTTCCATGCAGTATCTTTGAACGTAATGTAGTCATTATTTCGTGAATGATAAATCTGGCCGCTGGTTTCTCAGTTATTGTTGTGTTTTTCAATCTGGTAAAGTGCCACAGGTTACGTGCACTCTTGGAGAGCCAACAGCTCAGAAATGTAAAATGGCACTAATATCCTCTTACAGTTTTTAGGCTTTTACGCAGATTGTAACACATCAGTGCTTCTATTACATTGCAGCTCAGTTTTTCCAAGTACAGACTGAAACAATAAGGAGAACATTTATGTATGAAATGAAGGCTTATCAGCTGTCCTGTGTCTAATGAAATTATGAAAATCCGAATCTAATTAGCCATCATATATTCAGGTTTGACAAAACAAGAATAAAAGGACAAACAGTCATTTACAGTATTTTTAACTAACTTTTCTTATTATCAGGCCTGTTCTTCATAATGTTATTATTATATACATCCGGAGGGCCAAAATGACATCATCAAATTACTGTTTTTGCGAACAAACAGTTCAAACCCCAAAGGTGCGTCAGTGTTTTACCATTATTTTTCTTAATTTTTTATGTTATTATTATTTATTTGTTAACTGTAGATGCTGATTTATTTTCTCTCTCTTTCTCAAAAGCAAATTGTTAATCCTCCAATGGCAGCGTGGTGACTCTGACTTCATCTGTCCACCTCTTTCTATTCACCTTATTAGCACCGAAACAACAGATTAGCCGCTAACTCTTTGTTTTCACCTCACGCGTCAGATTGATCCCAGCGCAGCCTGCTCCGTGACCAGCGCTCAGATTGAACAGTGCTACAACAGGAACCAGCGCGGCGTCATGGAATTCTATACTGCCAAGTATACTTACAGACTCGACTTCTCAGGTAGGATGATAGGGAATCAACCTTTTTGCTTAAAGTGATGTAAAGTCTGTGTTATCAGTCTGGGATTATACAGCCTATGTGATTATTAAAGGAAAACTGCCTCCGGGATTAATGAGTTCCTGTATTTCTAATCTCTCCTCGCCAGTTATGCGACAGATAAATGTAACAACGGGAAAGCAGCGACCAATCAAACGCTCCCTTCACTCTGCAACTGGCTTCAGGTGAGGTGGTTTCATTTCTTTGTTTATGAGAGAAGATTACAAAAAGGAAGATGTGGTTGGGAGTTAGGAGGCTTTAGGTTTAAAAGTCAGAGTTCAAACATCCGCTACGCTCGCCTTGACGTAATGTCTTAAATGTAAACCAGATCCCAGGGGGAGCCACTGACCCATATTTGGATCTTCTTTTACACTTACACTTACACTTACACACACACACACACACACACACACACACACACACACACACACACACACACACACACACACACACACACACACACACCAGGATTTCATTTATGACTCAACAACATGACTTTTTCTGTCTGTCAGGTTTATTTGTGATAATCTTGCCTTGCCTGTTCCCTGTCACTGGGAGAGGATCAACACAGATGAGCCCTATCAGGTGAGGAGTGTGTGTGGGGGTGTGTGTGTGTGTGTGTGTGTGTGTGTGTGTGTGTGTGTGTGTGTGTGTGTGTGCGTGTAGGTTACTATAGAAGACATAGTATGCACATTCAATTAGCTACTGGCTCTGTTTAGTATCAAGCCCCAGAAAAGTCAGCCAGACAAGAAGACAGACACCCTTCTTTCATCTGTGTGCGCATTAGGAAACTGAGACCTGCTAGCTAGCTTAGCACAATGAATTGTAATGGATGGGCAGGTTAGCATGCCTCTCTCAAAAGTCTCTCCATAACTAGTTTTGAATAACATTGATAATGAAATAATGATATAGAGCATATAGAGCAACTAGCGTTGCAGAGCATATAGAGCAACTAGCAGTCAGCTGGTCTCAGGTCTCTAATTTACACTCAGAGAAGGCCATCTATCTTCGACGTGGATGGACAGTAAGTATATTTTACAAAATGTTGGCATGTTCCGTTGAATTGAAAAGATGCTGGAATTGAAACAGAGTCACAAATAAGGCACATTATGTCACCGTTATGAATCCTGCAAAACTCATAGCACACGCACAAAATCTGCAATATTACAAGTTCTAAGATATTTTTCTGTCTCCGCTCCCTCTTTTTCCAGCTCATCCAGCTTGGCAGAGACACCTACGAGTTTAAAGAAGTAGCGAGACTTTATGAAAGGACAATGGATCATCCAATCAAATCCATCCAGAGGATCCAGAACCTGGACTTGTGGGAGTTCTTCTGCAGGTAAGATCCTAGTCTTGACTGGGTCTTTCTGCTTCATTTCGATTTATTCAAGTGCACACAATGAATTCACAACAATGACACGTTTTCTCAGATGTATGAACAGTTGTACTTTCCTATTTTATACCCACTGACAAAGCTTCTGTTGATGTAAAGAATCAAACTAGGCGTGCGATTGGGGAAGTTCTCAGCTCAGATGGACAAAATCATGCTGACTGTGGGTTTTTTGTGGCGCACCACAATGAAATCAACACTAACAACTAACTAACAATATCCATTTGTAATATTTAAAACAAAAATCAGCGGGTAGCCCATTGATCCCCTCTCTCTTTCCAACCAAACTAGGACAGGAATCAAAAACTCCATATTGTCCCGTCCGTCTAAACCTCAATGCCCCCGAGCGTATCGATCTCTCTTATCAATACCAGCCAGTTGGACTCAACCATTAACTTCATCTCTTTTGAAGAAAAGGAGCGTTGTACTTCTCTGTATTGAATTTATGTTGAGATGTTATCAGACATCTTTGAGAAGAATCAGCCACTGCAGCAGCCAGTGGAGCTTCTGAGTCACATGCCTTCTGTCTTTAGACTCACATAAAAAAGTTGCTAAAAACAAATAAATCAGACATTCGCTTCAGAGTTACCCAGAACAATTAAACACAAATGACCAACAGTTCGCTGCAACACCCAATCAAACTATCCTCTTTTTCTTCCTGAAAATTTGCCAAATATTTGCTGCCTCTGGGCTGGAGTTTTGAATATGAGGAATTTCAGCTTTTTATATATTTCTTTTTCTTTCATTGATTGTCTATGTTTATAACAAATGAGTTCGGCTTAGCAGTAGCTCTCCCCTTATTAAGGGTTAATAAATGGTAGCAAGTGCATTATTACTTGCATTGTAAAATCTTCATAAACCATGGAGTAACATTTGTAATTGACCCATAACCTTGTTTCCTAGATGTCTCTACGAGATGAAGGTGCTACTGCTATTTGACCTGTCAGGGTTAACTGAAAACCTAGATGAACTGATTAGGAAATCAGTCATTCACAACTGTTAATTAATGGTTTAGGAAGTGTTTATAATGCAAGAAATAACGCAAAACCATTTATTCATCCTTCATAAGGGGGGATTTATCGTAAGTTGCATCAAAAAAGTTCAGTTGGTGACCGGACGGGAACACCGTTGCTCATGTGGCACGGTTTTTACCGCTGGCTAACGTTACATTAGCTATCTCGGCTAACGTTACTCTTGCTGTCGACAAGCAATGGGTTAATAACATGATTTTTCCGTTGTGATATTAAGATTTTCACCAGACAGATATTTGAATAGTTAAGATAAACCACGAAATGTAACTCAAAAATTTGTCCCTGGGCTCCGCCATGTATAAAAACGTCATCAAATACGCAAGTCATGAACTCGAAGCTTTCGGAAAAACCTAAATTACGATGTCATGAATACAACTGGTGGGGGGTGTTTAAAAGGTGTAGTCTTGTAAACACGGTAAAAAAAAAAAAATTTTTTTCAAGGCACCTCATGTTCATGAAAGTTAATGGTAGATTTAAAACGCATCATTGTGCCGCTTTATGATGTCATGCTTTCATTCTCTCACTCGACCCCCCCTCCCCCCCCCCCCCCACACCCCAAGGAAGAAAACACAGTTGCGAAAAGTCAAGCGCACATTGGATATTGAGGAGCGAATGCTGTTTCACGGCACAGGGCACAGCAACATACAAGCGATTTGTACATTTAACTTTGACTGGCGGCTGACAGGAAGTCACGGCGACGTCTACGGCAAAGGTAGAAGCACCGGTCGTGAAATAATTCTTTCAGCTTTCATTTGTGTCCTTTATTTTATTTATTTTTACTAAACACCTCCCTCTCTCTCTCTTTTCTAGGGAGTTATTTTGCCCGGGATTCTAAGTATTCAAGTAAATTCTGTCACACCACTGGGAAGCACAACACCACTTTACAGAGACACGGGCTGGCCCCGCCCATATTTGCGAGCGAGCCGCCTTATAAAACCATGTTCCTTGCCAGAGTTCTTGTTGGAGAATACACAGTTGGTCATCCTATGTACTGCAGACCGCCCTCCAAGGATGCCAGCTTCACCAACTTTTATGACAGTTGCGTGGACGACATGGCCAATCCAAAGATTTACGTCATTTTTGACAGCAATCAGATTTACCCGGAATATCTGATTGAGTTCTATTGACGCTAATTAAAAGCTGGATCTGTAATACTTTGGATACAAAGGCAGAAAATTGGATGGGAGAAACATGAGAGGAAGCTTTCAGTTCGATCCAGTGCCTAAGTAGAGCATGAGCAATCTAAAGTGCCTTTCAGGAATTCGAGACAACAATAAAGACTTTGTGTACAGTTTGTTTATTGTACAGTTTATTCCATGTCGGTGGAATTTTTCCGATGTGAAAAGTTCGAAGGACAGAAGAAGAAGGGGGAAAAAAAGTGAATGAAAATCTGCTTTTCCTGTTGTCGGTGGACATTTTGTGTTTGTTACAAAATATATGTTTGCTCGCTATATTTCTGTGTTTTAAAATAAAAGAAAGTGGCGTTGGAGCTGGTAGTTTAGAGGCGCGTCGGCTACAGCCCTCTGACATCATCCGTGCCATGCATGAGCTCATGTAGTTCCAAATGAAACCAAAAACTGTTAGTGGCATAAACATCTGTGTGTTTTTTGTATTCCAGGAACAAAAAAAACAAAAAACAAAAAAGCTTCTACCTCTGTTTTAGTTTTTAGTTCTACCATGCATTAGTGCAAGTTTTCCTTTCGGTGAAAGGGCCTGTAAGTGTGTCACAGTGACATAAAAGTTGTGATGTCAAATGTTTTATTTCAGTCTTTAAAAGACTTGACAAGATTGAATTTTCTTGGTTCCGAAACCGAAATTCAATCCGTTTTTTCCATTTTTTTTTCTTCAATTTAAATGTCGCCATTGGTTTCATTTTTTTGAAAGGAATAAGCAGGTTTTCTTTGCACTCGGTGTAAATCGATGAAAAACTGAATGTAGCCAGCACATGTATTGTACTGTAATGCAAATTAGCCACACAATGTAATATTGCTTTGCTGTGTACATGTTTGAAATTCACTGTGTGACGTTTGTATGTGCTTTGGAAGACGGGGAACAATAAGAAACAAAGGAGGATTCACCATATTCGTTTAGCCACAAGGTGGCGCCACTGTACAGATTTCAGAATTTGTCTAGAGTGAAGAAGCAACCTTCTGTTTCCTCCTCAGAATGTGTGCGTAGGAGTGTGTGCAGCTACATGTATGTATGTGTGTGTGTGTGTGTGTGTATAAGTTGCACCTATTAAAATGAATAAACTTTTCAGTAAAAGCGGAATGATTCTCCTCCTTTCTGAGTGATAAAAGTAAAGGTGTCAATATTTTACGTCTCATGCAAAGAGGTTTTCATGAAAAACCTGGAAAAGAAAAAAACGCCCCGAAATAAAATAGAAATTAATGATAGTTAGTAATAGTTGTCCTTCGGTTGTATCATACAGCCTGGTGATGAAGGTCAAAATAGAAGTTCCTCTCACCCTTGAAGGGGGGGTCTGTGTCGTCCTCTGGCTCGGGTCCTCTACCAGAGGCCTGGGAGCTTGAGGGTTCTATGCAGTATCCTAGCTTAGTTCCTAGGACTGCGCTCTTCTGGACTGAGGTTTCAGTCTGCTGGAGCCACTCTCCCAGTTTGGGGGTCACCGCCCCGAGTGCTCGCATGACCACGGGGGCCACATCAGCCTTAACCTTCCATGTCCGTTCTAGCTGTTCTCAACCTTCTGGTGTTCCTTCTTCCTGATGTTGGCGTCAGCTGGTATCACCACATCTGTCACCACTGCCCTCTTCTGCTGTTTGTTCGCCACTTCTGTGTCCGGTTGGTTCGCCAGTAGCTGTTTGTCAGTCAGGAAGCTGAAGTCCCACAGCAGCTTAGCCCTGTTGGTCTTGACCACTTTTAGTGGAACGTCCCATTAGGATTTGGGTACTTTTGTCCGTATGTTTGGCTAGCATCTTAAAATATATACATATGAGAGAGAGAGAGAGAGAGAGAGAGAGAGAGAGAGAGAGAGAGAGAGAGAGAGAGAGATGTATGTATGCATGTATATGTAAGTGTGTGTGTATATATGTTCATATGAAATAAATGTGTGTGTGTGTGTGTATGACTCCATTTTTTCAAACATAGTCATATACATCTGCAGTTTTTTTTGGTGAAAGAGACTCAAAGGTCATCAGTACCTTTTTTTTCACTGCAGACAGTACCTTATTACTTTGAAATGAAAGTAACCAGTATTACTACTGCATATGAATGAGCTGTGGTGTGCTGTGATGTCATCTGAGGTGTGGCTTTGACCATGATGATAAATGTCAGCTTTAAGAGAGCAAATCAGAGCGAGGAAAGCCAGGAGCTTTGTTAGGAGCATGAAGTGCGATGAGGATGAACCCATGGACACACTGGAGTCCCCCTGGTGCTGGTACTACCTGGGGGACTGTGGCAGATGGCACAGATTTGAGGTAAAACAACACAAGACAATATTTAAGTATTAATAATTTGAAGTATTTCTAAACTTCCGTCCTTCCTTCAGGATGACGCGGGTAAAACTTTTCAGAGTGAGCAGATTGAAAGTTATTACCAAAGAGACTCTAAGGCTGTTTTAACTGTGAACTCATCCAGCGGCACGAGCAAGGTGGACTTCTCAGGTGTGTTTCTTTTCAACTAAGTACGCACGTGTCTCTCATTCGTCAAGCTGATGTGGTTTATGTGTCCATCCCTGCAGCGATGATACAGACTGACCTGAAAACAGGACGGCAAAGAAGAATCCACAGAGGCTACAGTGAGAAAAGGCAGGCAAGAGACGTTTCCAGCGTCGTTTCCCACAAAATGAAAGTGAAATTGTCAGCACAGCTGAAGAAATCTATCCATTCTCTTCCTGAGCTGCAGTTGTTCCTGTTTCAGCGCCGCCCCCGTCTTCTGGGAAATGGTTGATCCCTCGCTTCCATATCAGGTGACAAAAATAACAAGAGATTTAGAGAGAAATTACGGATAAATTAAATGGTGTTGTGAGGTTTTCTTGTTCTGCATCACATGCAACTGGCCACCAGATGTCAGTATTTTGGCTATCAGGTGTCAGTTCCTGAAGGATATTACCACCATTTGATATTTTCTTGGTTTTAAGATTAACAGTTCAGCATTTTTTTGAATGTGTAAACATTCACGTCCACCTTTCCGCAGTTATATTTGCTGGTGTTTCCAGTTTCAAATCGAATATCATGTCATTGTAATGTTGAATTGTCACCCGGTGGCAGAAAAAAAAAAATCCTATTCTAATTAAGGCAGAATTTAAACAACTCCAGGTAAGGATGATGTCTTTTTGGCATTTATTTCCTGACAGGCAGCCACGTGTGAACACATTTGCAAGATTCCAAGACGGATCGAGTGATTCATGATTAAAAAAAAAAAAAAAAACTGTCAATGTTGAGGTTTGGAATTAAAAGATCTTTTAATAATAAGTTGACATTTAACGAAGTGACGCTTTCTGCGAGAGACACCTGTGTTTCTTTCGGACTGATTATAAGTGGCGCCGCGGCGTGATGACGAGGTTGATGAGGGGCAGGTGTGTCTGATCTGGGTCAGGTATGGGAAGGTTAGATAAAGCCCTGCGGCAGCGTGCCGACTCAGCATATCTGCTCCTCAGTTGTCTCAGCCCTCCCCCTGTTCTAACCCTTATAATCTTATTTAATTTTTTAATGACAACGTGAACAGAACGAGTCACATGGAAGCTGATTTTTTTTCAAATCAGATCTGGACCGCTTTCATATGTGGTTCTGAATCTGATCCGGAACTGATACTCTTATCTTTAAATGCATCCTCAGTCCGGACAACCATGTGACCTGTGTCGTTCTAGATTGACGTTTGTCATCGAGTAAGGAAACAAACATGGCAGACGCACCTCTGCAACAAAGAGCCATGAATCCGACATCCATGTTTCCTCTCTTCATTCTCCTCCTCACCATGGTTCACTTCAACACTCGCCTGCTTCCAATGACTCATCCCTGTTTACCTCTTAGCGCTGGGTGTGATGCCATCTTGCTCACCTGCACGTGCAGGTCACTTCAGAGTGTGAGCACTTCATGCAAACACACACACACAAAACAGATCTTAGGAAAATGTCAAACTTGAGCGTTAAGACCTGCAGGTGTGAACGTAGCCTAAATGGTCTGTAGGTGCTTTGGTTCACTTTCCTCCTCTATCAAGTCTGACTTTTTTTCTCTGGGTCATTTTCATCTCCTATCAGCTGCGTAGCAGTGGTGCTCTCTGGGTTGGGCTTTATGACCCTTACCCCCTCGTGGTCGCCTTTGAGTGGTAACCCCCTGAAGAGGCCCTAGCTGTCGACAAGACGGCTGACCTCCCCTCCCCTAATTGAGAGGAAGTCACGTGACAACCGTGGTAGATGTTTGTCTTCTTTGTGCCGTTATTGTCACGAGTAGAGTTCGTATTGTGCTTGTGTAGATAATTCTAACACTTCCTGACCCTAAACCGAAACCTACTTCTGAACCTAATCCTAAATTTAACTCTAATTTCTGACCCTATTCCTAAACCTAACCTTACTTCTGAACCTAATCCTAAATTTAACTCTACTTCTGACCCTATTCCTAAACCTAAACCTACTTCTGAACCTAATCCTAAATTTAACTCTACTTCTGACCCTATTCCTAAACCTAAACCTACTTCTGAACCTAATCCTAAATTTAACTCTACTTCTGACCCTATTCCTAAACCTAACCTTACTTCTGAACCTAATCCTAAATTTAACTCTACTTCTGACCCTATTCCTAAACCTAAACCTTACTTCTGAACCTAATCCTAAATTTAACTCTACTTCTGACCCTATTCCTAAACCTAACCTTACTTCTGAACCTAATCCTAAATTTAACTCTACTTCTGACCCTATTACTAAACCTAAACCTACTTCTGAACCTAATCCTAAATTTAACTCTACTTCTGACCCTATTCGTAAACCTAAACCTACTTCTGAACCTAATCCTAAATTTAACTCTACTTCTGTCCCTATTCCTAAACCTAAACCTTACTTCTGAACCTAATCCTAAATTTAACTCTACTTCTGACCCTATTCCAAAACCTATCCCAATTTGGGACTGTAATCCGAATCTTAACCCTATTGCTGACCCTAAGTGAGTCCACTCACTCACTCAACCCTTCTTTTGGGAGCCTCCCCAGAAGGACGTAGCCCACGAAACTCCTGGAGTTGATCCGGCAGGATCATTCTGTTGTGGAAAACTTAGTTTTGGACGAAAACTAAGAAAACTAATCGCAATTTTGCGAGACAGGAAGTAAGGGCATTAAAGCAACAACATAAAAACCAGGATCTAATCATCAAACCAGCAGACAAGGGTTCCAAAATCTGCCATATTAGACAAGACCCAGCCCCTCTTTGAAGCCCTGAGAGACCTTCGAAATCCGCTAAATTATAGACCTGTGGATGCACTTCTAGAAACACAAACACAACACCAACATCAGGCTATCATCAACAAACTATATACACAAAAATTCATTTCCCATGAACAGAAAACGTACCCTTCGGGACCGGAGTTCCCACATCCAAGAAAATTCTATTTACTATGAGAATACATAAAGATCCAGCTTCCTGGACGGTTCCCCATCGGATCCCACCAGGGAGAACGGTTGTCTCTGACAGGGAGTGGATCGTACCGAGACGCTGAGCTCATTGATATCAACCCCCTCTCCCAGAAACGCCACAGTTGTGTCAAAGATACATTTGATTTTATTAACAAAATGAGGTCCGTGAAGATTTCTTCAGGTTCTTTTCTCTTCTCCATCAATGTGGACTCCTTGTATACGAATATTGATACCACCTTGGGTTTGTGATGCCATGGGCAAGAAAGTCGCCCCCGCCTATGCCAACATCTGTATGGCAAATTGGGAACAGAGTGCCAGAAATTCCCATCCTTGAATTTTAGATTCCTGGATGACATCTTTGGAGTGTGGAGACATTCCCAAGAGGATTTCCATCACTTTTTCACCGCCTTGAACGAACGTCACCGGACCATTAAACTCAAGGCCAAAATTCAGGGACAGAAATCGGAGTTCCCGGATACACAGGTTTGTTCTAAAAAACAAACAGATCACCGGAACTTAGCGACAGGGGCAGTTCAGGAATCACTCTACAATGGGACAGATCTCTTTTACTCTCATGGCTGTTTTTCCAACAGAAAATCGGAAAAATGTTTACACTATGAATGTATTTTGACAGCAAAAGGCTTCAATAATCTGTAATTTTTTTTGACCATTTTGCAGTTAATCCCACTTGCAGCAGTCAGCGCAGAGTATGAGACCGTCAAAGGATATGTGAAGGACGTGGGACTGCTGGACAGATCCATTACATCCATCAGCAGGATCCAGAATTTCGATCTTTGGGAAATGTATTGTAGGTGCGTCTATGAGTTTGTCTGTCTGTATGTCTGTCTGTCTGTCTCTCTCTCTCGCTCTCTCTTTCTGCTTCCGTGCACTGAATCTTATCTTTTTCTTCTGTATTTTTTTTATTTTTAAAGGAAAAAGAAACATTTGATGAGGATTAAAGGTGTGACAGATATTCAGGAGCGAAGACTCTTTCATGGCACCAAACTGACAAACGTCGACTGCATCTGCAAGTATAACTTTGATCAACGATTAGCCGGATGTCGAGCCGGCAGCGTGTATGGGAAAGGTACGTCGGATGGTGACACAGTTACGATAAAAATACTTCACGTACTGTGAGCAATGCGTTTGACTTCGGTTTTGTTTTTTTCCTTTTCATTCTTTAGGAATATACTTTGCAAAATATGCAACGTTTGCGGACCGTTACAGTGACCTCAGCATGGATTCAAAGGGTCAACTCACCAAGGTCTTATTTTTAGCTCGGGTGATTATCGGAAAATCAACCGTTGGCCAATCTCATTTCCAAAAACCAGATCACGCATGTTCGGAAAACACTCACGACAGTTGTGTGGATGATATAGACAATCCTCATATATTCGTAATTTTTGATCCAAACCAAATATATCCGGAGTATTTGATTAAATACAACTGAAACACAATTAAAAGTGCAATAAAACATGTTAGCAAGACAAAACTCAAAAATAACACACGCAAAAACAATGAAGATAAATAAATGCAATAATATCAAATATTTTTCTTAATCTTTTATAGTTTTTTGCCTGTTTTTGTTTTTGTAAGGAAAGTTCTGTATTGTTCTTCTATGTACCGTATCATTTGACCAGATTTTAACATTTATTTGTATCTGAGCCCCTTACCCTAAACTGAACCACCTCAACTTGAACGCCTGACCTTAACCTTAACCCTGACCCCAAACCCAACCATAACCTAACTCTAGTCCCAACCCTAAAACCCAGTCTTGCAGTCTTGGACCAGTTAGAATGTCCTCACTTTCTAAAAAAAAAAAAAAAAGTCTAAAATGGTTAAATACATATTCTAGTCCTCAATATGTAGCAAGTACAAGAACATGCACGCACGCACACACACACACGCACACGCACACACGCACACGCACACACACACACACACACACACACACACACCTCCTCTCTGAGCTCACATGACTGAGGGAGCGTAAATGTCTGGGAAATGTAGAAAGAAACGGAACAGTGTCTTTTAATGAAGGTTGCCAGCAGAGGTCACTGTTGACTCGACATCAGGAGCACTTTTTGTTTATGCAGCAACGTTCAGTCGCTCCTTTGATAAACACCTCTGTGTGGTTTTTATTTATTAACTTTTAGTTCGTCTCTTTAGTATGACCAGAAATGCTGAGGTAAATAAAGACTGACCTGTGGTCTCTTCACAAAAAAAAAAGAAGTGTTTTTTTGAGTTTGATTTATTTGCAGTCTTTTTGATAAACATGCATATTAATTTTAGTCACATTTCAGCTGTAATTTTAGACTTCTTGTCCACTCAGTGTCTTAGAGTGTTTTACAGCTTTAGTTGAGGTAATATGAAAAAAAAAAAAAAAAGATGGCCGACAGTTGCGTATCCTCTCTAGGAAAGAGTAACTAAGATGGCAACAAGAAAAATAACAGGTATACACAAAAATGAGAGAACGCATGAGCAGGAGTGAATTCCAAAGGCTGGATGCAGGTTGAAGCCTGTTCTGACAACATGAGCATAAAGTCAGAATAAAAACGGGGTTTATATTTGTTGGACTAATTTTAAAATAAAGTCCTTCAATCTCTTTTCCTGAACACCCGAATCAGAGAATGTTCTCGTACAGCCCGCGCACCCCAACCTTGAATCCCTTCTTTGCTCAAATACATATTTTGCTCGCTTTCTTCAATTTCCATAAACGCAGCACTTCAGTGTGAATGTGGGGAAGTGACACTTCAGCGCAAGGTTGCAAATTAGTCATTTACATATGCATCATTTTTAGATGAATGGAAATAAAGTCTTCATGACTGATCGGCCCATTTTCTGGCTGTTTTACCGTCTAATAAAACACTCAAATATTTCAAAGTTCACGATCAATATAATACATTTCATCATGTGTACTTTGTGGAAATGTCAAACTTAAAAAGAAGAAAATTACAATGTATTTCTAATAAATGATCTCTAGCAGCCCAACTGCAGTTTTTTTTTCTTTTGAAAAAAAAGTTCAAAACTAGAGCAACATTATACATGTAGATTTCGTCCTTTTAACTAAACTGACATGAAAAGAAATGTGTGTTGACAGCCAAAATAAAATAAATGAAACTACGACCCACTACACCAGCTTGCACGTGTGGCGCGGCGAGTCGCTCACCTCCTGACTTGATGCGAGTGTCCATAAATCGAAGTTTAATTTTACACCATCAAAATAAATCTAATCCTCCAGAGCTTTGATTCTTCCTCTCACTCACACACACACACACACACACACACACACACACACACACACACACACACACACACACACACACACACACACACACACACACAGAGCTAAAAAGAGCACACAAGTTCAAGTTATAAAGACTGGTCAAAATGTCCTCACAATACAGGTGTTTTATCAAGGTACAGTTCACTGATGAACGGAAGGATGTCAGCGTGCACACACACACACACACACACACACACACACACACACACACACAAAGAGCCAAAAAGAGCACACAAGTTCAAGTTACAAGGACTGGTCAAAATGTCCTCACAATTTAAAATGTCCTCACAATACAGGTGTTTTATCAAGGTACAGTTCACTGATGAACAGAAGGACGTCAGCGTGCACGCGCACACACACACACACACACACACACACACACACACACACACATCCTATTATTTGTTTCTTATTACCAGAAGCCAAAATAAGATGAATGAAACTATGACCCACTACACCAGCTTGCACGTATGGCGTGGCGAGTCGCTCACCTCCCGACCTGATGCGAGTGTCCACAAATCTACTGGTTTTATTTTACACCGTCAAACTAAATCTAATCCTCCAGAACTTTAGTTTGCTGAGAGACAGAAGGTGCCAGCCATATGTCCCTCCCCCACCGCCACACACACACACACACACACACACACACACACACACACACACACACACACTTGCTGCTCCACATGCTTTCTTAGCGGGTGCAGTGGAGGGGTTAGAAGGAAATCTTTCATCTGTTGTGAGCTGCCTCATTTCCCTCGCTGTTGTGTAGTTTTTTTTTAGTTTAATTAAGCGTGTGCGGTTGGCACAGGTGTCGCTCTCCCTCGCCCCTCAGAAGTCGTGTCTGCTGCCTGAACACAGATGTGGCGTCGTAAACTTTAATCTTCTCACGCGCTCTTTGAGTTTAATGGCAGTTGGGTGTAAAGAAACGGTAAAAGTAGGGACTCACGTTAACGAGAGAAATGTTAAATTCACCAATAATTCGATTTATGAGATCTAAAAATAGATTGTGAGTGTAGATGCATGTGAAAAGGCTGATTTCCAGAATTCTGCAGCCCCCCCCCCCCCCCCCCCCCCCCCTTGGCACCACTACTGCTGATGTAGTCAACGCCGCAGGCAGGAAACAGGAAAGGTTAGTACAGGGCTTCCTCATTGGCCGTCCTGCTGTGACCTGGGAATGACAAAAACAGGATTTCTCCGGTTTTGTTTTTCCGTCTCGACAGGAGGTCACGTGACATTACTTTCATGTACAACTGGGGCTCATGAGCAAGACCCAGGATAGAATTCGGTTTTAATTTTAAATTTCATACATTATATATCATGATAAAAAGGATATGATATGTATTTATGTATTAGATATTCAAAAGGTTCTATTCTAATGTCATATTTTATTCATTGCCTAGATCATTTCACCTTAAGGAAAATCCCAAATCCCAAATTGCACGCACATTCCACTTCTCATCACCCAGTTCTGAACAGCCTGCAACGCACTTCCTGTATCTCGCTTTCTCCTTTACTCGTTCTGGTTCCTGACTATTTCTGAGCATTTCCTGTTAAAGAGGACCGATGCTTTTTTTAAAGCTACATTTACCCTGATCAAATGGGTCAAGAGTCACTGTGAGGCTTCCGTAACGGGTCGATGGGTGGCTGTCTCAGAGGATCATGACCTCTCTTGACCTTGACCTCACCAGAACTTGGGTATAATCCTGACCCTCATAGAGCCAAATAGACCACACAAGTTGAAGGTATGGGGACTTTAACCTTTGATATTTGCTCGTGTTCCTGTTGTCTGGTGATGAGTGCAACTATCTCATTATGTAATTGGTCCTGGGATTTAAATGAGCAGATTCAACGATTCTGAATAAAACAAAAACAAGTAAAGCATTATCCATGCACCCGTTCTTGATTTTATAGATTGTATCTCCAAAGAATCTGCACAGTATATTTTATAAATGTTTGAAACTGGGCCCGTGAGTTTCTCTCATGTCGAGTTTTAGATCTTCTTAAATATTTACAGCTTGGCGAACTGGAAGCCTGGCATGTGATTAGAACCTCTTTGAAGTCTGCCTGATCAGATGACATCAACATTTTGGGAAAGTCTAATTAGTGATTTCTCTCACATTGCTGTCCCTCTTGTGTCTGTTTTATTGAGACAGAGAGAGGGGGAGAGAGCTTCTGAGTCCAGGAGTGATGACACCACATATAACGAGACTGGAGAGAAATTAGAAGAGATTTTACTTCCCCACGGAAGAAAACTCAGTGTATGTCAAGAAAAATGCAAAACATTACCTTCTTGGTGGAAATAATAATCAAAGAAGTGGATTGTGGAAGTGGAAGTTAAGTGGTCACTTAAAATATGTCGATCCCTGGATCCTCCAGAGACCACGTCCTCTAAGGCGAGACCAGTTTGATTGCAGTGCTTGACCTAGAACCAGGTATTAGCCTCTTCGGTAGCCGTTAGCATTAACGGTTGCCAGTAATACTTTATGCTGTATTCCTTTTCCTTCCAAATGTCACGGGAACGTGTCGGATACGTAAATGTACGACTGGTTCAGTGTGACAGAGACAAGAGTTAAGTATCAGAAACACTTCCACGACTGACGCATGCGGCCAGCCGGAGCAGCCATTTTGAACTGTCATCTTAGGATAGTGCACAGGGGTGCAGTGGTCAGCACTGTAGCCTCACAGCAAGAAGCTTCTCTCTCTCTCTGGTACTCCAGCTTCCTCCCACAGTCTGTCTGTCTCTATGTGTTGGCCCTGTGATGGACTGGTGACCCATCCAGGGTGAACCCCGCCTCTCACCCCCCCGTGACCCGTAACAGGATAAGTGGTAGAAAATGGATGGATACCTCAAAGTTTCCGCGGAGGAGGTCAGAGTCAGAAGTAGTGGTTGATATTCCGACCCAAAGTTCACCATAACGCTTCCTTGAGCAGGACACAGTATAACTAACCCTGCATTCCATTGCAGGCCGGAAATCAATAATTCCAACTTGATGTTTCCGACCGCTGATCAAAATACATTCCAGTGAACCTGCTTGGACGAATTACAAAAATGGCCTCAGCAAACTGATCTTTAGCAAATTTTGCGGCGTGAGAATGACTGGTTACAAAGACGTGGAAAAAGAGATAGGAGAGGGTCGGTAACGTTACCACAGCGCGGAGCTCAGGTAGGCTGGCCCGCACCAGCTTTTGAGTTCAGGCTCCAGTGACTGTTCCATTGCATTTTTACATGTTGGAATTAATTTTTTCCACCAGTTCTGAGTACAGTGGCGTGCAGTATGATCGTTCCTTGCCTGACAGCCTCAGCTGTCAGCCTATGATTGTATTGTAAAGGTGGAAAAGTGCTATTTAAATCAGGCCAAATGACTACTTTCCTCCACGCTTCCCCGCCAACATAACTTCGCTAGAGCTTTGAAACACGCTCAGCGAAAAGAACCTCCCTTCAAATAAGTGCAGGATCATATTTTCACATCAATAAATCTTCATTCCATGTGCGACTCAGCTGAGAGCACCAAAAAAAAAAAAGGTTTTATTATGGAAAAAAAAAAAAGGTTTCTTTTACAAAACACGGCACTTTTTCATCTACACATGTTCTATAATTTAGCTAAACGGCACAATCATCAAAAAAAACATTGAATGTAAGAAACTCTCTGTGTCACAACAGGAAATCACACCCTGATGTCCCTGAGCAGAGAGACACACAAACATCACTGTAGAAAAACATGTCATGTGACTGTCATGTGACCTAGCTACCTGGACGAATGAGGGATTGTGGGCTATGGTGACAGTAAAACAGCACAGTGTTGTTGGCATTTTTTATACACACACACGCGCACACACACACACACACACCAAAATGGTATTAATAAATTAAGTTTGATCATTTGAGATCACGTTTGACACATAGAACATGAAACACATGTGAGAGGAAAGTTCTCGCTTGGCATGAGAGGAGTAATGACTCAGCTTTGGCACCGCTTTTCCTTTTTGTTGCTTCTTTTTCTACAGTCACAAGCGTTTTAAAGTCAAAGTGCAAACAACCGTCAGTGACTCAGACAACGGAGTGTGAAAGGCTTTGCGTTATGATTTGTTTCATCAGATATGTACGATACCTGGCTGTAACGGAAGGTGGTACCCAGCGTTCTGGTGGTGTTTTTACAGTGTATATTTAAAAATTGTTGCCTAGATCTGTAAATTAATCCGGGATTTTTTTTATTTTATTTTATAAGGCAAGCCAGCTGATGTGCAGACAACTACAAAACCCATTTAAAATACCATTTTAGTACTTTTCCAACATCCTCATCGAAATAAAATCCTATCAGATAGCTATATTTTAATTTTTTTTTTTTTTGCTAACTGGGAGGCTAGCTCCGCAAAGTGTTCCCTTAATCAAAAGCCAAAGGAATTTTTATGTGGATTTATTCTTGTTTGTGAGATTTACAAGTTTGTTTGTTGTTTCTTTGACAAAACATAATCCTCACAAAAAAGGGTTATGATTTTTGAAGCGTAAATACAATCGTTGGAAGTACAACGCTACCGTATGAGCAAACCCAGACGCACGACTCCACCACAGTTAGCTTCTGCTTCTCGCACGCTGATGCCAACAGCAACATCTGTACCACCGTTTTTAAGACGCATAAACGCTTCAAAATTCATCAGTCTGGTATCCACTGGCGTGTTTTATGCTGTAGAACAAACACCTGCAAATATCTCAAGGTTGTGTTAACTCCAGACCGTGTTTAAAGAATTTCAGCTTCATGCTAATCGAGTGAATTCATGACAGATAATGCACGTTTCTGTAGAAAACATCAACATTTATGTTCTTACCTTACTCATTGTCTCAAGCCTGTGAGTGACGCTACATGTGCTGATGATTTGATGATATATTGCGTATTTTGACGTGGTAGACCCAAGGAAGACTAGCCAACGTTGCGATGGAAGCTAATGGCGGTCCACATAATAAAATGGAAAAAGCATCAACAGTTAAAATCACCCATTGATTTTGGTAAAAGGGAACTGGACGCAACAACCTTAACTTATTTCTGGGGTTTTTTAATCATTTGTGTGCCACTGTATTTGAACAAAAAATAAGATTTCCTTCTTTTGAGGGTCTTTGCAGTTATTTGCCTCTGATGATTTAACGACTGGGCATCTCATTTTAAAACTGTCTTTCAAAGCTGCCATCCCACACAGGTGACATATTGTAAGGCAGACTCTGCTTCTCCCAAACATGCCAAGCCTCAAACTTTATTCCACATGCATCACAGGCCACAATTCAACAGAATCTCCACATCTCACATGAAGAGCTTGGAGCTCTTTTCCATCCCGTCCTGCTTCCGTCTCTGCAGGACAATGTGTCGTCACAGAGCGAGCAACATGGCAGTTCAAAGGTCACTCCTCTGCATCCCAAGCCCGTTCTTAGTCCTGAGCCCCTGCCTCTCCATTATGTTCCACAGCTTGCGCAGGTTAGACTGGGTAATGACATCATCAGGCTTGAGCTGCAGCGCACGCAGGTAGTTGGCTTCCGCTTCGGGAAGTTTTCCGTTCAGGTGGAGAATGGCTCCGAGGTTCATGAGAGCGGCCGGGTACTGAGAGTAAGAACAGCAGGAGGCGTATTAATAGAGACGTGAAGTGTTGGGGTGTTGAGTTACAGCACTGCAACACTTGAAGTAGCGACCTTGAGTGGATCTGCTGAGGACCGTTTTAAACTTCTCACTTTCCCTTCTGACACGGAGCGTTACACGAGACATGCATATTTCAGGAAGCTCGCCAGGCTTTTATGCTGGATTAAGGCTGAGAAAATGCAATAAAAAAGCTGCGATGCATCCTCACACGGGCAGGCCCGGCCAAAAAAAAAGCGTCGTTGACGTGTGCATATGTGGATAAATGTTCGGTTTATCGGAGGATTCCATTGTATTATAACTATATTACACATGTACGAGTTTCACTCTGTCCCTGTATCACTTATGGAAGTCTATATAAATTGAGGTAATAATAATAATAATATCAGAGCAAAAACCTTTTGGGATTTTTAAAAACTGTCACAATAATAATCATGTTGTTGAAACTGAAAAATAATAAAATGTGTTATTGTTGTTATCACTGTTATCAGCAAATATGCTGGATTAAAGCGAAGTTTGGGTAGGAATAAGAAAATAAAAACAAACAAACAAACGAACAGGCGATTAAAAACAGACAATGCACGCAAAATCTCACCGATGAGCTGGCAACATATATATTATATTGTGCATGTTTTATTGTTTTTTTAAACTGTTGTACGGCGACCTTGAGTGCCTTGAAAGGCGCCTTATAAATAAAATTTATTATTATTATTATTATTATATACATACATAAAAAAAATCTTTTTTTTCCCCCCCAGAGCTGATGGTCTCTCATGACTCTCAGCGAGCCATCACTAACAAACACACCCCAAATCTCACCCCTGAAACTTCATGTGCACCTCACCCCCCCCCCCCCCGACCTGGCCTCCTTCCTCGCATCCTCCCAGTGTAACACACTGTTAGCAACTTGGCAACTGCTTTACAGCCTCGTCTCCTCCCCTTGCGCTCTTTGACCTTGACATTTCATTCACTCACGTCGGGGAGGAATCAGAGGACATGTTTGGGAGGGGCGCTTGTTTTTCTCACCTAACGTAACGCAGGAGTGTTTACGGAATTAGCCTGTGAGGGAGTTCATGTAGATTTTATGTTTTTCTCGCCTGGTGCGACACATTAAAAATACACTTCCTTGTTCTGGTTTTTGTACCGTGGAAGCAGCCGAGACATGCAAAGCTAGATAAATGGAGGTCCTGGTCATTCTAAACAACTGGGTGATGTGCAACACTCAGTCTGGGCGAACTCACCGCACTGGCCAGGGAACACTAGAGCCTTGTTTACGTGCGTTCTGTGTGTACAGGACGGCAGCCAGAGAGTAAAATCAGCTTTTGCTCTCTGACTCTGTGCATTAAATCTAAATTTGGGTGGCTCTCAAATCGGACAAGAGCATCTGACCTGAAGGAAGCGTTGTCTTCTAAACGGCGTCCATCTCTTATCTTGTCTTGTTAACTGAAATTATTTCAATGAGGTCATAATGTCATTGTTTATGATTCGTGAGGGATTGCGACCTTGTCATTTCATATTTTTCACAGACGACCGCTTCATAATCAGAAAAGAATAAAAGCGGCGCGTCAAATGACAAACTCTCCTGAAGCTGCGGTATCTTTCCTGGCACATCAGGGATCAAGTTGATAATTTAGCGTCTGTCTGACGCGCGCGGCGGTGAAAAAAAAAAAAAAAGGTCCAAAATTGAGAGACGGTTCGCTCGCCGCGACTGACAAGAGAAGGTGACAACGAGGAGCGATTGTTGTTACAGAGTAAAAGCTTTCAAATTTAAATGCACAACCAGAAATCTACGTAGTCTGGGGTTTAAACAGGATATAAACTGGCAGGAGGGCTTTATCCTCCAAAAAAAAAAAAAAAAAAAAAAAATGGATGCTTTACAGGATTGAGTGGGTGGGGCATCATGGAAGGAAGATGAAAGTCAGTTGCTCTCCTGAAGTCTGGAAGCATCACCGAACACTAGCATGACAAACGACGGCAGGAAGTTCCGTCTAAAAAAACACATGGGTTCCTCTGACTCTAAATCACCAGACCAGTCCGCACGCTCCTTCTCTTTGATGTGACTGATTAATACTGAGCAGGAGCAGGATATAATAGCCCCCCCCCCCCGCCCCGCCAGACCCCCACCCTCCTTTAACTTCCTCGACCGCATGTGCTGACACGGAGAGACACGATATCCCATGTGGCTCCGTCTGTTTAACTAAACGCCGATGATCAAATATTTACTCGGACGCTGAATGTGCGAGGTCGGTATCAGACGACCGCATTTCTCCTCGGGATCTTTTGCTGTTTGCATAAGAAACATCAAGAACCGGCGGAACGTGGAGGAGAACAGTTTCCAATTCAGCTTCATCACTCTTTTTTTTTTCCCCCCTGAATGGGTGATATGTTGTATAAGTAATTTACGGTACCGTGATGAGTGCTAACTGTACTCCTGGTACTTACGTCTGGTCTGAGGGCGGCCGCGCGCTCGTACTGACGCTCCGCTGCCCCGTTCAGGCTGGCCTGTCTGCAGGGAGCACGGTGAGAAAAGAGAAACATGCGCATGAAAATACAAGTCATATCAAGAGCACTGAACATGAATGTACTGCTACAACCATAACACACGGCGGGACTTCCTGACAGCCAGTCATTCGCGCTGTTAGCCTATGCTAGGAAACGTCTGATTCAAGGTGTTAGAATTGTGGATTAGTCAAGTTTGTCGCAGGTTAGATTTGTCAAAATTGTCCAGTTATGGTGTACATGTTGGGTTTTACACATCGTTTCTTTTTAACTTTTTTTTTTTTTTTTTTTAGTGGTTACACAAAATAGAAACCTCAGGAATTTGCTGAATTTCTGTACTTTTTTTCTATCAATTTTGGATTATTTTGCCCAAAACGTGAACCCGGTCCCCCGGCGCGCGCGCGCGCACACACACACACACACACACACACACACACACACACACACACACACACACACACCTTGTAGTTTTTTCAATGAATACCTTCTCCTTTTAAATGAAGATCCTAATATCTGTTGAGATTATTCATTTTGGTCCTGAGAAATCGTGATTATAACCAGTAAAAAAAGAAAACTTTTACTGCTTTACCTTACTTTTTCGCCAGTTTATTGCGTTGGTCGTCACTGTGGACGTATGTAGTGTTAAATCAACCACCAGTGACGTCTTTTCTACGGCAGCTGGATGCTGAAATGACACTTGTGCTTGACTCGCATGACTCGTACGTAGTCCAGGACTTTACCACACCTGGTGCAGATGTTACGAGTCTATAAATCAGCCCGTGATCACTCTGTTATCGCCGCCAAAAAAAAACAAACCCAAAAAACAAAAAACCCCTATGAAACTCCAGCTATTGGTTTCACTGCTAGATTCACAATAACTTCTGGAAGTACTTCAACTTCCAAAAACCTTCATGCGAAGTGTGAAGACACAAAAGTACACAGGAGATCACTTTCTTCAGGTCATGTGACTTTGTCGGGATGATGCCAATAATAACGGGTTGTTGCAAATGCACAACTCTTACACAGAATTTGCAAAGTAAATCCCAAATCCAAAAGTCAAGCATTTGTTTGACTCAGAGAAGACTTTCACTCTTAATCTGGACAAATTAACAGGGATAAATGGGTTAAATCATTTTCTCTGGTTTGATTTGTCATGGCTGCTGAAGGGCGCCTGTTATCTGAAATACAGCAAGCAGGATTTAAAGGTGTGATAACATCCGAACGTCTCAGTTTTAAATCCAGCCGATGGCGGGTGCGTGTCACATTCGTTTAAAGGAGTGTCATCCCTAATCCTAATCTCTCCGAGTCGCATCTGAAAATAAAAACCCCAAAAATGACCTGCCTCTTCGATTTATCTCCTAAAGCGAACCTCGGCCAAACCTTTCCGCTTTAAATTTCTTTACCGCAGTTTTGCATTTAGACCGACAGCTAAAAAGCAATAATGACTTTTCCAGGTTGCAAAACAGCAAATCGTTCCAATATTTCCTTGAGTTGCTGGGAATAAAAGGACATTTACAGTCCTTTTGACACGTTTTAAGACTTATAATCTGTCTGTGCGAGCGCTTGCCAAACTTTAGAGGAAAATTCCCAAATGGGTTCTTTACAAGCTCTCGACTGAAACTGCCCTGCTGGTTATATAACAGCTATTTCCATGGAGAAGACATTTACCCGGTAACAGAGGGATCATTCATATTTAAAAGGTTCTTATCAATAAGCAGCAGCGCACAAACTTGAAATGTATTCTTAAAGGATGTGTGAACATTCCTTTTCCCCAGAAGCTAACCTGAGCATGTGAGCGGCACTGAAGACGACATCAAACTCCGTGCTGTCCAGCTCTGCGGCTCTTTCCGCCATCTCCGCTGCTTCGGCGAGACGAGATTGCTCCAACAGAAATTGGCCTGCAGAGACACAGGAAGTGCAACTTATCTTTATTTATTTTTTTTTTTTTTGCATTCGCCACAGGTGGTTCGCCTGTAGCATCGGTCAAAGGATGCAACGGAAGACAAATTGTTGGGGAGACGATGAAAAATGAACGGAGGAAATGAATGAGGAGGCAGCGAAGACGGCGAAAGGATTGAACGCAACATTTGAGCACATACAGATGAGAGGGATTTTAGTTTTTGGGGTTTTTGTTTTGTTTTTTTCCTATGGGAGTCTGGCCACCTGGTGCGCCAACCTCAAGTAACATTTTCAGTGGCTATAAATTAACATCCGAGCCTCGCCGCAGATGTTACTGGACGCAGGAAGGGGAGGCTCCATTGAGGATATTGGCTTCTCTTACGCTCAAAGCCAAGCGTCTGCTTGAGTCGGAGCGTGCAGCGTTTCTGCATTCAAATGTATTCTGTGAACAATAGCAGGAAAAGCCGCCTCGTCCTTGCTATCTCACTATTAGCTTTCACCCTGTATCCTGACTTCCTTGCATTCTCTCAAGTGCGCAAAACAGATCAACACACCTGGAGCTCATCCAGTGAACCCTGGATATCAAAGCAGCCAGATTTGTGATAAAAAGACGAAGGCCGGCCCGAACAAACACCTATAGCGAGAGCCTACGAGATAATACTGGGGGAGGGGGGCAGATAGGAAGAGTGTCAGGAAACACTCTGGTCCAAAGATAGCAAGAACCTTGCCAGGTACCAAACCAAACTCAAAGATATGCACAGAAAAGCAAAATGAATGATTAGCGACAAGGAAAAAAAGGGACACGAGGACACTTTCAGTTTATTTCCCACCAGGCGATAAAGTGACACGGAGCAGTGAAGAACCTGTCCCTCCTAACTGACATGAAATATCGCTGGATATTAGCAGTCAGAGCTGTATCACATTTGGCTGTGTTACGAAGAGTAAACAGTGTATTCTGATCCTGCTCTGTAAAGTGTGTTCGCGCCATCTGCAAAACAAAACCTCAAAACGGCTCCTCTCATTCGCCACAGAACATTCACGACTATTGCTGAAACATATCCTATTATTATTTACTTGGAAACACAACGAGACAGAAGGGTATTTGGCACCTCTGAAAGGTTTTCTAGACTGCTGCGATTCTTTCCTACGTTATTATCAAGTTACAAAGGGCCACAAGCTCGCAAGAGGGCCTGGTGTGTAATTCAAGGATCTGAGAGTTCAGCGTAATTTTCATCCTCTGTTCAGATCAGAGCAGGTTTGAGGAAAGTGACACGAAACTATTACATATATTTATTTATGCGGTTATATTTTTGGTGTTGGTTTTTATTGAATCAACCAAAGACATATCAATAATAAGATATGAGAAATATTTGAAAACAGAAGCATCCGTGTTATGAATTACTTGTATAGTATCGCGACAACCCACACTGCAGGATATGAAATGAAAACATGACTTAAAAGAAATGGAAATAGAAGACAAACTGCCATAAAACCTTGATAGTAGATACTTGTTCGGATAAAGAGTGTCCATATATACATATATAATTTAAACCTTTATGTCGGTGAAGTTCTCCTCTATGTTTGCAAATGGATAAATGTGGAAATAATCGTCTGGTTAAGTGAGTCTTCATTTTTCCCAGGAGATTTTGTAACCAGGAATACCGCATAATACTGCATTCCTTCTTACCGTAGTGCATGTAGCAGTTTCCTTTCGTTGGATCTAGTTGAATAGCTCTCAGGTAGTACTTTTCTGCTTCTGCCTTCTGCCCCTACAGACAAAGGGAGAAATGTCATTCAGATGATTGATTTTATCAAGTTTAGTTTGTGTTGTGAAATATTTAGAGCAGAAGTTTATTTGAAACATTTTATAGACATAGACTTTAAGAACTATCAGTATTAAGAATTTTACAGAATTTATCTTCAGCCACTTTAATTTTTTTCTTACACAAGTCTGGAAGAAATGGTAGAAGCTCGCAAGCACAAATAAACTAGCTAGCTCGTAGCTAGCTCCTGGTTAGCTTGTTGTCCTACCTGCCGGTAAGTAAATGGAAACATTTATAGACATGGAAGAGGGACAAAAAGAAAACTGAGGAACCATTTTATTGGAAATAAAATCATTATAAACCCAAGCGCAGGATGAGTCTTCAACATTTTAGTTTTCCAAAGACTCTAAAGTAGTATTCGGAAAATCTTCAAACTAATTTTTTTGGGGTATTGTCGAGCAACATTATGGCGTAACGGTGACAGTCAGCACAAGACATGTGTGAAAAATATGCAAATATGCAGACTTAAAAGAAAAACTTGTAGTGTTTGTGTGTGTGTAACTCCAACAAAACTGTGAAACGTATTGTTTCTAGACACATGAGGCCCAGTTTTTCCACCTCTAATGTTTCATGCTTCGGTAGCGATAGCTTCCATATAGCCAACGGACTCGGCATGCAACAGAAAATGAGAGGACTGGGCATATTAGCTTTGCTTCATTAGGTTTCTCATGCCTGTAATCGCTCGAAATGAATGAGCGAATATTGGGCCTGGATGGCTTATTTCACATTTCCTTTGGCTCCGACTCTTCTCCAGAGTCATCCCTGGAAGTTAAATTAGAGATGTTCGGTTGGAGCAAACACTTCAATATGTGAGATTTCCTTTTCAGTCTGATTTATTCAGTGGTTGATGAGTGTAAAGCTGATGCACAACGCAGTTACGTCGGAGGAACCCGCACCTTGAGATGTCGTTGAATTTTTTTTGCCATGTCGAGGGGTTTGTGGTTAGCGTTCAAACTTAAAGTATCGAAGAATAGTCGAATTAAGACTCAGAAAACAGTCACGTTGTCACGAGTGTGGTTTACCAGAAGAACATTGAAGGTATAGACTTGCTACCAGTGACGTTACAGTCAGAATTTGAACTTCTCCCTCACTACAAAAGCACAGCCACCTCTGAAGGAGCTAGCGAGCTAGCAAGTAGCAACCTATGAAACTAAGCCCTAAATAGGATTTGTTTTTAAAAAGTGAAAGTTTTAAATAATGTTTTTAACCATGAAATAAGGCAGAGCCGTTGTGGTATTTTTGAGAGTGGTTTTATTTATCTATTTTATACAATATAACAAGTAGAACATGGTTTCCCCTGATTTTTTTTTTTTTTGTAAGCCTACATCTTAGGCTAATCACAGCTTACGCCAATTATGATTGGCGGAAAGAAATGCCAACAAGCTGGTGTTTTTTTCCGAATACAGCAGTACGACGACTGCTTGAGCCAAATGTTTATCCTGTGCTGACACAGTAACCAAGTGTTCATTGCCCACAGCATTCCCAGTCAGATCCTACCACGGCGAAAATAAAGCCAATTAGTGGCTTTCGGAGTTGCACTTGTTCTTTCCTGACCAAAGAGTGTTTCATTTCAACCATCGGCGTACGTGACCGATTCAAAACTTTGAAGAAAAACAAGGGGAAATTATTGTTAGGGTTTCCTTTTTCAATGACTAGAGGGTCGCTTTCAAAGTTCTCTGCAATGTCGTCAACAAAAACCAGCACATGTTGGGTTGAACCATGGTGCGAGCCTTCAGTTTGACCCGTCCTCCGCATGCCTGTACTGTCGATTGACTCCGGCAGGACAGCAAAAAATGTAGCCGATGGAGTGATTCAATAAGGAAGCAGAGTAATTGCATTATAAGCCTGTCCACTGGCCCATTGTCCAGGGTCCATCCAATCTCCTGTTCCTTAAGCCCTGTAGAGGAGGGGGCCTCTCTCTGAGTCAGGGTCCTGCATGGATCTGTAGCTCCAAGCTTGAGGGAGCACAGCAGATGTCCAGCCACACTGGGTGACTCTAATCTGAACCTGTCCTTTAAGGGCGTGTGCGTGTGTGTGTACGCGCACACACATTGTGTGTATCTTAAAATCTTTCATCAAAAAAAAAAAAGAAAAAAAAGAGAAGGGGGAACTGATCGAAATGACGCCCCCGAGGGTTCCAGCTGCAAGTGTGTACACTCACGTAGAGTTGTGAACAGCCCTGCAGACTGGTTGTGTCTCTAATTCTGTGGAAGGAAAAGAGGTCAAATATCTCTCGAGGGGTTACGGAGGCCAACTCCCACGTCCAAACTTAACTCAGCTGTGAACACATCTGTTGTCACACTTCTGTGTTTGAGGTTGGGTTTTTTTTTGTGTGTGTGTGTGTGTTTTTTTTTTTTTGGGGGGGGGTGGAGGATGTTTTTATTTGGCTGGGGGAAAAAAATGAAGACGTGCAGGTTAACATTTGGGCACATGGGTGTACCGTTGAGGTCCTTCTTGATTTATTTATGTATGTATACAGACTGACACAGCAAGGGACAAAAATCTGGAACACATCCAATCAGAGGGTTAGCTTTCATCCACACCAGACAAACTCCCCACCAGTGTGACCTTCAACCACCTTCAGATACTGTTTTTAAAGCTATCTGGTATCAGTCCTGGAAGGGGGTCACTCCAAGTTCATCCAAAAAGTGAAGTATCATAACCTTTCGGTCTACATTTCCTCAAATCTGTATTTCATCCAATTCCAACTGAGAATAAACACTGAAGTGATGAATTAACAACAATTCCTGTAGATGGCTTCTGATTAGGAAGCTGAGTTTGTTCACGAAGGGCAGGCACACACCTCAGAACTGTTGAGAAAATTCTTTCAGCTTCGCAGACGAATCGACATGATGGGCAGCTCTAATTACGCTCTGCCACCACACCACAAACATTACAAGGAAAATGCAGCGGCGCAGGAACGAGTCCCGAAACCCAGATGTTATTTAGTATTCTTGCATGTCAGGTTCTCCTGTGTTGAAATCAAATGGGATTTCTCAATGGGGTTCTGGATGCCTGAAATAAAGTCTGTGGTTCACACAAGATTTTTACATTTTATTCTATAGCATAAAATCCATCCATCTATTTTCTTCTGCTTATCCTGTTAAGGGTTGGGGGGGGGGGGGCTGGAGCCTGGAGCCTGGAGCCTGGAGCCTATCACAGCAGCTTTCGTGCGAGAGGCAGGGTTCACCCTGGACGGGTCACCAGTCCATCACAGGGCCAACACATAGAGACAGACAACCATTCACACTCACAGTCACGCCTACGGTCAATTTAGAGTATCAATCAGCCTCGTCCTCTCTTGATGTCTTTGGACTGTGGGAGGAAGCTGGAGTACCAGAGAGAACCCACACAGGAACAGGGAGAACATGGAGACTCCACGCAGGAACAGGGAGAACATGCAGACTATGGCATAAAATACATCAGAAAATACCACACTTGTGAATTCTGAGCAGCAGTTGCAAATTAGTGGCTCGACTATGCAGCAGAGGTTGTTGTGTAATGTACATTAAATGTAAACAGTTCTTATAACGATTGCACTTACTCTTCGAAAGACTTAAAGGTAGTGTATATTTGCCAGAAACTTCATTTTCAGTAATGATCCAACATACAATGTGTAAATCCCATTGGCTGGTCAGGGGAATTAATGGCGATGACAACTTCAGGGTTGGCCAATCGGAATGCGTCATCCCGATGGCACTCTGTACTTTTTCGATGAATGTCTTTTCCAATTTACTGGTAACTGACAAGTAAAGTTCTAGGAAAATAATGTGACACGCAAGAGGCACAGGGGGCCTCAGTGATGGCCGCTCGAGTCAATGAGGTTGTCAAACGTGCGCCGGACAGCCTTTCGAAGGCACAGGTAGTTGTCGTAAAGCTTTCTTTTGTAAGAGCTGCCCAGCAGTCGACGTCAGGGCTCGCTAGCTTCTCCTGGCTAGCTCACTTCTAATAATAATAATCTAATAATCTTCCCCTCATGGTCCCAGTAGCTCTCACTCCAGTTACAAGTAGCAACTAGCTCCTCAGCCTTCTACCACACTGACTGAGAGTTGCAGCAACAAGATCTTTGGTTGCTAGCCATCCTCAGATACAACCGGGTGCTTTCTTTCATGGTATAGCTTGCTAAAATGCTACAATTAGCATCATACAATTTGTTTCCTTTGGAAACTAGAAAAAGGTAGCACATTGAGATTCGTCAAACAATATATATATATATATATATCAATTTTTTTACCTCAGGTAGCTAGCTAGCAAAGCTGTGTGCAACTCAAGGCATAGGCTGACATCCATAAATGGTCAACAGCTAGCCGTTGACGTACCCAACCTTGATTCCTGAATCCTCAAGCATGTTTTCATTGGGACTTACAATAATAGACAGGAGTTTCCCATAGGTGAGGTGGGCAGGGATGTGGTCAGGCTTGGCCCTGAGCGACTCTTTGTACCAGTGACCTGCCTCCTCCAACTTGTTCAGTCTCATATAGGCTTCTCCTGGGGGAGGGGGAAAGGATCAGAGTTCCATAAGAACAGCAATTTATTTTTCAGATTCAACATGATACTGGGTACTGGACGCTAATACCGGCCTTTCCTCACTCATGCACTACTTTATGACTCTTGCAAAGAAAGAGTAACACCCCCCCCAGAAACAACTGTATGTCCTATACACATTTGTACTGCAGGATATGATGTTCTTTTAATAACTCATCTTCTTTCACCTCCATTCACTGAGCCTCCCCTGATACAGTCTGCAGACCCCCTGGGGAGGCCCATCTCACACTGAAAACCTCTGCTTCAAATCAGAAAGTTACAATATTGCATTGCTCAGAAGAAATGATCTGAATCTCTTTTCCCAACAGGTGCAGGAAACTGCCTTGCACTCTGCTGACCCTCATCCATAGTGTTTGCATTCCTCACAAGTGGAATAAAAACCTCTCTCCCCCGTTAACACATCATTCTCTAAAGAAACAATAGCTTTGCTTGAGAATGCCTTTGATCAGAGGCCATGCTGTCGGCCCCTGGAGTAAAATGACAAGCTGATGACTTCAGTTTGTACAAAGTATCCCCGGGACAAGGCTGACCTCCTTCAGCCCCTCCCTCCACCTGACTAAACACTTACCATCCTCATTCCGGCTGTCCGAGGAATTAACGGAGACACCTCCCCGCGATCTCGACCCAGCTCCCAATAATGTAATTACTTTTAAAATAACAAATACAGGGATGTGATTTATTACACGGATTAACTTTAATCCTTTTCAAAAGGACACAAAAGTCTGTCCGCGCATTTAAGAGCGTCATTGTTTGAACGAAGCAAGTCCTTTAATGTTTTACTTGGTAACAATTTAATGCAGTTTGTTGAATTCAATTTAAATCCCAGATTAAATGGAAGACCAGGAATTAAACATTAGGTTTCACTGCTAAATCTCAAGCCAAAATAAGCCCCCTTAAAAACTGCAGTGCTTTACTCCCTGTGTGTCATAAAACGACCGTGAGGTACCGCTTTCAAAAATACACTCTCACTGTCAAAGCAGCAATCTGCAATTTTTAAACGTCCGTCATTTCATTTGGTGTAATACAAACAATGAGTGGAAATCAAACGAATCCCAACTCACCCATCATGTTGAAAAGGCTGTGCGGTGCGAACTGCCTGGGCATTTTCTGCACTGCTTCCTTATAAATAGACAGCGCCTCCTGCAGGGCGGGGGGAAAAAAATAAGTTGATTTAGCAAGTTTTGTTTTTGTTTTGCTTCAAATCGTAATTGCCGAGGGACGAAACTGGCTTTCATTCTCTTCACCCCAAAAAATAAATAAATAAATAAATAAAAAATACCCTTGTATGTTTTAGCACTCACCTCCTGCTGGCCCTGTTCATGGAGCAGTTTACCCAGGTTGTACAGGCAGCTGGTGACTGAGCTCTTATGTGTGTGGGGGTCCTTCAAGTTCTCATCGGGAATGTTGGCGCAAGTCAGGAAGGTGCGTTTAGCCTCTTCCAGACTTCCCTGGTTCATCAGGATGATTCCTGTGTTCAAGTAGGCCGCTGCAAGAACGACAAAAGCTTGACGGCTGCAGCTTAAAGGCAGAATATCAGTAAGAGAAAACCATGAATTTATGTGTGTTTCTGTCCGCTATTAAGTGACTATTAGGGGCTGGTGTGTGTTTGTGTCTCTTCTTCCTCATTCATTCGGTTCCTATTATGGAAAGGATTTTCGGTCCTAATCAAAATCCATCTTGAATATTACTCACAAAAGTTTCTACTGCTTCACGCACATTTGACCTTCAGAGTGAAATCGCAGCACGTCATTCTTGCGACTGGGCATCCTTTATTTCATTGAGGGTAATAAATGCAGTTTTCCTTCTCCCATAAAGTCTCTCACATTAAAAAAAAAAAAAAAAAGGATTTAACCACACAGGCTCTTCATTGCACAAATTGGACAAACCTGGTGATTTTTGTATTTTTTTTTTGCCCTCAACAGTTTGGAGGACGAGAAGGACAAAAGACTACCAAAACTTTCAGGAAAGTAGGTAAGAAATTGAAAAGCTTCATTCTGAAAGGAGTTGAAGGCAATAAAGAAGAATTGAGGACATCTCATCAAGTGAAAAAGAATATCTGGAAATAATTCGACTTTCTTCCTTTTCTCATAAAACCCGCCCTTGGTGCAGTGGCCCACATTTAATTTCACATCGAGGCACGACTGACATGACATGACCTCCGAGTGACCAAGCGGCAACGGGACGTCAATCAAAACTGAAGCCTGGTGGTGATCCAGTAACTGACGCAGATCTCTAACCTAATCAATCAATCCAAACAAAGGCTCAGAAGAAACGAAGACTGTGCGAACATCTAATTACCGTTAACTTCCACTGCACACAGTCATTGTGTTTAAATTCGACTACTACTTACATGCCAGCGTTGGCCGACTCCCAATGGCCAGTTTATAATAATGAAGTGCCTCAGAAAACCTCTCATTCTCTTGCAGCAACAGACCCCTGGAAAAAAAAAGAGAAATGCAAAAAAACACTGATGATTTATCTGTTTCTATTAAATCTGCTACAGTTAAGCCACTTTTGGCCAAAAATAGTGGTATGTTGAAGTGATGAGGGGAGTCTGGGTGAAAGCTGAGAAGACAAAAACCAACAATAAGCCCAATATACTAAACCATCCATCAGTTTCAAATAGCACATCTATTCTAAAGAATGCAAAAACTCCGTCATTGGGTTTTCCATTCTCACTGTGTTGCTTTGCCAGCTTCCTGACACCTGTAACTTGAGACGGAATCAAGAAAAGGGAGAGGAAAAACAATGTCAGCATGGGAGAAAGAAACATGGGCCTGCTATGAGTTTCTGGCACCTTTTGACATTTTGCATCGCAGGATTGGAAGTGGCTTTGTGTTCTCTCGCGGGCTCGGCACACCACAGCTAATGAAATCAGTAGCACAAGATACAAAGAGCCAGCAGGGACGCAAAGTTATTTTCTCTTTGCCACACTCTTACATCACAGCGTATTCAGCGTCTAACATGTTTCTTCTCTCCTGTATCACATCTATTTTTGTTTTCCTTCAAGTTCCTCTCTCGCCTGTCACTCTCTCTTTGTCTTCACACCTCAAGCTCGCTCGCGTTTCCCTCATCATCTCCCCACTCTGCCACCGCGACTTCAGGTGATGGATGGGATGGATCAGAACTCATTCATGTCAAAGATGTTGGAGGAGGAGGGTTTGGAGGGATCTTTAAATACTCACAGGTTATACAGCATGTCAGCCATGTTCCCTCGGTAGTGCAGAGCGTTTCTATATGCCGTCTCCGCCTCCACCATCTTGCCCTGGCTCTTCAGAACATTCCCCAAATTGCCCCAGGCTGCAAGAGACATGCGTCAGTCAAGAGAAACTCTTTTAGCATGGAAAAGCGGTGTGTTGGTTTTAAAAGAGGGAATACTGCTGAATTACCATGGGATGAATGTTACATGTCAGAATAAAGATGTTTCACCGGTTATTTTAGTTGAAATCCTGTGTTTAGGGGCGCAACGAACAATCGCACTGGTATTAAGTCAGGTATTATGTTGATACGTTATCAATACATCGCCGGCAAATATATATTCACGTTAAAATAGCTGGTATTTTCAACATTCCTTGTAACTATTGTGTTTGTTTTATTGTGTGTGCTGAGATAGGACACTTTACTACACACAGTGTAATGATGACCCCTCTTACCTTTTGCGGGGTTCACACTGATTCCAGACTTGTAGAGACTCTCCTCGTTGCTCCAGTCCCTGTTTCTTTGAATAGTTCTTAGTCCGTTTAGCAGCACTAGCCCCAAACACAGACACCACATTAAGATCTTGAAGCCTCTTGCCCTAAGTCTAATGTACAGGGTCCTTGCACCAGTAGCAACCAGTAAACAGAATCCTATACTGGGAATGTATAGAACCCTTTCTGCGATCACAAAACCCACATAAAAGAATAGGTTTGTGGCTGGAATGAAAGGGAGTGAGAGCAAACCCAGTGAGAATAGTACTAGGTTTTCTGTGGGTGGTTGGGACGTCCATAGAGGGCAGTGGTGAAGTCCGGCAGACCCATTCAGGGCGGTCTTTGGCAGCCCCTGGTCTGTGTTATGGTTTGTGTCTAGGGCATAGTAACCATTCCCGTTTGTGAGTGATTTTCCATTGGTGACCTGGACTTTCCCATTGGTCTCCTTGGCTTTACTGGCTGGGCCATGAAAGCCAAACAAAGCCAGGAGGATAAATCCACCATAAAAGGCCACAGTGTGAAGGTTCCGCCAGTCCGTCACTGACCGGACTAAGGGTACGGCATCCATGGACCAATCAAAACTGAGTTTGTCAGGACAAAGCAGGATCCAGGCATTGGCGGCAGGCAGGTGGAGGAACGTTAGTGTTCGAGTGAGAAACTGCAGTGAATCAGCTGCCGGGTTGTCAGAGTTGGAGAAGTTTGGAGGCTTGTTACCCATCCAGTAGAGGCGAGCTGACAGCAGCATCACTCCCCAGGACGCCAGCACGCCGAGGCTCAGCAACACACTGAAGTTCTTCTTCTGAAAGAAGAGAAAAATGTGATACTAACATAAACACCAAAATCTACATTTTGGTGCAGAGGATCAACAAATTTTAGTACGGACCAAAGAAGAACCTATTTGATTTTGGGTTACGATAATCATAGCACCACCTGGTGGCAACATGACATGATTTTTTTTTCCCCACTGTGACGTACCCCTCCTAGTGGGTTGACCAGATCCCTCTCAAATTTGGTTAAAATGCCTTCAGACCTTGGTTTTTGTTAACGGTGTAACTGGCAAGGCAACCAATTTAGATATTTCACTCGAGAAATAGAAACTGTTTCAACTGGACTCCAGATAGTCAGACGTTTGATGTCAGGGTTAAATGATTCAAGTCAAAAATCCACTTTGTGGTTACAGGAGGTACGGCCAATGTAAAACCTGACTAACTAACAACTAACTGAGTTTAAACTTCCTAGTTTTGTGAATTGCAAATCTAATCTGAAGACGCCCGCAATGTCATGAACCTGCTGTTGACACGCGACCGCTCCGAAGCTAGCCCTTCGGGAACGAGTCAAACATCTGGAAGAGCTTTCAAATTCGCAGAGATTACCCCCAAAAAAGTCAAGTGCCAGATCTGTCAAACGCCGCTGGTGTATCACTGACATGTTTGGATGATCACCTGAAAACTGGAAGTCAATGCTGAGGCGTCGCACTCGCCAGGAGTTTCTGTGGCTACTGTTTGCCTAGTTAGCGCGATCTGCATTTTATTCAACCTTTATTTGGGTGAAGCTTTGATGATTCAGCCGGGAAAAAAATTACGCTTTAAAGCCTCAAAAAATGGTATCGAGGACCGCCCTACACATTCGTCTGCTCCTTCAACCCAAATATTACCAGGTTACACCTCCAGCCACGCAGTGCAACGTTATTGGGCGTGAGGGCGCGTAAACTCATCGCTGCTTACATCGTGTTTGGTCAGCGCACTCTGAATGCCTTCTACTTTTATCACTGTATTCGTTTTTTTAGATTATGATAATCACCTCACCAAGCAGAAATGATCAAAGCTTTTCACGTGTATGTAAAGTCACATTCAAACTGATCGGTCACGGTTAATTTTTTGTTTTGCAAGTAAATTCTACCTATAACAGAGAAATCCTTGTGCAACAGAACGAAGCAAAAAAACAATTCCTTGATTCATTCCGTCAACTTCTCCGTGTCTTAACTCTCCAGTTCTGACCTTTCTGAGGTCAACTTTGAAGTAAACTTGAAGCACGGGGGGCTTTCCTCCTTAAGTCTTTCCTAGTTGCCTGTTGGGGTTGAAGTGAGTGTGACTGCTAATCAGCTTAGGACTCATTGTGTTGGTATGTAGATGCTGTTTACATCTCATAAGAGCATTAATTCTGTAGCATGATCACCATTAGGTCCTCTGTCACGCAACACCTTTAACCTAACTATAACACGCCAGCCTGGCGTTTGCTGCATCGCCAACTGAACTCCCAGTTCTGATACCGCAGGAAATAGGAGAGTTAATGAAGTCAAATTCAGAGATACCCACGGGGCTGAGAGTGTAATCTGTCATGTTAGAGTTGCTAACACACACGTCACTTGCATATGATCACATTTTTCACTTCTGACCTTCCTCACTTGCAACTGATTCATTTTTAGTGCCCTTAGACGGACAAAGGGAAGTATTAAGCAGAGTTGCTAGCAAAAAAAACAACAACTTTATTCCCTATTTTCAAGTCAGGCTTCGATCTCCGAGATCTGCCTCAGACGAGCGTGTGTCTAATAGAGGCAACACGCTGCAATCAAATCCAATCATCGTCACCTGCTGGCCTACGAGCAGCGGGGAAGAAAGCAGGAGCGGAAGATGGTGAATACAAGAGTGAACACAGCTGGCGCACCCCAGCGTGGTTGACAGCAGGTGAAGAAGATTTGATCTGACTGCTGCCTCAGTGGCTGCACTCACATGGACGGCAGCGTTCCGTACGAACCCAATTCAAGATAACGCTCTGAATAAGAGCAAACAGCATTTTCTTGACCTAAATACGTTCACGGTCAGGGGAGCGGGAATCACTTTAAGACAAACAACCAGATTTTTCACTGCATTTTTTTGATGCATGAAGCGATCCGACTAATTTAAAATGCATCGTGCAGCTCCCAGCCTTACCAAGTCCATTCAAAGTGTTTTGTTACAAATGAGAAAACAAAGTTTTCAAAACCACAAGGCAGTCGAGTGTAGTATCCAAACCGCAGAGGGTAAATACCACTAAAAATGAAGGTTTTTTTTTTTTGGCGCAGCAGAGTTAAAATCACAGTTAATGTTTAAATATGGCTTTCAATTAATATGTAAATAATGACACAAGTGATGAACCCCTCTGATGTCGGGAATCATTGCGATGCTACGCTATCAGGTGAAAGTTCGGGAGGGAAATCTTAACGTAGTGATTCGCGTAAAGTAAACAGGAAAATGAACATTTCACCGAAAAATTATTCGATTTCGAGAAAGAACGGCAACTGAATTATTGCGGCGTATATAAGACAGGGCTGGTCTCGCTTTTGTCGGAGGAGATCTTACAAATTGAAACCTTGCCTGATTGAAAAAGGAAAAATAAAATAAGGCTGTTTATTGGGACGACTAATGGACTGAATACAACAACATGAGTGATAGCCACAGAGATCCCTCTTTTCCTACAAAGTGAAACATGAACTCTATTTGAACCAGTCTCAGGGGAATTAAAGCTGTTCAAGTCAAAGTACTGCAAGTCCATGTAATACTGTGCAAGACAGCAGATGTATATGTCTGGTAGTTGTGCGATCAGTAATGGCTTTGATTATTACTCGTGTAGCAGTGTGTTTACACTTCTACAGCAATAATTTAGCTTCTGTTTATTCCGCTATTGATTGATTTTCACAAAAGACAGATATAATCTTTTCTAAAAAGCCTGAAAAAGTGGTATTAATGTCATTAATAAATATTTCACTACCACCGTGTGTGTACTCCACGATGGAAAACACAGGAACATGTCAGGATTAGAGTAAGAGGTTTAGCATCGGCCTGCGTGACCTCCTGGCTCCGGCTCAGTTGTTGATTTCTAGAGATAATAAATGGAAAAGCATGTTCTGAAAGTGTGTGTGTGTGTGTGTGTGTGTGTGTGTGTGTGTGTGTGTGTGTGTGTGTGTTAAGGTTAGCTAGGGTAGGTAATCCACTCTCGCCAACATCACCACCACCACCACACAAAGTCGCTCGTGAATTGCAAACCGGAAAAAAGGGACCGGTTCAAAGAGTTCAGAGCATCTCGGATCACTCCAGAGGGAGAGTAGAAGGAAGAACTAACAGGTAACATGTGAAAGACAAGAGACAACGCTTTTTACACAACAAAGGCAGGCGGCGTGTCTATTGATGTCCATACGAACAGTCAGGAGAGGAAAAATACAATTTTGATCATCGGTAGCAAAGCCGATTTCAGCGGAAGTCATTTGTAATATTTAGGCGAGCAGGCTGTATTCTCACGCACGCTGTTTTTGTCTTTCTAAATCCTTCAGTAACTTCTCCATCAATTGATACGCAAAGGCGCAGCGGCGGCGACTTGGGCCTCTCAAGAGCTCGGCTGTTGGTTGTTTTAGGGGGCAAGCAGGTTTAACTTGGTTGTTTCGAAGAGGAAACAGAACGCTTATTACTAGAGAAATGGCGTTCCAGCTCTCTGCCCCTCCTCCAGTGGTCGACTGAATTACCCCCGCAACCCCGTCTACCGTGAATCATTCTCATCTGCACTCTCTAAATGCTCTAATAAGTCTGTTAACCCCTCTAATTAGCTGCTGATTAATTGATTTTTCCAACAATTGCGGCTTACATCATCGTTCTTAGGTGTCATGCACATTATGAACCTCATTTGCATTATTGGTGGATTGGAAATCTAAACTTCGACTCAGAGAACAGTGGATTTATATTTAAATAATAAAAATGATAAAGTGGTCCTAATCTCCTGGATTAGCTTCCATCTTTGCATGTTTACTTGTAATTTTCTAATGCACAATTTGGAGTATCAGTGCTGCCTGAAGCCCAGTTCTTGAATCAGGTTCTAATAACATCAGGAAATCTGCATGTATCCTTTGAGAACAGCTGGCGTGATCCCGGCCAACTGTCAAACCTGATACCTCGCTGGTTCCGAGTCTTTGAACACATCACATATCTCTACTTTAAATCATCATCTTTTTTTTTCCTTTTTTTTTCGCACGTCTCCGCTGCTTTTGGATCTCAAATTTACCTTCTCCCATTCTCCCCATCTCTCTTCTTTTCCGCACTCAATCACTATCAAGCCTCCAAAGCCTTCATCTTTGAACAGGGGCCGTTCATAATCAACTCTCGTTTTATTAATCCCACAAGTGTGTGTGGTCTGACTGTTGATACTGTGGCATGCAGAGTGTTTAAATACATCCAAAGGATCAGCGGGGTACAGCTGACTTTATATGTGGGAAGCTGCTGCGGACTGATGCGACGCACCGGGGAAGCAACCTTCCGGAACTCTTATTAAAAGCATGTTCAATTTGAAGTGCTACAGCAAACGAGGTGATTATATGTCAGTATGTTTGAGGAATTTCAAAACAATACCCAACTTATTCGTATTTCCAAAACACAGATAAAGAAAATTAAATTATCTGTATCATCAGAACAGTAAATATACTAAGTACGCTTTTAAACTTGGCCAAAAATCTTCGGTCTGCCGTTACACAACTGCACAAAAACAAAATCCTTATCCTGCACACCAAATGACCACATTTTGAAGTTGGTCTGTTCCAACACTCTTTAATCTGACACATACGTGTGTTTCCTTTGTGCCCCTGTTACAAATCAGTGTTCAAAAATAACAAGGTTTTATATTGCGTCAGCGCTGTGGCTAAAGTCTGGTTAGGTTTAAGCAGAAAACACTTGGTACGGTTTAGAAAACTGCTCTGGTTCGGGGTCAAATCAGTACTTTAGGAGACAGTCGTGTTTCCACTCGCTGCTCTGAACTCATGACAACCAGGTTTGAACGTGGGTCTCCAAAGCCAAAGGCCAGAGCAGGACCAATTCGTCAGCCTGGCCACAGCCAGAATGCTTTAAGGGATTTTCTCTTACCATTTAAACATCATCCGATTTCCTGTTTTATGTGGTCATAATTTTCATGGCCACAAGATGGCATCTGTCATGAGAACAATATACCAGTCTAAGAACACATCCGCTTTGCCTTGTGATTTAGTCTCTGGGAACAGCGACCAGTATTTCGGGTTTCGGGCGCAGTCAATGGATATCCGGTCCGACTCCCTTGTTCCATCCACCGCTCATTGTTTACGGTCTGTATGGCAACTTGAGACGTATGCATGGATTTGAAAGACCACATTGACAAGCAGACTGTTTCAAAAGTAGCCAGTTCACACTCAGTTAACATTTTTATCCACTACAACGGCGTCGTTCCGTTTCTGTCACTTCTGAACCGAGGATGCAACCGAAGCTCGCTCGAACGTGATTGGTCAAAGCTACTCATATGGAAACCAGGAGCTTCCCTGTCCCAACATTTTCTCCCCTGCCTACAGATTAATTATATGCAGAGATTAAAAATGTATTCCGGGTAATTTTCGTCACTTGCAATCACGACCTATGCAGCTGTTCTTTCTTGGAAGGATGGCCTTCATATAAAGGGTTAGGGACTTACGGACCTACTCAATGATCGGTAATCAACGATGTCAAATCAGTAATCAATAATGCACCCGATCGACAGCAACAGTTTTGATTTTTATAGAGATTGTATATGAAAACATCTGTTTTTTTTTTCCAAGGGGAAAAGCAGGAATTTCCTGGTTATCTCTCTTGCTTTTTGACTGATGATGAATGAAACCACCTGACTTTTCTCCGGTTACACTCTCTTTTTGGATTTTGCAGAGATGGGCTGCCCACATGTCATATTCTACAGAAGAAAGTATCTTTATTCAATGCAGAATGGATATGTTTCACAATAAAACCCAGAAAAGTGGATATATTGCAAATGACATTGCAATATTAGTCCAATCTAGATGTTTTTTTTTTCTTTTGCAATGATGCAGCCATATATTCTAGTATTATCAAAGGCAAAACAGCAGCCAGATGGCCCTCGTGACATGGACAAGCTCCTAATCTTTTAAATGCAGGATGCAAGGAAACATTTTTTAATGGAGAATTTGTATAACATACATGCAGCATTGCTCATATTTCATTCAACAAGCACTGTAAATTATGGCGAAAGGTACAACAAAGGCCTTCATCCAGTGCTCTTTCCAGCTGTCTAATGTGCTCTGGTTTCTTTGACTTCCAGCAGTTCAGCTAAGTCATCAGACAGCACCACGGCTGCCACTGAGGACTGACTTTGATAAAGTGACCCCATAGTTCTCTAAATGAAAGCCCTACGACTGCCGGCAATGAGGCTATTAATGAGACGGGTCACAAGGTGAAACCCCGGCGGCGTCTACAAGGACAGCTGATCAAAGCCAGCGAGCCAGGGGTGTTAACTTGACATCTAAAGTGCTTTCTATTTGAGAAATGTCAGGACATCACTATCAAAGACAGGCTTGTACAACACAGCTCATGACGCACTTGGGTCGTGCATCTCATTTAGTTTAGTCGCCTAATTTATAGCTTGAAAGTTCCTTCATTTGGGCTATTAATCAAGGATAGCTTTCATGCATGTTGTAAAACTGAGTCGCTGGACCTGAAACTGTCAAGAAATGCAACTTTCAGCATTCCAACATGCCCATGAATTCAACAGAACCTGCAGCGGTAAGCAGCCTCGCACAGCTCAACGCTTCTGCTACGGCATAATTGGCACAACATCCATCAAGCCGTCAGCCGGCAGCACAGAAATTCATCTGCTTGCCTCCAGTGTTCACTGAGCTAAATGAGGAAGAACAGGAACACTTTACTGGCACAACTCCCTCCATTGTCTTTGGCCCCCAGTATCTGTTAAAACCCACAAAGGTGTGGAATACCGAGGGGTGGATTAGGAGCTAAGGTAAATCCAGCTTTATTTGTCTTGGAGGAAAATGTCACACCTTTATGATTCAGAGCTTTCCAAGTTTTACATTTTTAGCTGAACATTTACACAAATGAAATGCAATGTAGGCGGCACGGTGGTGCAGCGGTTCACACTGTCGCCTTACAGCAAGAAGGTTCAGGGTTCGGGTTCCAGGTTTGAGTCCTGGCCTGGGCACGGGATCCTTCTGTGTGGAGTCTGCATGTTCTCCCTGTTCCTGTGTGGGTTCTCTCTGGTACTCCAGCTTCCTCCCACAGTCCAAAGACATCAAGAGAGGACGAGGCTGATTGATACTCTAAATTGACCGTAGGTGTGACTGTGAGTGTGAATGGTTGTCTGTTTTTATGTGTTGGCCCTGTGATGGACTGGTGACCTGTCCAGGGTGAACCCCGCCTCTCGCCTGAAGGCTGCCGGGATAGACTCCACCCCCCCGCAACCCTTAACCGGATAAGAGGTAGAAAATGGATGGATGGATAGAAATGCAATGTTGCCTACTGAGATTTCACAGTTTACTTCACTGTCCTTGACAATCTTTGTACGGACAGAACAAAGCTATTAATTCATATGAGACTCTTTTTGCCTTTTAAATTTGTCTTTTTCGATAGAGCGCAGTGCACGCTCCTTTGTCTCCTGCCGTCCTACCTAGTCTCATCTGAAATCTCATCTCAGTCTGATTAGGGAGTTAATAGAATGAGAAATGAAGTGTCCAAAATCACATCTGTCCCTTCTGCTTCACGACAGCTGATTTGCATTTCTTCATTGTTCGAGGCTGATGTGAAGCAACGGTCAGGTAATCTAAAGCGGAGGGTTTTGCATTCACTTGATTCATTGTGACAGAAAAAGGAACAAAAGAAAAATGAAAAAGAAAATGCTGCTGGATTTGTGCTGGCTTGTTCTCATCCACAATTCAGCAGCAGGTTTGTTGCAGAACGATACAGAAGACGTCCATTCCCCAGACCAAGAGGAGATAAAAGAAAGGAAGTGAGAGCATAGTTTCCCTCTCCATTGCTTATTCTCTCTCTCTATCTGTCAGCCTTTTGTGTTCCCATGCCTGACTGGCTCATTATCGAGGAAACAATTGCCCTCATGGTTGGCTCCGCCACATACGAGTTTTCTGCCAAGATAACTGTGACCGGGGCGATACAAGAGGTCATTGCCAAAGCGATGGCCGAGCTAGATGTGTTGAGGCTGGTGTCCGGCGCTGGGCAATGTTGGCACCAGGAACTCACCTGGCACAGAGACTCTGGCCCGAAGGATTGTGTCTGAGTGAAGACACGGAGGCTGCAGTTGCATCCCTGCGCATGGAAATAAATGGTGATTTGTTCATGATGGCTTCTGACAATTACTGAGGGTGATGAAATCTTTAAGACTGTAAAGCAACAGACTGGAACAATGGAGTAAGTAGTGCTTGGTGCCTTCCTGGGTAGTGGTTTTAAGTCCCAGACATTTTTTTTTTCCCATACATGAACAAAATGGACCATCTGATAATACAATAAAATCCCATATAATAGTTCCCTGGGTCCAGACCATTCCGTCCACCTCCAGACTTGACTGACGCGTCTGGAATCACGACATGAAACGGCCGTTGCTCGGTTGAAAAACAATCAATCCAACGAGAGGAACAATCAATCAGCCAATCAGCCGCTTGAGCAGGGCCAACTTGTTTTCTGCTCCACTCTCCTCTTGAATCCCCACCAATGCCAATGCCCTCGCATCAGTGGTGGCCCCGGTTGTGAACCCCATCAGCTATGAAGAGCCACTGGGGCTTCGGGGCCTCTGCTGCTACAAGTAGATATCCAGCAAGACTTCCTTTTCCGTTTCCCGGTTATAGTTTATGGTCCGGTTAGAAATTTGAGATGACAGGAAGGAGTTGGTTGAAAGATGACGTCTACAACTTCTTTTCCTGAATATTATTTTCACTTTTTCCCTTCACAGTATATTAGTTCTTCAGTGGTCTCTACGGATTGGTTAGCACAAATGTATTCTTTCATCCCCACATGAACCTGTTAGAGTTTGGGAAATGTCAGATTGAAGAGCAAAATGGAGAGTTAACATCTTGACAGTTACAGCAGATGTCAAGCTAAATATTAGCCAAAAGTTAGCCCTGCAACGTGGTCAAGACGGTTGCTTTGGTCATGTTAATTAATTTGGTACAGAGGAAATCCTGGACAGTTCAATTAGTAGAGGAGGGATCAACACATCATCGAATTAGATTTTCAGCATTTTTCATATTGTTGGTAGCTGGACATTTCTCAAGTTTTTTCAATCTTAAATGTACCAGAAGAAAACGGAAAAAACATTGTTGTAGGTACAGTCTGTAAATTTTGACTCACAGCCAATTTTATTTTGTAATTCCATTCAGTGACATCCCGCAAGAAACTCCAGACACATTAATTTTCTCACTCGACATGGACATTTTAAAATTTTCTGCAACCGAATATCTGCCTCCTTTAATTACAAATAATCTATATGGGCCTTGAAAAGAAACTATCCTGATTGATTCCTAAAGTTTACCTTCTTTAAACATGATGAAGTGAATTTTGTTGCAGAAGCTGCAGCTAGTAAATACTTCTTTGGTTGGAAATCATAAATGTGTTGAGTCTAGTAAACCTGCGCGGGCTGGACATAGTTTGTTGAGCATTCATCACTTCATGCGTAAATATAAATGTCACGATCCCTGTCTCGTGTTTTCTGTTTTATTTTGTAGTCATGTCCTGTCTTCCTGACCTCCCTCCTGTGATTACCTTGTGTGTCTCACCTGGGTGATTGCACCACCTGTGTCTTGTTTCCCCTCTTGTATTTAACCTGTGTGTCTCCTCAGTTACTGGTTGGGTCATTTTTGCTGTCATTGTCGTCGTCGTCGTCCAAGTCCCCAAGTCCCCAAGTCCCCAAGTCCCCAAGTTTCCAAGTCCCCAAGTTTCCAAGTCCCCAAGTTTCCAAGTCCCCAAGTTTCCAAGTCCCCAAGTTTCCAAGTCCCCAAGTTTCCAAGTCCCCAAGTTTCCAAGTCCCCAAGTTTCCAAGTCCCCAAGTCCCCAAGTTTCCAAGCCTCCAGCTCTCCCCGTCTCAAGCCTCCAGCTCTCCCCGTCTCAAGCCTCCAGCTCTCCCCGTCTCAAGCCTCCAGCTCTCCCCGTCTCAAGCCGCCAGTGTCCCCGTCTCAAGCCTCCGTTGCTCCCAATAAACCTCTTTTTGCACCATCCCTACTGTCTGCATTTGGGTCTCCATCATCCCACAAACTCGCAACCTGACAGAATGACCCAACCGGTAACTGAGGAGACACACAGGTTAAATACAAGAGGGGAAACAAGACACAGGTGGTGCAATCACCCAGGTGAGACACATGAGGTAATCACAGGAAGGAGGTCAGGAAGACAGGACATGACTACAAAATAAAACAGGAAACATGAGACAGGGATCGTGAAAATAAAAGCAATTCATTCATTCATCCATCAGAATATTCCCACTTAGTTGGAAAAAGCATCCATAAAAATAGGTTTTGGGGGTTTTAATGACACTCATTGAAGAAGATGTGATGTACTTTAATTATTTTCTGGCTTTACATTCATGACCGTGCGTTGTTTTGTCCCTCCAATAAACAAATTAATGACTTTCCTGCTGCGTCGCTACTCCAACATGGCGTAGCAGCCCACAAAGTCTGCTTGAGTCAAATTTTAAAGACATGTTGGTGAGCATCTGCTGCAGTTATGAAAGCAGTCACACGAGTCAATCCCGCCAAGCAATAAAGAGTTAGAAAAATATGAATGTATAACTCCTCTTTGATCTCCTGGGGTCGCTCACTGTGAGTCCGTGGCTCATCGTTCTGCCAGGGACAACAACGGGAGAAGCTGCCTCACAGGTGCAGTAACATCTTGCGCACTTGTGGGTTTCTTGCGTTTTCATTTTGGACACTGGCAGTGTCGGGAGTTTGTCAAAAAAAAGTTAGAAAGTTCCACAGGAAGTTGCTAGTGATGCACTATACAAGGTTACACCGCATCACAGTAAAGGAAGGTATTTATGGAGTTTTCCACAAGAGGAAACCACTATAAAATAGCACACACTCAGTTTCAGAGTGCCCTTCCTCTGTAAACCCAAGGGGACTTTTTATTAAGCTAGTTATGCATTTTACGAGGGCCATCATGATGGCTGAGGAGCAGTTTGTCTAATCAGATGGAGAGTGCCTTTGCGAAGGAGCTTTCCAGTCAGCCTGATTCCCCTAATCAGATGAGTCACTGCGTCAAGGTTGTCCCCCTCGAGTAACTTGAGTTTCGAGTCCTGCAGAGGAAGCGTAGCGTGTGTGGTGTTTGTGTGTGTTTGCACAGCTGACTTGACGCGGAGACCAAGTCATTTATCAGAGTCAAATTTTCAGAGAATTCTGTTTTTTCAGCACATATCTTTTGTTAAATTACTAACATAAAAAACAACAACCTTTTCCTGTTCAACTGTAGGTTTTTTTTTTCCGAAGTGCACTCAAACACAAACATAATTAAGATCAGATCCTAATCTTGGTTTGTGTCTACTCATCTATTTACAGCAGCAAATTGAAGTTGTTAGCGACGATGCAAGGAAGTGGAGAACCTCTGCTCTGCTTATAGTTTCCTCAGATTTGCTCAGTGACAAATAGCGTATTTGTCATGCACCAGCTGTGCAGTTCAAACACGGTCAAACAGCTTTCCTAATTACGCCTCTAATTAAAAGCAAACACAATTTCCATGCAAACGCACTCATTTTGAAGTACACCATATACTGGGACCGTTAATGAGAGCCAGCACTCCCACAAGCCCACGAAATGTGCATCAATTTACCTTTCCTAGCAGGAGTAGAAGCGCCTGACGAAATCGGAGTCTCTGGAAGACGAAGAGGTCGTATAGAGCTGACACAGCCAGTACCGTCACCCCCTGCTCTTTCCATAGCATACTGGCTGCTGCGCACCACAGGCTGAGCAGCATCCAGCCCCAGCAGCGGGGGACCGAGCTGTCCCCATAACGGCTGCTCTCAAAGGTCCTGCATGGGTCTCCTCGAAGTCCACAATGTCTTATGTAGCAGAAAAGAGACAGCAGGAAAAACAACGCAGCGCCAACGTCCGCTCTCCCCACCACGCCGGCGACTGCCTCTGTGTGCACTGGATGAGAAGCAAAAAGAAGACCCGCCAGAAGACTCCACAGTCCTCCACCCAGCAGCTGGCGACTGAAGGCTGTGAAGAGGGCTGTGACAAGGCCGTGCAGCACTACATTCAGCAGGTGGTAGCCCCAGGGACGCAGGCCGTGAAGGGTGTAGTTGAGGCGGAAGGAGAGGGTGCAGAGTGGACGGAAGGACTTGTGGCTGCCGCTGTGAGTGAGCAGGGTACCCCAGAAGTCATCGTACAGGATGTTGGTCCAGGGAGTCACAGGAAGAAGGTCCTGGTTGGTCTTGATTGCTCGGCTGCAGAAAGACAGAGGACTAAAATTACTCCTTTGGCATAACATCTAGGAAGTGTTTAGAATGTGATACATAATCACTGGTGGACGGTTTGGAGTCTTTTTACTAGTATCCTTCACACTGTAATCCTCACGCCTAAAATACACCGGGTTCCTCTGCGATGCACAAAGGCCAGCAGGGTGGAGCAGGACTTCTTAAACTACTGCACTGGCTCTGTTTGTTTGGACCACCTACAGCACAAGAGGTTTGACAGAACGTCTGTTATTTTAAATGCCCGGCAGAGCGTTCAGATATGGAGAGGAGGGCACCTGTTGCCACAAAACAGAGATCTGTTCTGCGAGACAAACACAAAGCAGTTCCATGCTGTTACTCAAGTTTTGCTTCTCTTATGGGTCAGGGGTTGAGTGGCCGTCCAGCAACCGAAGGGTCGATCCTCGACCCCGGTGACCATGTCGAAGTGTCCTTGAGCAAGATACTGGACCCATAATTGCTCCTGATGAGTAGTTTGGTGCCTTGCATGGCAGCCTCCACCATCAGTGTGAGTGTGAGTGGGTGAATGAGATGACACTGTAAAGCTCTTTGAGTGCCGCTAAGGTAGAAAAGCGCGATATAAAATTGAGTCAATTTACCATTCTCCGAAAACTTTGACCTGCCTCTCAGAACCATATATACCAACAGACCAAAGAACTATATTGAATCTTTGAAGTACCTCTTGCCAGTCTGCACGCAGTTGTGACAAGTGTTGATACTGGATGACATAAATGACGCATTAAATCAGACCAGTCTTTTCAGACTGAATTCACACAGCAAAAAAATTGTACCTTGATCCTGATTTAGAACAACATAAGGAAGTGTCACACAACGGAATGAAAAGATAAGATTCCATGAGATTTGCATGACATGAATCATGTGCAGGGGGTGTCAATAATCAGTGTTGGCCCTTGTTTGCTTGCAGTTTGAATGTCGCCATATGTGCGACCGGCAGTGAGATGAAGCAGCGGGGATGGACTGCAAAGTGCAACACTGTTATTCACAAACAACACATACAGCTTAGTGCCTCACACATTTGGGGGGTATCAATCCAACACTGTCAAGACCGACCCTGGGCTGAACCGTTTAGAATAAGACTTTAAAAGAGAAATGGAAAGCCCTTTTACAGGATAATCACTTTTCCATCTTTCTTGTGATCCACTCGTACGTCGAATTGTAAAGAAAATTCAATGTGGACTCCAAATATTATAAACAGCCCACAGGATGTGTGATGAAATACACAGACGTGTGTGCATTGTCGGTTTCACACATACACAGCGTGTAAGTGTGTCACACATACACAGTGTGTACATGTGTCACACATACGGACAGATGGTTACCCACCCTTGAGGCTGCTGTTGATTCCCATAATTACAGGGATCGTTACCGAGGACACGAGCCGCGTTTGTGTACAACACGAGGTTCACAGCAGGAAGTGAGAGTGATGGATGAGATGGTGACTAAAACAAGCCGGACCCCATCGGAATAAACAGAACTCTGACGTGAAAACGATGCTGCAGTTCGACCAAATGCAAACAATATAGTGTCAATACAAATAATCGGTGTAAATGGGATTTTCCTGAAACCAGGAAATCTGCCGGAAGAGGCTGCCTGGGAAACTAACACACAGGGACAATAGGGAGGAAAAGGGAGCTGGTCACAGGGGTAACATGGTGGAAAAAAAGCTTGAAAGAAGTCTCTCGTGTAAATCTGCGATCTGAGGTTACAGCACAACAATAATGAAGCTTGTGCTTTCTCCTTACCAGAACGGAAACTGTTCGAATCATTGCCTGAATTGTCAGATGGGAGAGAAAAGCACATTCGTAGCACTTTTCATAGTCTGTTTGTTCCGAATCAAATTGAAATTGATACATTTTTTGCTTGTTGGCTTTGAACTTCAAGTGGACCAAATAAAAATAAAAAATCCACATTTTGGTTCACCCTCCTGTAACTGGGTCTGGCTGTGCTCTAGTGCCTTGTTTCTTCATTGTTCTGAAAGTCCATTCACTCTTGTAAGAACCTCGACCAAATCTGAAATCTACAGCCTGCTAGCTAGCAGGTGGTGTTTCTATCCGTTTGTATAGAAACGCAGTTCCTTTCAGTAAAGGCAGGGGGCATTATCAATACATTTTACGGATTGACAGACACCAGACAAAACTATGTGGATGTTAAGTGTAACTGCAACTGAAATAACGCAGGATTCACTTGGGAACGGGCCAATACTGCCCGGGAGAAGTGGTTTTGGACCTTTTGTTTTGGTCCCAACAAGAGCACAACTGTACTGCTTTGACAAGTTCCAACACAAAGCAAATAAGTGGTTGAACCTCACCTGCGTAGTGAAAGCGCACTCGCACTCAACGAGCAGGTCTTAGGACCCGTGACCACTTTGTAACGTGTGCAGGTGTCAGCAAAATCCACCGCAAATTCCTGTCATCAAATGTCGTATATTGCGATGTTATCGATCCATTCTGTTTCCTGTCTGTCCATCCAAGAAGAGGGATCCCTCCTCCATTGCTCTCCATCAGGTTTCTATTTCAAAGCGGCTTTTTTTTTGGGGGGGGGGGGGTAGTTTTACCTCACTGAACAGGTCCCCATAACGGTGGCCCCCCTCGGCTGTGAACTGTGATTTGGTTTCATGATGACACACAAGGCTGTTGATGATCATTAGCACTGCTTCTGTCTTTGTGTGTGGCACACCATCGAGGAAAAAGGACAGCAAATTGTGTGTGTGTGTGTGTGTGTGTGTGTGTGTAGGGGAGGGGGGCACCCGGGACTTCCTTTGTCTGGAGATTGTAACTTGGAGCATAATGGACGGACTGAGCTTGCAGTCTCAGCATGAGAGGGGGGGGGGGGTGGTGGTGGTGGGGGTAGGGGGGGGGGCGGTGTGAAAAAAAACTAACAAACTGATAGTGAGATTTTAAAAAAAGAGAAGAAATTAAAAAACCAGAAAAAACAGGACGGAAAATTGCACACAAGCCCTCACACGCCAGGGCTATAATTCATCATATTATTCTTGATTCAAGCTTTTTTCTCTTCTTTCTTCACCCTGTCAAGCCTATAATCCTGTTATCACGTGAGCTGTAGTAAATTCCGCCACTTCCCGACATTGTTCTCCGTTAAAAGAAAATCAAACCAGGCTCAGTTACAACACATCCCAAGTGGAGTTTTCGATATCCGGCAGTTCTTTGGACCATTACATCATCCGCTTTCCCTTTTTTACTGCACTTCCCCATGTCACAATGTATAGCGTGTTTTATAGTTCTGATGCAGTACAGGGTATGACATGATGGTGGGAGGTTACTTAAATATGATAGAAAGTTTAATGATATATTTATATTGTCTTGCAGGGGAAATACAGCAATCTGGCATTACCGTAGCCTCTATATGAGCACACACACACAAAAAACCTCATATACATAAAGTGTCAAACTTAATCCAACTTTCACTTTACTGTCCCCTCTGGCAGTAATGGCACACTATTGAATGCAGACGGGGCTAGATTCACCCTCGGTCCCATGGTATGTCTTTGGTCTCAATACACACTGCTGATAAATAATTTAAATATTCAAATCAGCACCAACCAACCGCTCGTCTCCCGCCTGCTCCTGCCCTCCACCACAGGATGAAAAGAATGCATTAGCCATGAGGGTCTGGAGAATGGCTTCCACTCGCCGGTGTTGTGTTTTTGCGCGTGAATTAACAGTTACATGCAAGGTGTTTGTGTGCACGTGTGTGTTTGTGTGTGATGGCTTCATTGAGGACCGTTGTTGCGCGGCGGTACACATCGCGCGGTCTCCCGTAGTGATCGCTCTTACAGAGGGGGGTCTTTTGTATTCAGCAGCCGTATGTGGGGCAGGCACTCTATTCACAATCCTCAAAGTACAGGACGGGTTTGGGCTTTTCAGTTTTTCCTACAGTTTTTTTTTTTTTTTTTTTTCCAGTGGGGGTGGGACGGGGGTGGGGTGGGGGGGTCATCAGGGCCTGAAAAGAGACATTAGTGGATTTCCATTTGTGACAGGGTGAGGTCTTCTTTCACCTGTCCGCTGCTTTTAGAGAAGAGAAGATTGGCCGTCTTTCAGCTTTTGGGTATGTGTCCTTTCAGTATGTAAATGAAGCCAACCACCGCCTCCCCAGCAGTGATCTCACCACCAGTAATTTGCTTTTCCATGTACAGCGGCTGCCTACAGACGCTCACCGGGCCTCCCTCAGTAACAGTGTGCCAATATATGTTTAATGTGCTAATATATATATATATATATATATATATATATATATATATATATATATATATATATATATATATATATGTATATATGCCACGCTCTGATGTTTAACATTCACAAGAGGCACATATCGGAAAAAGGGGTATTTGTTTTTATCTTATTCATCATACGATACGAAGACACTGAAATGAGTGTCTAGCGGAACTCCGTGTTTGTATCGCTGCAGAAGCGTCTGAATCCCCTTGGTGTTTACTATTTATGTGACGCAAATCTATCATTTAGCAGCTGAATTTGCCATATCCGTCTCAGTCTAACGCTTGTTTGGTAATCCTTTTATGTTCCTAAAACAAAGAAAGTGTATTTAGATGTCCTGTTTGTCCGTGTTGCGCTGTACAGAACTAAACAAATTGCGTACGACACAATCCCGCTGCTAATTAAATCTCCGTGGCCTCTTAAATGCATTGAAGATATTTACCAGCTGCAGTCTGAGGCTCGCTGGAGGGATCTTTACTCTCTCCCGCGACTAAAAACTTCCAGAAACGTCTTTCTATAAAAACAAACTTGTTTCCCTTGTTGCATCCTTGTAAAGCGCAATTTACCAAACCGTCCACCTCACTACATGGCACGGCCTGTCCCGTGCAATAAACAAACTTTCCGTGTTGAAAGCAGAGCAATACTGAAATACTTTGCGAAAACCCTGAAGTGACCAAACTGCAGTCATAAACATCTGTAGCGTAATATCATCAGGACCTTTGCAGCATCCTCCGTTTTCCTGACAGCGGCGACGACATAATTCTTAAAAAAAATGGTGCTGCCAAAGGAAATCGGCCTGGTCGGGATTTCATGAATATCATCACCTTCTCTTTCACTTCCTGTTTAATCGACTTTTTAATATAATCTCTAAGTGAAGCTCTTTAACCGTCTTCCTTTCTGCTCCTGTCTCTCTTTTTTATTTCCACTAATGCAATAGTGGCCCAGGCCCCCTTGTCTGGCTGAAATCTATTAAATTTCCATCCCCTTACGGTGCAATCAGGGCACTAATTAGGCACACAGACGAGCGGCAGACAGGCGTACTCGCACAGTGTTAATCTACGGCTAACACACCTCTGTAAGTAAACACGACCATGTTGGCTTTGAACGGGAACGCAGATGAGAATGTGTTGAAGTGAAGCCAAGGAGAACAATATTGGCAGCCATCTTGTTAATCTTCTCTCATCATAACAGATTCAAGGCGCCCCCACCCACCCCCCAACACCTCTTGTCACACTCTGCAGTAAAAGCCTTGGTAAAACTCCAGGCTGGACCACTACAACCTCAAGATCTATCAATAATCCCTGGATATTCAATAACTTATTATTTTGTAGTGGTCCGAGTTAAATTGTTGTTAAAGCCTCCAATTGTTTTTGGGGCCTCATCTAACAAAGGCTTTGCTTCCTGTCTGTAAGACAAAATTGAGGGTTAAATAAGCGCCATAAAGACCCCATGGATGGGGCCTTTAGCATGACTGCTTTTTCAATTTGAGTCCTGTATTAGAAGGGGAAGGAAGAACCAATTATGAATCTAATTTTTAAGCGGTAGCCTGTTCAAAGAGTGATGTCAGGGGGCGTTTGAGTGTTGGGGTCCAGATCACCTCTGTGTTCATTTACTTCTAAAAGGGATTAGAAAGTGACCACGGAGTGCTCAGAATTTCTGAGACATGCGCAGAGGTCAGAGGTCAACGAATAATCCAATTAAAGGGTCAGCGCGTGCTCAAGTCTCCGCATGCACGGTGACACAATCAATAATCTAGAGAGAGCGTCCCGCTTCCTCGTGGCAGGAGAACTCATCCCATCGGTTTTTAACGCCACAGCTGGCGGCGGTATTAAAAATGAAAACCACGGTTACCCCAGTAGGAAGCCTGTTGTCCGGCACCACGTGAGATCTGTCCTCACCCTCCCTCCCCCATCTCCAGCAGCCCCCACCCTTCACAGAGCAAGATTGAATGATCAGGCTCGTCGCCATTAAGCTCGCTGGCTGGGTGAGTGATTTATTCATTGGCTCATTATCAGCAGCTATAATCCTGCCAGTATGTGGCCACAGTAGGATGACAGGCGGGAGATGTGATGATGAAAGAGGAAGAGAACAGGAAACTAGCTGTATGGCACTTTCTTCTTTTTCTACTTTACGTTTGACAGCAAAACAATTAGATATGACTTCAGTCGGACTCTTACTAAGTACACAGACAACATTGGTAAAGTATTTCCTTTTTATCAGCACATCTGTTTAGTTTGTATATCTGCTAGTTCAGGAAGTGAGCATTAAGGGTGTACTCAAACATTCATACGTCAACGACAGAACAATACTCCGACCAGAAGTGGCACCGCTGCCGCTTTCCCACACTCCGTCCCACGCCAAACTGGCACGGCGATGGGAGGGAGAGGGATGGGGGGAAAGGGGGGGGAAAAAAAAAACGCATAAATGTCCTGATAGCATTCATAAAAAGTCTGCCAGAGACCCAGCAGTGAAAGATTTATTCTAAGCTTTGCAGAGCCTCTTCCCTTTTGCGGTGTGTCAAAAAGGAAATGTGACATTCATTAGAGGGGTTTTTAAGCCCAGTTCAGATGAAATTATTTATTCTTTCCATCATTTATAAAATGTGTGAAGTGATAAACTGTTTTTGGGTCGCGTTCAACATAGCTGGGCAGTGATGACATGAGAAAAGAAGGAAATAATTGGAGATTTTCATCTTTTTATAGAGCGAGAGAGAGAGAGAGAGAGTGAGAAAACAAACTTGTGACAGAAGATAAGGACGTACTTAAGATAGCAACGTATATGTTCCTGTTCTTTTCATTGACTAAAAATAACCCGTGCTGCATTTCTGAGTGTTCTCCCAGGAGGGTAGAAAGGCAGTTTAATTGACTTTATTTTAACTCTTCATGCAGAGATTCATCTGAAGGTCTGCGTTATTTTTTTTTTTAAAAGCTGCACCTATCAAAGAACGCCGTCTCATTTTAGCCCATTTCTTGCCGGCTACATCCACGGAATAACCATTCCATATTTCATTTGAGTTTATGAAGCTAACATGATAAACATATGTGCGTACAAGTCGCATCCATGCATGAATACAATAAAACCCCGGTGAAATCACAAACATCAATTTTTATTCAAAGGCTTCATATTCAAACCCCAGAAAAAAAACCAAAATATGATATGCTGTAGAAAGATAAAATCATTTCTTCTGTAAAAGCACAATAATGCTTTAACAGTTACTTAAAAACTCTTTAAAAAAAAAAAGTTTTGTTGAATTTGTAACAACACATCTTGGGACAGTAACTTATTAGGGAGGTTAGCTTAGCTTAGCTTTTATTATTCATGCTAGCTTAGAAAACGTGTAACATTTGCCTACCTGGGTGCTATAGCTTATCAAGCTAAGTTAGCAAAAATCCAGAGTACGATAAGCGGACTGTAACTTACAACATCATTACAAATGGACAGTTCTTCTAAAGCTCCAAATAGACAATACTGCTTTGCTGACAGTGATAAAGTAACGGGCTTCATTCATGAAAAGTTCTTGCACGCTACAGGATTTTTTTTTTTTTTAGCCCTCAGTTTAGTCTTACAGACAGGAAGCAAAGCCTGATGATATCTGTAACTCCTTGCGCCTGACATCTATTGTGTACTTCCTGTAACAATGAAGTATTTGCCAACCTGGGTGATAGAAAGGTAAAATAGGTTCACAATACATGTAAAGGAGTTACAAAATAGCCATCAGGCTTTGCTTCCTCAGGGTTTAAAAAAAAAAAAAAAGTCTGATAAAAAAGGGTGAATAAGAACATGAATGAAGGTCTGATGTGATTTTAATTGCAGTGATGAAATCAGCAAACATCGCTGTGGTCCTGCTGTTTCAGCTTCATAATCAAGCATTTATACCTGATTGAGATAAAGTCTCCTACAACCTCCGAGCAGCCAATCATAAGAAACAGATTGCCGCTCGCCTTTTCGGCTTCAAAGGGAGAGAAACCGCCTGAGCTAAGCGACAGGAAGTTGGCGTCCTCTTTTGTCAAGCCACAGACTTGCTTTCATGTCCACTGTGAGGCTGGTTTCCTGGTTAGCGGAACCCAAAACAGGCCGGGGGGTGACAGGTCTGTAGCAAACGTGGATGTGTGCTGTGCACTTCAATAGTCTGTGACTTTGACTGTGACCTGACGTCTACTGACTGAGGACTGAAGATTTTTACCTTCCCTAATATGAAATATCGTCTAACTTAGCCGACCAAAATCTCGTAAGCTGTGTTTCCAGAGCCAGTTTGGGTTGGCAGCTGGAGGCCAGACGCATCAGTGAGTGGAGAGTGATTTACTAGTGAGTGCTGAACTGTATTTTAAATTTATAATAATGGTTGATTCACATCTCTAAACTTCATAGTGCAGTTTCGAATGTCAAGGATGAAGGGGGGGGGGGGGGGTTATGTGCACAACAGAGGTGTTGCTAGGCTACAGTAAAAGTAATACCCAGAGAACCAGCGGATGCATTCTCATAACTAATCAGGAATATTGTGAGAATTACCATAGAAACCAAGCGTACTCAAACCACAAGACCAAATACTGATTACAGCGACTAGCATTTCTCCACGGTTGCAGACTCACTGGTAAACCATCAGCGCTGTTGCTTCTAGCACTGATGACACCGTCAGGAAACGAATGAAAGCTCCGTCTTCGTCTGCTATGGATCCGCATGCGAGAGATGACATCCCTGGGACAACCGAGCATTCAACCACTGGTGCGGCTCGTTTGGAAGACCAAAACAAATGGTCCATAACCACCACCCCCTCCAACAGCGTCAAGCCATCAACCTCACGAGGGAATCCAAGCGCGGTTTGACTGCAGTGTGGGCACAACCCGACAAAACTGCAGGAAGTGCCTGTCTGGACATTTAAGCAGAACAGGTAACTCGACAGGAAGACAGCTGACTTCTCTTGAAATCGGATCTTTGTCATCTGGGCCAAACACGTCTTCAGGCACTAAATTTTTGACCAAATATAGATTCCTGCTAGCGCATTTCAACCTCCCCTCTTTTGTACATCTCAGCAAATAATCTGAATTTAAACTGAGTTTGTGCCAAATGAAACCAAAGCAGACAAAAAGGAAAATATATCAATTTCAATCAGTTTTAGACCAAACAAGTGGATTATAGTTATGAAAGCACCTTTAGAGTCTTTGAGCGCAAACGAAAGCTGAAAAAGATGTGTTTAAGCATCTAAAACATATAATTAAGTTTCAGGAACTGCAAACACACCATAAATCCGACAACAAAAACAAGGAAAATACAATTTCACCGCTATTAATATCGACATACATTGTTCAACCTTCCTCCTGATGTAGGAATATGACTGATTCATACAGTGAACATCATGCTGTATTAAAGGAGCCTGCTTGAACTAGAAATTGAGACCATAAAGTTCTTTGGAAAATGTTTATTGAGGTAATAATGTGAGCAATACGGACTTTTTTTCAAAAGATTTTAATATAATCAGACTTCTAACGCAACTAAGTGGATTTCCCACATGATAAACGTTATAGTTAAATGAATATGAACCCAATCATTAAGAGTGGGAATCCCTCATTTTTATTTTAGTCGACTGATTGAGGTGTACATCTCCATCTCGATGATTGATTAATCACTTTCCATTAGCCCGATCACATAAAGTAAAAGTAGTCCGACTGACCACAATGCCACCACTGCCACCTCAGCTAAAAATCAAAAAGCGTGCCCACCGCAACTTTCCCTGAGTGATGGTGTCAATAAAAGTCTGTAATGAATCTTCCGTCTCGACGGGGAAAGGCTATGGGAAATCGATGGCTAATAAAACTAGCGCTCCACTCTCCCCCCCGAGGCATTAAGCTGACGTGGGTCGAGAAAGGACTGGCGGGGAAGTTAATACCTCACACCTCAGAGAAGCGTTGGCACTGGTTTTGTCTTCATATGATGGAACGTCACAAGTTCCTGTCCATCTACGGATGTTCGGTGTGAAGCCTGTTTAGCGAGCTGACCCGACCGAAAGCAGTTTCACTTTAAGAAAATTTAATTTAAAAAACAGAGGAGATACGGGAGGGTTAACACTTCAGTTCAATTACAATTTCACACCTCCATGAACACCTCCGAAGACCACCGGGGTCTCCGATGGAAAAAAGCTGTTACAAGCACTTTTGTCCCCCCGCCTCAATCTACATTAAGATAGGGGTCCTTAATATGAAATTTATAGGCATCATCTCACCCAATAAATATGCCACATACCTTAAGTATGTGCCCAACAGCATTCACAGTTAGAAACACATTTAAATGCGCCAATGTCCAGGAGCATTGGATGCTGTGAGCTTTATGGGCTTTTTAAAAAATCCTTGGCTTTCACACACATCCAACTCTCATCAGCAGCCAACTTGAACACCCTCGATCCCTCCATTCTACCGGTGGGATCCCGCCAGAATACCACCTCCAGCATGTTACAAGAAAACAAACGATCAGCCAATCAGTCCATCCAAAATTCTGCATCTATAGTAACGCAGTTAATTACAGCGTCTGGCTTTGGACGGGTAATTAGAGCGGTCTCCCCAAGTCGCCTGCATCCACAATGATAAATGTAATGCTTGATTAAAAATGGGACCGAGTGTGGTTCTCTGACTTGGCCGAACAATACATAAATCACAGCTGTGTACAGGCTGGGGATATGAATTAAAATGCCACACAGATGTTGCTGCGGCAACCGCATTGCTTCTTCTGCAGGGATTTACGATGGGGCTTTCTTTGTTTTTGAAAGAGATTCTAATTAGTATCTCTTCTATTTTACCTTCCAAAGCAAAGACAGAAAGAGCAAACTCCTCATTGCTTTTTATTTGAAATTCCAGCTCCTGTTTAAATACAGAAGAAAATAACTGTAAAATATGAAATGAATTCAAACACTGTAGGAGCCAGAAGGCTGTGGCTTGCAATTCAGCAGGCGACGTTTTGAAAATGTCAGTCTGCGCTGTGCTTTTCCCGTTGACCTCAGTCAGTAAATGTTTACTCAGCTAAATTGGTGAAACTAAGTAAGCAAAAGTTACGACATCATTTAAAAAGTATTTTCAGGCTGCTTTTTGGGGATTTTACACCGATGAAAGGTTGTTTTTTTTTGTAAAATGCAACTGCCTTAGATTAGCCTCTGAGCCTACAGACACACCACAAATAAACAAAAACTCAATTTATATACGGCATGTTGTGTGTAAATTCTTTATTTTTCCACATATACCAGATTATTATTGCCTGCACAAACCATGAGCATAGAGTAGCTTATACTCAGGGTCTTGTTCACGTTTGACGGTAAGGTGATTGATGTGGCATTTGCAATTATGTTCGTCAAAGAGATTAACAACATTCCAACCCTCAAATATAGTCACAGGTTTGGAGTAGTAACTGAACACGGTTACAAGTTGCCAAAATGAGCTTCCTCCACTCTTTGGCTAGTATTACAGATTGGTAGGGAACTAGCAGTAGAACCATTGCTCCGTCATGTGGAGCTGGGGTTGATCAAGTAAGGTATGCCAGGTGGTAGACCCAAGACACACTGGCTAGACTGTTTGTCTTGTCTGGCCTGGAACATCTTGGGTCGGCCCAGGAGGAACCGGACCAAGTTGCTGGGGTGAAGAACAACTCATTTGCCTTCCTCTGTGAGCCGATCTCACACAAACAGCAGAGGATTAATGGACAGATAAATTCCGTAATGAAGATATGCCAATAAATTTTAACGCACTTCACAGGCAGTGATTCAAGAGGCATAGTTACAGATTATGTAACGTGGATTGCATTATAATTAGTTCGAAAAGTCTGTTTTTAAACTTTGAAACTTGAAAAATTGACAGCCCTAATGAGCAATAATCATTCTGTCCAATTTTATTCTGCAGAGGTTACCATTACAACTCCAGGAACATGCTTCAGCATCGCCAGCACGCGATCCTGTCTCATCTTGGCACCAGGCACAATCCCCGTTCCCTTACCTCCTTAATTCATTCTACCTTCTGCCTCCACAATAAATTCCTGTGGCCTACTTCCACAGAGCTGCGAGTGTTGGCACAGTGACCCAACTGTTCACCTCAAGCCATTTAAACTCATCATTATGGAAGTCCCACTCCAAACTACTTGAATTAAATTGTGGGACTTGAATACCAGCGACAAATTCGGTGTCTGGCCTTGATTTCTCTCTACGGGGAATACACGGTCGTGAGGAGCTGTGGCTCGGGAAGGACTGCCAATGTTTTCTGTTCACTTTTCACCTCAGCATGCAAACTTGTTCACACACACACACACACTTGGAGCATTAAATGTGGACACACTTGTCAACAATAGCATGGCAGACCTTGGCAATATCTAGCTGAGTCTACAATCCCCTGCCAAGAACTCCTTTTTCTCTCATCCACACAGTTGGAATGTCAAGTGCTGAACTTTTACTGAACTGTTGTTCTCCCATGACACCAGTTCAGCAATAAAGCAGCACCCAGGAAGGTAAGGAGGTTTTAACTGAGGGCTAATCAAATGCGGATACGAGCGGTCCCATTGTGGCATACTGTAGGTCCGCTCCATGGAGACTAAACTTCTCGTCAAACTTCCAGTGTTCCTTTGAGACACCACGCTACTTTTGATCTGCTGCTGAGATTATAATGAGGACAACTTTAATTGCTGATGACAAATCACAGTGCCAGTGGAGGATGTGAAGGGTTCGGTTCTGCCAGTGGAGCAGCTGGAGAAACAAACCAGCATTCTGCTTCAGCTCAAAGGCCTTCTGTCTCGGCTTTAACAAAAAAAAAAAAAAACAAAAAAAAAAAAACAAATAAAAAATCACTTAAAAGCTCCAACAGAATTAGTTTGAAACGTGATCGCAAATTAAAAAACACAGCAATCTTGAGAACGTTGAGGATTTGTGTGTATATTGTATGTAAAGACAGGCTTTTGAGCAAGTTCTGGAGAAAACAAAACACCCAGCGCTAAAGAGCAGGTGAGGCTTCTTTCTGCTTCAACAGCTTTCAGTGGTCGGATTCACATGCAGCACTTGTAATAGCCAAGTATGCTGTGCTAACAGACCGTACAGCACTGTATCCAATCTGGTATAGACCCCCCTTTCTTCTGCCGTGACCAGTTGTCACATTCCAGCATTTGCAAGAGAGAAATGGCAGCTAAATCGGGGTACCACAGGGGCCAACCCAAACCAAATCTGTCTTCTTTTCAAGGAACTGTGCTTATTATCTCGAATCTTTTGAAATTCTGATCTGTGATCTGTTGAACATGGCTGGTACAACGAAGCTATTCGCCTGAACTCAACTTTCCCATTGGAAGCAATAAAGTCATCCCAAAAGTGCAAACTTTGTCCACTGGACTCTTAACAAAAGCAAAAGTTGGCAAAGCTTAAGTGCTTAAAGGCGATATAGGCTGTTAGCTAGGATGCTAAATGTCGGGGGGGGGGTATCAACTTGGTTATGGTTGTTTGGGTTGGAGGACTTCTTGGCCTTGGTCATAGTAACAATATTAACAAAAGAAACGTTTTAATTTCAATATTAAACATAGAAATCTAAAATTGTGCAAAGCTTTCCAGCACTTGAGGTCAGCCTTGCACCTGAGCAATACAAATCCTATCAATGGGCCAAAGGCAAATACTAATAATCATAGCCTATAAATTGTGAGAGCAGTAGAATCCAGTGCAATAAAAAATATGTCAGATGCACTTCCCTGTAGGAGGTTTTATAATCCAAGTTTGTCAAACTATCACCAGGGCTCCTAAATATACGGCCCTATTTAAATTTGCTGCAGAAAACTCCATTATAAAGCCATAAAAGGCATCGTATAACGTCATAAAAGTACTATATTCCTTTCCGAGATGGACTGGAGGGACAAGCAGACATGATGTCATGACATTTGTATGAAAGACTAGGTTGCAAGTGATTGTGGCCAAGTTGTTCTTTTTCTTATTTAACATGTACATATAATTTAGAATTATGGCAAGCATTTATTGGAAGAAACTCTCATTTCCATATACATAAAAAGGACTGGCTTTACCTGAGTTGACATTCGCTGCAAAACACATAGTTGAAGCATGGATTAAAGACAGCACCAGGCAATAAAAGAAAGTGCGCTCGTGTGCGTGTGTGTTTATGTGTGACAAGGAGAGAGACTAGACCAGGATAGGTCATTTAGTGACTTACAGCTATTCAAGGGAGGCTGGGTCACGAGGAGCCGCTGCTTTCTTTGGGCCGTTCAAAGCGCTCAAGCTTACAGTTCTTTTTGCTTTTATTTACAGGGCGATTTAGTTTTATCTTCAGCTTTATTAATATATATAATGATAGGATAACATTTGGCTAGCCGGCAGATGAGATGGACAGATTTGCTGTGCGGCATTTCAACAGAATGCAGCTTAATTTGCAATTTCATCAGCATGAGTGATAATAAGCCTTCTAAGCACAAGAGCCACGGCGGACTGAACCACACTGGTAAACTCCTGAACTTCTGGTACTTCAGGAATTAGCACGCCAAGCCAGCTCCTGTGCTCGCTGTGTGTGGAGATTAAGGTTCCCAACATTGGTACCAGAGAGCTGTTCAAAAAAGGGACGCATCAACGTGATGGCCATGGATCCGTATCCACCTGAAAGGTTATGTTAAATCAGGCGTGCCCAAACATTTTCCCTTGGAGGAACAAAACTGAAAGTAAAGGGAGGTCATTTTGTGTACCACAGGCTCTGGTTTCTCTTCGTTATCATTATTTTGCTTAGTTCACTTCTGCAACACTGTCACGCAAATTATGAAAAAATGATCAATTATTAGAGCGCTCACATATTTACAGGGCGTTTTAGGCCAGTTCAAAATTTACGATGGGCCACATCTGGTCCCTGGGCCCTATTTTGGTCAGCCCTGTTTTCAATTTTTTTGCTGCACAGGATTTCATTTGTGTCCTCAGAAGTTGTGACAAAGGAATAATAATGATTCTTAAAAGCTGCTCTTTTATTTTGCTTCCATGGCAAGAAAAATGTGAATAAAGATCAACAACAACAACATGAAAAAAATCAACATCAGCTGATTTATTTTACCTTAAACGGATTTCAGTGCATCCCGAGTTAAAAAAAACCCAAAAAACAAAAATCTGACTGTTTCCCAACATGGCCGCACGTGTTTCACGACAAATGCGCAACACGACGGTTTCCTCCACTGATATCATTGAGGGGACGCGATGGTCATTCCGGGGTTAACAGCGGTGCCGCTGAGCGTCGATGTAATTGTCATCCTCAGCCGCCTCTGACGGACTGACTGAATGTGGAACAGTCATGAGTGAACCGTGAAGAAAAAAATATATCTGTGGGTTTTATTTATTTATCTATTTTCTTGGATGCACATGGAGCTGGCACCGTCTCACTGTGGTAACCTCTAATCTGACTGAACCGCCATGTTTACGGAGCACAGATTCATATCAGGACAAAGCCTTTGGATGTTTCCTTGGCTCTCATTCGCACGCTTGCTTGCCTTGAATAGCCCTTTCCTTTTAGGTTTGGGCCAACTAATCAAAGTATTGACATAGTCCAAAGCTGCCTGCTGTGTGTTTCTTATCAAAATTAAAGTGGGGAGGAAAAAAAAGAAGAAGAAGCAACGAATAGATCATAAAAAAAAACAGGCTGTGTGTTTATCAGAAGCAAGGCATGCATTATTCAGTAACCTTGAGCCGAGTACAGCAGATTAAAAAGATGAAAAATAATAAACTGGCGCGTGGCGTGGTGGATGCTACATCAAAAACACATTGCATTCTTGTCGTAACCCAACATAAAAGCGCTATTAACCCTCCGCGCGGGCTTTTAACAAAAGTCATTGATCCATGAATATCAAAATGACACAGTGAAACAAATTACACCCTGGAGATAAATACAATGGCTGGTTTATCTTGGACAGGAAGACAGCTGTTATCGAATGTAGATTTTTCACATTTCGCGATGTTGTGTGTTTCAGAGCTACTTTGGTTAATTCACCTTATCTCCAGCAGGCTCTGGGTACCTGCCATTATGGGACAAGCTGTGCAGAAATGATGAGCACCCACCCCACCCCCTTTGTAAGAGAGACGGGTGAGTGGACTATTGAACGGTGCTTTTAAGTGCAGGGCATCATAATTGGAAAATTGGCTTAATTGTTTCCAGAACCTTCCTAGATAATTATGGCGGATAACTAGTTTGAAGCATGATGTGCTCTCTGGTTCTAAAACACAAAGTAATGACCTTCCAAGAGAGCCAAACCTAGAGGAATTGTTTTCTCAATTGGGCAGGAAACGATGGACCACAAAACCCCAAACTGTATGGTGAAACAGGAACTTACATTTGAGCTTAAAACAGCACAACTGTTAAAAAAAACAAAACAACAGATAGGTCTTTTATTTTAAACGAAAATGGCATTTCTCTCCGCCACAAAGGCAACTCCGTATCTATTTGAAGCGATATACTTCATTACGCAACACGCGTTCATCAACCCTTCTGAATCGCCTTGCATTGCGCCATAATAAGAGGACCTAAAAAAAGAGACCTTCACCCTTCCGCTGTCCGTGTTATCTGGTGCGGTTCCATTCTGGAGAGGAAACAGGAAAATGGGAAAGGCTATCTCACTCTGCAGAGTCAGTCCACTGGGACGGCAATGAAATATGAACACACCGTCTTCTAAACAGAATTTGGACGGACGAGAGGACAGATTTAAAAGAAAAAAAAAAACAACAAAAAACAGACAATATTGAATAGACTTTCATAGGTTTTTCAGGGCCGTCACAACTGTTTATGCATTTGCAGTCAAAACAAAAATCTTGGTGTCAAGATTCCGAATTATAAAAACGCCTACGCAAAACTAGGCCTTTACGCATCACCATCAAGTACCACAGGAAAACTTTTCATCATTACTTTAGAAAAGAAGCGTTTCAACTGGAAGTTCAAGGGGGGGGGGGGGGGGGGGGAGGAATACAGAAGCTCCAAATAGCTCCCTGAAATTTTATAAAGTGAATTATGCAAAAAAGAAATAAAACTAAACTCATATTTGTCAAGTGGTTAAGAGTGCTGACTACAGACTGAGAAACGGCTAACAGCGGAGCCAGTGCAGCGCATTTAAAAAAAAAAAAAAAGTGTTTATGTGTAATCTGATGAAAAAATATACCAATGACTTTAAACATGCTGAAGATCGGGTCCAAAAATTCTCCTCCACTCTACTTTCAGGGTCATGATTTAGCCTCTGATATCACGAAGACGCTGCAGGAGAACCAACAGTCTCACTTCATTACAATCCACCTGTCACTAAATACCAAAGACCAAAGGTGTGGACTCAGTCACATGACTTGGCCTTGGGCCAGACTTGAGTCTCGTATATAACGAGTGTGGTTCAGACTCAGTAATATCAACCAAGACTTGAAAATCAGCTTTAACTTAAACATCAATGAAAAAAATGCGTTTGTAAGCCAAACGACAACAAGCCAAAGACAAATGTATACTTCTGTGCCGTATCGTAGGGGTAAAAATGTAAAAGCATGACTGCAGTGTTGTGTCTGGCACGATTCATAGCCTCATATTTCCTCTCACACATTCCCACATGCTCATCTCTACTCTAGCTCCACCTCTACAACATCATGCCATTGCTGAACATAGGCCTGACATACAAATGCCACTTAAGCCGTTGCTCGCCAAGAAGCCAGATTGCAACCCGCATCTTTTCATTCTTTTGCAAATCTAATACATCTGAAATAGCATTGCTTTTGTAAAGAACACGTGTGACTTTAAAGCCCACGTTTCAGGGTTTTACAAAAAAAAAAAACTGACTTGGTCCCACCGAAGTCCAGCACTCAAACGTTGAGAAAAGGTAGTCGAGGCTGTTATTTCATCTCTCTTGAACAAGCAATTCCTCAAGACCTAACATCAACTCTTAATCTGGCCTTCTCGGGTTTTTATGAGGTGAGAAGCACAAACCCAGTCTCCTCACACACTGCGGGTCAGAACAGGACCGACTGCAGAGTACACAAAGTCTTATACACGGGAACGGGTGGAGAGAGTGCTCCGTCAGCTCGCCAATGAATATCCATCGGTTTTGGCGCGCCTGACACAATTATAATTAAGGCACAGCACACTCTCAGTATCCCGTGCTGAGATAAATAGGTCGGATCACAGCTTGAATGGCTCAATCATTTTTATTTTTTTACCTCATATTATCAATATTTGTCAAACTAATGAGCAGATTTGTGAAACATAAAAACATCTATTTCTCGTCTGGTTGTGAGGAAATGATCCCATCGGCTACACGAGCCTTGAGGGAACAGTTACAGGTGATAACAGCGGGCATCTCGAAAGGTTATTGCAGCACATCTATTCATAGCAATTACATTTTGTGTGTATATACCAAAGTTCAACATCTCAAAAAGGCTTTTCTGGAGACGTCTTAGAATATGGTAAGCATTTGCGAGGTTATAGGAATTATTCACAATTTGGAGAAAAATACACTTAATTGCTTTCTTTCCCATGATAAGATCAGCATTAGTCTCATTTGTGTGCATGAACTAATGCTAGAACTGGGATAAATTTGCTTAAGCAGCTTATACGGCACTTTGAATGCTCACTAATCATCATGAAGGGAAAAAAAAAGAAGAAGCTTTTCTTAAGTTTTTCATGACAACCAGCAGCCAGGCACCGCAATTCGACAAAAAAAAAACCCTGTACCTTGTCCACGTTTGACTTTAGCCTTTTCCTACTGTATGTGTACGCGAACGTAAAGGTTCCTGAAAGGCACTTGTCACAAACTTGTTGGAACCATGTCCCTTTTAAAGTGTGGAATATAGTTAAGGACTGAGTTTGGATATTCAGTTGTGTTTTATTTCTCTTGCTCCTTTTTGGGCTCCAGTCAGTTCCTGATTAATTTTGAAAGTATTTTCCTCTTGTGTCTTCATTTGCTTTACGTTTCCTGTCGCCCTCTGTTTCCCGCCTTTCCTCACTCTCTCACCTGAGTCTCGACAGTTCGTAAGTCTTCGTCAGTCACAGCCACGTCCCACGTCTCTCTTAGCCAATCAGCTCCTTCCCTGCACAGGTGATTTCACACCTGTAACTAGTTGTGTCATGAGTTGAGTTTATATTTTAGTCTCGTTGGCTTCTGGAGTTCTTGTCAAGGCCTCTCGTCACCTTACCTGTTAGCCTCCCAGGCTGAAGGCTTACTCTGGGTTTAACTGTGCTTTCAACCATTTCCCATTACAGGCAAAAGTTAAATATTAGTGGGTGTTAGCAAGGTTTTTGGCCAGTGACAAAGGGTCTTAACACAGCCAATCTGAGGGGTTACACTACGCCAATAATCTCCTAGCTCTGACTCCATAACACAGAAAATGAGTGGAACTGTACCCTTGGAAAAAAGCCAATACCCCTGTCAACAGGTTGTTATTTGACCAAAAATGTGATACCGATTCAACCTTTTCCCATGACGGACAAAAGCCAGAAGTGAGCTGGGGTTAGCATTTATTTAGTTTTTTTAAAATTTGCCCCATGAAAAAGGGGCTTCAGACAGCCAAGCTAAGCCATTAAGCGATGCTAATCTCCTGTCAGTGGCTCCATAATTAGCACTGACGATGACGGTGCTGATATCGTAATCTTGAAAAACAAAAGCTAATAGTTTGACCCAAGATTTGATATCGATGAAATCTTTTTCCATCACAGACAAAAGTCATGTTAGCGCGTTTTTGTTGTTGTTGTTTTTTTTTTTGGTGAGGGGAAGAAGGGCTTGAAAAGGGCGAGCTGAGTCATCATGCTACGCTAATCGTCTTGGCACGGAAAGTGACGGTGATATCATACGCAGCAAATGTCAAACTATTCCTTTACATTTAACCTCCATAAACAGAGCAGTAGCATCACGGGTTTATTGAGGCACCTGTTTGAGAACTACAAATCTTCAGGCTGCAGTGAAATTCGAGTGCTTGGTCAAGTGGCAAAAAAAAAAAAAAAAACCCAAAAAAACTCTACGTTTTGAGTTCTGACAGCTGTCATGGGCAACTGACAGGAACAACAAAAATCTCCTCAGTCATTGTTAGTTGATACACAATACCTATCGATTACAAAAAAGTGGCTGGCCAGGATTGGTATGTGTTTGGTGTAGTGTTACGCCACTTTAAGATGTTTTAGAGGTCCACCTTGTAGCGAGGAACCCTGCTTCTAAGTGTAATCTAATACCACAAAAAGGAGCTTGACAAAGCTGTTTAGTGGTAGAAATTCAACCCCATGCTGCTGCTGAACACACATGAAAGATCTCAGGTAGTGAAAGACAAGATTCACACGTATGCAGTTGCCCAGATCGGAAACACATGATGTTTTCAGCACTGAATCTGCGGTTCTGAGTTCATTCTCCCAAACCTAGCATGGGTGTTGTATGTTTTCAGCTTTGGCATGGGATTCTTGCAGGGCACTGGCGTACTTCTAAGTCTGGTTGTCCATGGATACCAGTGTTTTGGGATGCACATATGCAGGATGGGTCGTGGGAGTGAGGTTTGGCCGTCATTTCTTGGCAGACGGGTGGGTCGGCAGCGGCCTGCGAAATGAGTGGGCCAGCCAAGGGTTAGCGGCAGCAGCCGCCTCGACCAGCCTCATGCATCACTGGGATTCAATGGGACAAGGAGTGACGACCAATAAATAAACAAGGTCGTTTCTTGTCAATGGATGGACAACGGGGCGAGGCAAGGGTGGTATGATGTGTTGTCATGCTGCAGCTCTCATTAACCTCATTCCTTGATGTCCTGACAACTATTTCCACTGAGTACCATTCCAGTCACCACAATAAAACATGGAAATCTCTTCAAACCATGGGTACATATAATTTCTCAAACCCCAAAAAAAAGAAGAAGAGTTGTTTCAGACAAGCTGCACAAGCACGTTTCATGTGCCTAAACTAACTTCGACCTCAACCGTGGAATTGGCGCTTTATTAAACCTTTTTCAAGAGTGAAATTTAGAGTGGCCCTTTCTGTTTCAAAGAGCTGATATCTGCTGTGGTACGGAGTGATACGGTGCACGGCAAATGCAGGAATACATGTGAACGCATATTCATTTCTCATTATTTGGGGAGTCAAATTTTTTATTTTCGTAACCCCATCCGCAGCATAACAGGCCGAGCTTCAGAGCTGCCGTTGCTCCGATCTCTCAGCATGGAAGACGCGCTGACACAAATCTACAGAAGGTTAAGACCGTCTATTATTGGACGACTACCTTTACACAACACCACTTCAATAAATCCGACGTATCTTTGCAAGCAAGGACTTAAGAAATCAAGTGATCAGATTTGCTTTTTACGCCTCCGCACCTGCCAATGCTGTAGGCCTGAGGTATTACAGTTTTGGTTGTCCATCTGTATGTCCTGATTTTCGTTTTTTTATCTTTGGCTTTTTGTTGTTTTCTTGAAGAGTTTGGTGGCCAAGGTCAATGTGTCAGGGACAATACAAATGCATATAACCACGACACTCTATTCCTAGTTGAATTTTGGGTCAATCCTTCATATCATTTAGTGAAGTTTTCTTGTTTAAAAGTGTCAGAACTCACGACAGGCAACATCCCTGAGGATTTCTAGCTGGGACACTGACTGAGAGAGAAGTCTTCAGCACGCTCACAAAGTTTCTGAAATTTAGATTTTTGGAGGAAGAACATGTTTGTTCCATTATTTATTACATAAAAGATTTCTGATAAAAGCCTGCCTTATTCATGCCTCACTACGCTGTCATTAAAAAGAACAGGCCGTGTTTCTAAAGGCTGGAGAACATCCCAGCGCCCAGTGATTAGAGCGGTCTTTACTTTTCATCAGCTGTCTATAGAACATCGGCTGCCATTTTCATTTCTCAAACATTGAAGCAGACAACATTGTTAACCCAGACAGAGATTTTAATTCACACCATTCAACACTCGGTGTTCCCCAAGCCCTCATTTGTGGCTTTAAAGTACTTTCAAAGCCACAACATCTGCAAACTTGTCCACAGGCTTAGGTGGCTTAAATCAGCATGTAATCGAGATGAGACACTTTCTTCTGTTCTTTGACGGTTTCAAGACCTCCAGCCCCCCCACCCCCCACCAAAAAAAAGATCTAAACAGGCCACGGATTGCAAAAATAAGACATCAATGGCAGAAAGCTTTTTATGGGCGATGAATAAAAACATATGTTAAAGCTTTACAGTTGGATACTGCGAAAGATGGCGACATCATGCCAAAAGTGCATGTTTTTTTCACCCCATGAAACCACACTTTCTTTTTTACGCCGTTTCTCCTTGAAAACGCATCGTCCTCGATTATTCATAAACACTTTCCACCAGCCATCCTCAGCCCATTGTTCTCTTTTATTTCTCTACTTGTAGTGTCCATTTCTCATTCCTCTTGACAGACGCAAAACGTTTTCACACCGAACTTAATACGCGCTACACACACACACACACGACTCAGTCACTGTACACATTCGTTTCTTTGGCCTACATCTTCTATCAATATTTATCTGCTCCGAGCACATATTCCAACTTAAACAGCCTCAACACAACTAGGGAAGGTTTGAGATAATTATTCCACGAGAGGCTCACAGATTAATGACAACATTTACTATAGTGGGCTTTGACAGCCAGAGGAGACAATTATGAGAAGTTATGGGACCTGATCTGAATGCTACGCACAGGGAAACGCTGTAATTTCATTTTCCAATTGGAAAAGTGCTCGACTGTACAGCGATCGACGCATCTCGACTGCAATCTAGAAAACTCAATCGGTCCTGTTTCCTTTCAACTGTCAAGCAGAGAAAACTCCGGAAATATCACAAACATAAATGTAAATTGGGCACGATTCAATCAGTTGCTTGAGATTGAATAAACTAGACAATGAAATGTGTATTTTTCATCAAAATTTCAAAAGGTTCCTTGAAAAAAAAAAGACCCACAAAAAACTCAGCTCAAGCAAGAACAGCAGCTTTTCTTATGCTAGATTTAGGGACTTCTGTGCCCATTGTGTTGTTTCCGTCCATTTTTGTGAGTGATACATGAAAATGCACATCGGCTGCAAAACAGTCATTCAAATACTGACAGTGCATGAGTTTCTATCTGGCTATTTTTTATGCGCATAAAAAGGCAGAGCGAACCCCCCCCCCCCCCCCCCCCCCCCGAAAAATTCCAATTAGTCTCAAAAACAGATGAATGCAAAAAAAACAGATTCGGCTGACGAATAACGATACTGCATCCTCCTCTTCTATGGTTTTTGACAAGGAAAACTGCAGCTTTTCTCGATCAAGGATGGCAGTAAATTAGCTGTCATCATGTATCAAAATGCTACCACCAGAGCTAACGGTGAGTGATACATTTCGGAGAATCTGAAGAATGTGGAAATTTACTTTTAACAATCATGGCCTAAAACAAAAACTACATTAATTTAGCCTGGGGTTTGGAAACTGGTTACCAAGGTAGCATGAGGTTTTAAGATTTAAGCCTTAGCAGTGCAGCAGTTGGATGAGGATGAAACAGTTGACTATTGGAAAACTAGTTTGGTTAAAAAATAAAAAAAGAGAGGGGGAAAAAAAAGTTTATGTAATACTCTTATGCAATATCTATAATACTGTTGATTTTTTTTTTTCCATTTCTTATTGTGCAATGTTGTAAAGTTAAAGGGGAGGGTGGAGAACGTTCATAAAATTTGTGTCGTACAAGATAAAATGATAGGGAACAGTACAGTATGAGGATACGGAATGTATGAACATCGTGTAATTACATACAATTAAATCAATGTCATACATTGAAGTGGGGGGAAACACGTTTAAAACAAATCACTTCTGTTAAGCTATCAGAATATAGTGTCTTAAGAAACTAGTTATAATCCTAATACAACCTGTTCAACATCACTGGGGGACAAGAAGAAGCCAGAAGCAACCAGACAGACGGTCAAATTTACCGCTTCTTTGAGTTGAAGCTGCAATACTCGTTATTAACTGATCACAGTTTAATTCCAAACATATGGAAAACTGGCAGTTACATAAATGCCAATAAGGACTCAAGAAAATCATCTTTTTTTGTTTTGTTTTGTTTTGTTCCTATAATCCTCTTCATTCCTTGGTTGTTTTAAGCAGATTTTGCATTTTTTCGACTGGATACTATTCTTATTCGAAGGTCCTGGGGGTTAAACTATGAGTGGACCGTACATAAAGAAAAATTCATTAGTGTTTTAACTCAAAGCAACTACGGTTTGAACTGTGATCAAAGGGGCACTTCTTAAAGACAATCCCATACTGATGCATTTATTGGTAAACCTCAAAAACCAAACCAAAAAAAGTACCAGATGTTGCAACTCAAGTACTCTGGGAGTTTCTAAATGTAATGTGGCACTTTTCTTGACTCACGACTCTGCGTCACCTCCGTCTTATTGGTGTGGTGTGTTTAATTGTTTAAACAAGGAGTTAACAAAAGGGAGGTCGGGAGAAATGATTTCCAGAAAGTGAGTTAAGTATCAGAAAATAGGAAGTCATATCTATAATTGTTAGGAAAGTGCATGTAAAGCCACCTCCAGGGATGGAGGAGGGCTCGCAAATCAGTTTTATGTCGAAGGCTGGGAACAGAAAATTTTAGAACCAGGGAATTCCAAACATATTCAGTGAGAGAGGGAATGTGCCAGAGTTGAATTGTTTGTGCCTCTGAAACATGAAGGGGGATGTTATTACTGCAATCCCCAAAGGACCCATCGTGCATTTCTATGTAGCACACAGGGATGTGATCAGGGTCTCATATGTTTCAGGGTGCAGATTTCTGAATGCTGGAAGGCACCGAGGCAGCCAGCTAGCACAACCGTGGCTAACGATACCCATGAGTTTTAATGCCATCTGAAAAAGATGTTTTAATGTAATATTTTAAGAATATTTAATGGATATTCATCTACAAGATTAATTGCAGTCAGATAAAACAGCAAGTATGTTCCAGGAGGTTGTTGAATGTTTGAAAAATGAATATTCTAGATTCCGTTGCTTTAACACCGTCCCCGAAGCATCCTCAGAATTTCGCAGTTTAAATATTGAGTCTTTGTAAAGATTTGAATTAACGGAAATATTATTTGAAATGACAAATCCTCAAAAAAAAAAGGAATTGACCAACCCTGATTAGGAGGAAGAAAAAAAAGAAGAAAAAAAAAGACCAAACAGATAACGTTAGCTGCAATGCTACATCCCCCTGTCATTCAAGCCAATAATCTGAAGCGCAACAGGAAGGCTGTCATAATGTTCTTATATCAAAACACATTGAATAAAATGTCACTGAAAAAACTTTGGCATGATATTTTTGAACTCTATATCCTACTGAACAATAATACAGATCCTGGATTAATGCAGTAGCCACGAGGGTTTGGTCCATACCACAAACGTGTTCATTGTACCTTCGAAGGAGCAGGTTACTTGAGCTCACAACGTCACGTCATCGCGTTAAAAAAACAAAACCATTTTGTCAGATTTTAAGTTATTGCTTTATGTTCAAACCCAACCAATAAACGTCTTTTAACGAGATATGAACATGGTTTGGTGTAGAAGAGTTAGAACCGGCTGTTCAAAGTGCAAGCGTATCCTGAAGAGGAGAATACCTAAAATTTCCAAAAACCATAAAATATATATAAAAAAAAAAAGATTTTCATCATACCTTTTTAAGAAAGCTACTTTGGGAAAAAAATCTTCCTGTAGGAAAGCGAGGAAGAACCTCAAACAGCCCGACTACACACAAATATATGAACCAGTCTTTTTTTTTTTTCACCAAATAACAAAAATGGTCCAGTCCAACTCTTCTCCCAGCTCCCATAAAACGCAACCATTTCACACGCAGAGTCTTTTCATTGGGATTACCTCTGGCCAGCAGAGCACTTGGCTGGGTCTTACATATTACCCAGGAAAAACACTTGACATGATTGGAAAAGCAGAAATGCTTCCAGAACATCCTCACGAGTTGGCCTGCATGGACACAGAGGAATTATCTACTTCGCCATCTCGTCTGGGTCAGAGAGAACTGCATGTGACAAGTAACGAGGATTTGATTGTGAAAGAAAGGGGGATGGGGTTGTGGTGAAGGTCAGATAAGATCACCTACGGATGAAAAACGTAAATTTGTCGGGAAGCACAACAGACTAGAATGATTAGCGCGCCTCTCCTCCACTTCAGTCTTCCACTTGCATTAACCTCCTGCTCATAACTCTCCTCTAATCCCTGAGCGAAGCGACAGGGAGCGTACGACTCTTGACCCTGAGAGAGGACGCCGTTTGATGAACGACCCAAAGGGGAAGGTCTGATTGGTATTCTTCTGTCTGAGAACCAAAACGCCAGTGTGTGTGTGAGTGTGTGCACTCCCCTCCCCAAGAGTGTAAACCGTGACTTTGATAGATACACAGCAGTTGGTGGACAGTGAACTTTCACTGATGGGGTGGCGCGTACGGCGAGGCAGGGAGGGAATTGCCGCTGGTAATCCGTCAGCTAAAGGTTTTCTGAAAACCCCTGTGGTGTCACGGCCACGATGAGCAACCACCAGGCTTTTTTTTTTAACTGGGCTGCTTGGCGAGGTGTGATATGACTAAGAGACGGCCTCTCCTACGCCTAATCATCCTCACACACTTTGTCTTAGTCAGCGGTCGCTGATGGCGCTGAAAAGTAAAGATCTTTGACCTTTTAAAAGGGTGTCTGGAGATATCTGCCAGACAGCGACCACTGACCGAGCCGAGCGGACCAAAGGGAGGGAGCGGGGGACTCTGTCTGCTCATTCGTTGGATCTCCAGCGTAACCTACCACATACCTCGCATATCGGCCGCTCTCACCCTGTGACCCTGTGTACTTGATAATGGAAGTCTAATTAGTACAGGTTTCAGGAGCCGGAGACCCTGTCTGCCTACTGTATACACAACAGTTCAGAGCCGGTGAAGGAGTACCCGTCTGGTTACTCGAATCAAGCCCAGATGTGGCGTGACAGCTGCTCGACAAGAACATGAAGAGCAATTATTAGTGGGGAACAGATGCAGGTGCACACCCACTGGAATAATTAGGGTTGTTTTTTTTGTAAAAATATCAGGCGTAAACGCTGTGAAAGAGGTGTGTTGTGCTTGGTGGCTTTTGCCTGTTAGAAGGACTACGGCTAAAACTATACGGCCAATTCCGACCAAACTTGGTAGGCGGGTGTCGTTCCGCTCAAAGAGGAAATTGTTAAATTTTTTGGTCAGATTAGTCACAGCGCCACCTGGTGACAACAACAAATGACAGCTTAGATTTGGCCTGAAGGTGATGGGTGTACATTTTTGTTTAACGGTGTTACCGTGGCCATGCGGCAAACTTTTATATTACATGAGAGAACAAAACTGTGGTCACAAGATTCCACATGGATGGACGTTGCCCCACGGACGGGGGCTGACTTTAAATAATGGCGCCACCTACTGGTTACTGAAAGTAAGTCTGATGTAACAAACACTTGATTTACTTCAAAATGACCCCATCTTGTTTTCACATTATGCACAGCAACATAATACATAGCAAGTACACGATCTTTAGCACCACCTAGTGGACAGAGGAGGAGATAATTACGCCACAGTGCGGCATTAGTCTGCTACTCTTTATGTCATATAATTAGCTTCACCTTTTTTGTTTCAAATTTCTGAATTAGATAACTTAAACATTCTTTTTTTTTTTTTAACCAGATACAATTTCATGGAAAGGGCTTACAAAATAAACGTAGCTAAAATTCCAAAACACCAACAACAAAAAAATGCGTTCATGTTAAATCTGAGCTCGCTCTAATTTGAATTCTTTCTTTCTTTCCCTCGCGCCACTTCTGTCAAACCTGTTCGGTGCAAATCGGCCGTGCAGTTTTTGTCTTGTCCTGCAAACGGAAAAACGAGCAGGTATAAAACGCAACCTCGCTGGCAGAGATAAACAGTCTTATCCATTTTGTTGGGTTTTTTTTTTGTAATCTTTTAAAGGATTTGTAATCAAACAATTAAGTGGAATCTAATCTTTGTGCTTCCAAAAGCCTTTCTGGCTTCCCAAATTGGGATAATAACAGCTTACTATATGAGTAGCAATCGCTCAATCAAATGTGGGCGGCTTCTTCTTCTTCTTCTTCTTCTCCTGCTCCTCAGAGCAGAAAATGTTGACTCCAAACACCCCCCTGCACAGCGCAGGACCTGTGTATTCAGCTGTTTAAATTAGCTTTATCCTCCTGGGTGCAAAGCGTGATTGCGGCATCAAACACATCTGCAAGCGCAACACACACAATGAACTTCTTGCGTTGGGTGTCAATCAAAAATGTGTTCAATCAACAGACTTTTAGAGGTGGAGAGGTGGAGTTGAGAGCGACAGCAGCAGCTCAGGTACAGAGGTTTAGTATTCACAAGGCTTCTTGGAGACTTTGAGTAAACCAACAAATAAACTGTGATTGATGACCAGCCGAGGACAATAGCGGCTGTAAACAAGCCGCCACCTCCGCTTCCGAGAGCGGAGGCACCGAGGAGGTGACAGGCGGAGCAGCCGGATGATGTTGCATGTGAGGGTGTGAAACCTACCTGTCATCGTAGCAGAAATCTGCGTCCAGCGTGTTCACGTAGAGACCTACAGCCACGGCGGTGCACACCAGCTCCGTGATCATCTCTCAAGAGGCAACCGGGGTGGAAAGAACCGGGATTAGAAAGGATATATTTTTTAAAAAACAAAAAAAAAACTCGAAACCTCTCAAGTCTTCTTTCTTGTTATTGTGCTCGTAATTCAGCCGCTCGGCAACGCAGCTCTCCAGACAACGCAGGGCTTTTCCCACGACGTGTAAAGTGTGTCAGAGTTTGCCATATTCCCACTAACCCAGCGTGTTCAGAGGAGGGTCAGGGGGGCTCGGAGGTGAAGCTGGAGCCGCGGCTGGATCGGAACGGTCCGCATTTCAGTGCGGAGGTGTCCCCAGTGTGCGCATCTCTCTGCCTTTGGCACCGGAGAGAAGCAGCGCAGGGAGACGCATGTGGTTTTCAGGGGAGGCTGAGCATGCGCACTGGGCTCTGCACTGGAGAATAAAGGTGGGGAGTGATGGGAAGAAGTGTTTTTGTACATCACCGATGATGAGGTCACGCATGAGCCTGCGGGGCTGATCGTTGATCTATTCAACATCAGGATTGGTGAAGTTGATTCACAATTAATGAATTTATTCGTGAAGTTGCTCGTTAAAGGAATGACGTTTATATATTTTATGGGCCATAATATAGAAATGTAGCCTACATGTGAGGGTTTATGTTGACAACAGGTTGTACAAAAGAGAAAAAAAAATGAGGAAATATGATGCATTGGGGGAAAAAAAATGTTTCACTCATTTGAAATGTATCATATTTGACTTAGTCATATGAAATATTCACAGAAATATGACAAAACACTGAATACAAATGTTAAAAAAGTAATGCTGAGTGCAGTGTACAAACCTAAGAACCTGATTGATTACCTTTTACGTAGAATCAATTCACAGATTATGACATTAAGATGTGACGGTTTTAAAACTTCTCGGTGCTTAGAAGATATTCAAACGCAGAGATATTGAAAAAAATCACAAGGAAGGACCCTTTTTTTCCATCAAAATTTTCTATTCAACTAAAGAGTTCGGACAATCATCAGGCATTGGTAATTGAAATAAACGGTCAAAACTCTTTTTTTTTTTTTGTCAGCTGGAAAATGAAGACGTCACAAATTTGACAACGGAGCTGTTTTTGCTTCTTTCATAAATCTTGACTTCTTCGTGTACGCGGTTTGATTTAAATGGCGACAAACGATTTTCTCAAAATGTTGCACGGTTGCAAATTCAGCTCCTGAAAAGTGTAAAAGGATGAGCTCAAACGTTAACCAAACGCTCATACGCGGCGGCGCGTGAATCTTAGAAACAGTAAAACACAAGTGGCACAATAAAAGTGCCTTTATTTTTCATACAAATCCAGGATTTTGTGTCTTTTCACAGTGGTAGGAGTACTTTTACCATCCGGTTTTTGTTGTGTCAAGATGGATGTCCTGTCTGTGTTACAGGCATTCATCCAGCGCCCGTGTGTGTCAGCTATGTAGGAGATAAACCCACTGAAACTTCCTCATCGAGGAATTGTTTAGTCATGATCCTCCCGCTCCGTGAACTTTTCCGTCACCCTATGGCGAGGACACATATGGACGCCCTCGTGTCCTGCTGACGACCAGCTGGACCGAAGCCTGTCCCACAGCCGGGGCTCCGAGAAGATGAATCCAGCGGAGAGAGAGAAACAGATGGTTGGAGACAAACGTATAGAGAGGGAGAGAGAGAGAGAGAGAGAGAGAGCAAGCTGGCAACGGGTGAGACAGAGACGGAGCATCGCAGGCCGAGGTCACGGAGACATTTGTAACGCTGCCATGTAGTGACCCTGCTTCTGAACAAGGCTCGACCTTGACTTCATCAAACCTGTTGGATTATTTAGTCTTTTGGTCCCTATATTCTTCGTATAAACCGCAAAAAGTTTCCTCTTTCGATTGTTGTGTCCCAAAGTCTGATTATTCTTCCCCTGCACTCGCTCATTTACATATACAACCAGATTAACACCGCGGCCTCGCTCTGCCCCGTGGGGACAAGGTCTGCTCGGTCTTGCAACCCCGGCACAAATGATTAAGGGATTAGAAAGAGAAGAAAAAAAAATATTCCTGCGTAGAGATTATAAACGGGCCAGAGGCAAAACAAACGCATTACAGGAGAAAAAGCCTTTGCTCTGTTTGACTGATTACCTGCTGCGTCCACACGGCTGCAGAGCGTAATGAACGTACGGGAGCTGGGCTGCTGTTTTTGGTTGAAAATGTGAATTTAATTGTGCAGTGAGGTACCTGGGAGCCCCGCAGAGAGGCCTTAGTGTGTGTGTGTGTGTGTGACTTGGGAGAAAAGGGGATGGCTTTGAAATGAACGTGATGATTTTATTCATCCATGGCCAAAATCGTATTTGTTCCGACACTTTTGATTCATTTGTGTAGTGAGTGCGCATCTCTCGGCCGTTAATTCATCAAATTGTGAGAACAACGTTTAACTTGTGGCCACAAAGTAATAAAAATTGACAAAACTGAGAATAAAAAAAAAAAATCTTCTTTTTTTCCCCCACTTTTTATGGCCACTCCAGGCCTCCGTACACGAAACGATCTCGAATAAGATAAAGGTTTTTGTGAATTATTTATCATGTGTTTACAGTCACAAGTAAGTTACTGCATATTTTACTTGCAGTTTACCCGTCATCAAATTCTTCTTTTTAAGCACGTTAGCAGTATTTGATCATATTCAAAGATAACAGGCATAGATTTATGCCAGGATTTATATTTCACAAGACAAAATAAACCTCCCAATCAATTGAAGAGACAAATGGAAAAACTGATCAACAGGGAAAACATTTTCAATAAAGTCTTTTTTCCACTGACGCTGTTATGGGAAGACTTCCTTTTCCCCTTGAAGCAGTACAAAGTGAGTAATTTCCCTGTGCGATGTACTCCGGAACCACTGCGTCTTCACCCCTGCAGATAAACATCAAACAGGAAACTGATAATCACAGCTGGAAGGACCGAGCCTGCGCCTTTCCTCCGCTAAAATAGCACGCCGATGATATTTATATCAAAACTGGAGCTCAACAATCTGGTTGCAAATCAAATCCGCCTTGAGGTTTGTGGAACATCCGCGTCAGTGTCACCTGGTCGCTCTGCTCATGTCGGTTCCGTCGCCGGAAAAAGACGGCTCGCTGTGTTGCTGACCGTGAGAGTAAAAAATGTCAGTAGGTTTTATTGGTTCGCGACATAAAAGCTTTGAAAATTAAACCCAAGAACGAGGGATAAAATAAAAGAGCGTATCAGCAAACTGGAGGTTTGCGCCATAAAATGCAGTCGCTCATAAAATATTCGATGTAGGAGGAAAATAAACAGATGGACGTTCACATAAAATATGTGAGGCTCTAAAGACAAATAAAAAGACTGCACCCCCTACTACAAGTCTGGTGCTAGTATTTTGGAATGATTTGGGATCCTTCGATCAGATGACAATTTAACTATTGACATATATTTTTCATTTTGTGATGTAAAAGTCCAACAAAAAGGGATGTCCCACTACCTTTTCTTTGACATAGACACCTTTATTTACCAGTAGAGACGTGCAGTAAAGGACCTCCAGCTGGGATTTGACCCGGGGTGAGCTGCGTATGTGACATGTGCCACTGTAACCACTCGACCACCTGAGCAAGTCTTTGTACTTTGTACCTGATACTGATTTGGAGGAACCAGGTCACGTGACACGGACGCTATTGAAGAAAAACAAAACTTACCATCCATTTTCCTCCGAAAACGCTCACGTAGGAGGGTCCTGTACTGCATCTACTGCTAAAAATCCAGTACTGGTTTGGAGTCTCTAAGTGACATGAAGCTAAAGAGAGAAAATAACCTTTTTGGAATATGAATATGAGAATATGAAAAGTCAAATTTTCACACTAAAATCATCCAAAACACAAGATGATGCACTATAAGAGTTACTCTGCTTCTAGTTTAGCACCAAAACGTGGTATTTATTTGGCATCCCCTCCCTTTCGCATGACATGGACGCTACGCGAAAAGAAGCATTTTGCATGAAGATATTAATATAATTTATTGGAGGCCATAAAATTCAACGGGAGGGGGGGGGGGGGGGGCTACCTCTGTTACTACCGTTTGATACTGATTTGGCATCCCTAGATCCATAGATGAAAAAAAGATGATGAATTTTCCTTAGTGTTAAAAAAAAAAAGCATTTTGATTTACAACGTAAACATGAAATATGGGAGAAAATAAAGACAGCCGTGTCCTACATTTCTCGTCTCGTGCTGATATCTGGTGCTGATTTGGAGTCCCACAGTCACGGGTCTAAAATGTTGTAGCTTCCACAATCGCAGGCTTGACACGTGAGTGTGCAGTTTGTCCCCCTTCATTAATAAATCTCCAGTAATTTGAGGTGATAAGATTTTAATCTGACGCCAGCAGTAAAGCAGTCGTCCCTATTTCCTCACCGGTGGGGCACATTGGCAGAGCGCAGAAGTGTGTTTCATCAGTCATGGAGGCTTGGCAGCCAGGACTACTAACCCTGTTTGATGGATGTCTGCTCAGGCCTGAAACATACAGTAACTTCATCTGAGAATAAGGATTATTCTCAGATGAAGGACAAAGACAGACGTTCGAACTGCGTGAAAGAGAAGGAAAACTCTCTCAAAAGAGGAAGCGGCGAGGTCCCTCACCCCGAAACGCTTGCCGACATTTCTGGATGTAGGTCCTGGCCTAGAAACTAAAGATGTAGCACCCTTCCTGTGTATGCCGCCTGGCTTCTCAACTTTTTCACATCGAGAAGGGTTGCAGGGACTTGTATCACAGCCAAACATCACCGTGAGAAAAGGTGATCTCAGTTAAAGGCCATGACTTGTTCTCCTCTCATTTCCTCTGATTCCTGCACTGCAATGACATGAAAACACGATGAGGAGGAAGGAATGCTTTGCATCATTCCCCTTGCAGACTATTTCGGTCGACCAACCTTCATCACATCCTGAAACCCCCACCCCCCCCTCTTTTTTTTTTCTTCTTCTGTTGAGTGTAAAAGCAGGAAATTGCAGTTTGTCTTGATTTCTTTGCGCTGACAGCTGACTTTAATCACTTTATTGTCTTAAATGAGTGTGTGAATAAATATAATTCTCAAAAGAGCATCAGAGACAGGACCCATCCACAGGACATGACTCACTGCACCGCAAAAACCCAGATAACATTTATAAACCAAAAAAACAAAGTTCTTGGCTCCTTTTTCTTGCATACATGTCCGTCCTCAATGGCTCCTACTGCAAGCTGTCAGCGTGAAACACTGTTGTGGACCCAAACACGGCCCAGACATAGCAGAGAGCTTCGCCATCTGTCTTTACCCAGATAAAAATACATTTCTGGGACACCGTTTTCGCCACAGTAACGCTGACAGGCTTATAGACGACCTACAGATGTGCACGCCGCCGCAGTAACAGTGACAAGTAGAGGCAGTGGAAGATGTAATGGGAGGAAAGCTGGTCTCTGCAGTTTTATAAAATGTACAAATGGATATAACAGGGAATTCATTGAAAAAAGATGTGAACAGTTAATGTTTGGGTCAGTTTGGTTCAGCCACCATAACTTTTAGCCATGCACTGTATAAAAGAACCAGAGTTGAAGTGTCTTAAAGTCATACATCACCCAAAAAATTTGTTTATGACGAATTTGTCAGTAGAGATTTGTAATTTATGACACCATTTTTCCAGCTGCATGACTTCTTGGTGACAGAGTTGTGGAAATGCTAGCCACATGTTGCTAGAAGCTAACGTAGACCGGAGATTAACAGCAGCAAAAAAACTACAGAAACTTTTGAAACGGTTTAAAAACACATAATCTAGTATAACCCAAGTCTTTATTTTTAGGTTTACGATCAGCAAACACTTTACTTAAAAAAAAAAGCCAAACTAGGACAGTGAGCAACTAGCGTGCGCCTTCAAATTCGGGCGCAAATAAGGTATCTGGTAATACTACCTATGGAGTTCTACAAAAAAAAATAATTGTGTTTAATAAACCTGATTTCAGTCCTATTCATCCAAGTGTCACAGATTAAAGTCAGACCCAAGAGAGAACTGCTGGACCAAAGTCAGCGATCAGAGTCAGGCATTAAAATCAGATCAAAGAGTATCACAGCATTCTTTAACTTTAAACTTCACAGTTTGCTTGTGATCACAGAATGAGAACACATTCAGAATTCTGACTTTCACCTCATAATTCTAAACGTGATGCCTGAATTAAGATGGCAGGATGACATCACAGAATGAGATCAAGGTAGGAGACGATGTAAGAGAACGCTCCAACATTCAGTAAATCTCCTCCGTGGTGAATTATGACATCAAGAACCTTTGCTCCATCTGGTCGAGTGCATCAAGGTCATTCAACTTATTTTGCAACAATGCCAACCAACCATCGTAGGCGATACAATGGTCCGGTCCTTGAGAGCAACTGGAACCACACAGTGCACAGTTTCGATCACATGAACCTGCGTGGGCCTCTGCTCCGAGGAATTTATGGTTACGGTTTGGAAAAGCCGTCTCTTATACAGCAGAAAGCCATCGTACCCTGTATCGAGGGTTATGACGTGATCGCCCAGTCCCAGTCTGGCACTGGCAAAACTGCTGTATTTGCAATTTCAATTCTGCAGAAGATCGACCTGAGGCACCGGGCCACTCAGGCTCTGATTGTGGCCCCCACCAGGGAGCTGGCTCAGCAGATCCAGCAAGTGGTGCTGGCTCTGGGTGACTACATGGGCGTCACCTGCTATGCCTGCACTGGAGGCACCAGCATCCATCGAGAGGCCCAGAGGCTGAGGAACGAAGCCCCTCAGATCGTTGTGGGGACCCCCGGTCGAGTCCTGGATATGCTCAACCGGAGACATCTTTGTTCCAGGAGCATCAACATGTTCATCATGGACGAGGCTGACGAAATGCTCAGCCGGGGCTTCAAGGAGCAAATCTATGACATCTTTCAAGTCCTGCCAAGCAGAGCACAGGTGGTCCTCTTTTCTGCCACAATGCCGTCTGACGTGCTGGCAGTTACCAAGAAGTTCATGCGGGATCCTGTCAGGATCCTGGTGAAGACGGAGGAGCTGACCCTGGAGGGCATCCGCCAGTTTTATGTTGATGTCGAAAAGGAAGAGTGGAAGCTGGACACCCTCTTGGACCTGTATACATCCCTCACTATAACTCAGGCAATCATCTTCACCAACACTCGCAGGAAAGTCGAGTGGCTGACTCAGCAGATGGAGTCACGAGGATTCACCGTCTCTGCACTGCATGCAGAGATGGACCAGAGCCAGAGGGACGGGATTATGAGGGAGTTCCGCTCAGGATCCAGCAGGGTCCTGATCACAACGGACATTCTGGCCAGAGGCATCGATGTCCAGCAGGTGTCTTTGGTCATAAACTATGACCTCCCAACGAAGAAGGAGAGCTACCTCCACAGGATCGGTCGAGGAGGTCGGTTCGGACGAAGAGGAGCCGCCATCACCCTGGTGACCAATGAGAGCAGACGAGCCCTGAAGGACATTGAGACCTTCTACAGCACCACCGTTGAGGAGCTGCCCTCGGACATAAACCACCTGATGTAGAAGGGTCCAAGCATCGATCATCACCCCATCATTTTAGGGGGCGGACTGTGATTTCTTGATTGTGTGTGAATAAATGAAAATAAAGTACTTCTGTCTTTGGAAAAAAAAAACAAACAAACATATTTAAATAGTGTGCAAACTGTTGAATCACCTGTGTGAGCTCATAATGGTTTCTATGGGACTGTTCACCCTTTTCACAAATTAAAACGTGTTTCACATCTCACATGTCGATCCAAATAAATGCCCACATTACTCGCATATTTAAAGTTTACCAAAAAAAAAAAAAAAAAAAAAATCGAAATGGCAAGAGCCAGAATGCTAATGGCGGCTGTTACGTCGGTTATGTTCAATTCTTTTACTGTGATTTTTGTTTCTGTTCCATTTTAGGCTAAAAAAGTGTCCGAATTTCTCTCTCTTAGGTAATCATTTCAAAAAATGTCTCTTACTGTACTCATTTTTAACTCCCCCTCTCCCCCCCCCAGCTTTCTTGTTCAAACGTTTAACCATTAGCTTCCACTGCTAGCTTCATGTTATTCAAATGGTCTTTTCCAAAATGTGAAGGTCCAGTTTGTTCTTAATTTCGCTCATTATTCATACAAGACCAGTTGCAACAGCAACAAACTGTTGGAAAATTAAAAAAAAAAAAAAAAATCACTTGTCATGCTTCAAATAGCTGGATTTACAAATTAAAACATGGTAACAACAATCACTTTTGGTCCTTTTAAATGCAAGCACATTGTATATATATATATATATTTTTTGTAACTCTTTCTATAAAAACATTTTGCTTTTAAACCTGTAAGAGGAGCATGATTTATGTAGACGGAGCCAAACAGGAGTTAAGATTAAAGAGGGGTCGGGGGGCCTCCTGCTGCGTCCATTTTCTTCTTTCCTCCTCTGCTTTGGGAACCAATTGGGTTTCCAGATCTGCACAGCTCGACAGAGGTGTGTGTGTGTGTGTGTGTGTGTGTGTGTGTGTGTGTGTGTGTGTGTGTGCGTCCTGTCTCTCTAAATCCTACAGGGGCTCCGAGTCCCTGGACTCTCTTTAAAAACAAGTGTTTTCTCAAGACGCATCCAGACGTAAAGGCTGAGGCGGATGTCATTCAATCAAAGAGGGCCGACGGTTCTTCCAGGTGTTCAGAGCATTGAAGGACGGCAAATACTCCGTTTATTTTTCATCAAATGTATAAAACATGACAAGATGATATTAAATGTAAATGTCAAAAACAAAAAAAGGACCATAAACCAGGGATAAAATTAAACGAAGAGAAGACGATCCACGACCCGTCAGGGTTAATCAGAACCTCTCAATCACAGGACTTCCCCACCAGTTTATCTTCAGTTTTAATTTTGTCCCCGCAACTCTTCACTCCAACCACAGCGTAACATCTTGGTGACAGCAGGGGATCAAAGAGTTGGACGAGAGCAGCCAATGAATTCTCCTCCTGCAGAAACACACACACACACACACACACACACACACACACACACACAGTGCAGTGCAGTGAATAAAAAACACATGGATGTGAAAAAAAAAAATCATGCTTCTCCTCCCAGTTTTGATTTGTGACCTCTGGCACCGGCTGCTGGAAGATGTTCTTCTGCTGATTCCCCGGAGATGGAACATCTGTACAAATATTGTGCCAGGTGTTCGTGCATAAAACAAGTTCGTCTTCCGTGATGGTTAGCCGCCGTTACGTTAGAAGCGTACTTTAGATTAACCCTTGAAAGCTTATCTTCCTTCCTCTTGGACGCGGGCTAGCTAACCTTTTTCATTTCTAAATTTCTTGGAAATGTCACCTGAGGTTAATACGACGTTTTAGGAAACCACAATTGTGCGTACGAGTGGCAGTGACTGGGTTAAAGTTCAGAGGGGTTAACATCCGTAGTGATTAAAAACCTTTTTCTTTATATTTGTTAAAAATAACTTTTTTTTCCAGCCGTATCTTGATAACAGCTGACTTTGTTCTTTATGATTCTTAAAAATATGATCGAAAAGATGCAAATGGTAAATATCAACCAAATCTGCCGTCTATACTGCATGTAATTTGGATCTATTCAATATCTTTTGTGTATTTTTACATCAATCTTTATGTTTTTTTTTTTATTTAAAAAAAACCCAAAAATGCGATAGCTGAGTAACATCGACGACACACAAGGGTTAAAATGTTTAAATTCGACTTTTAAGCCTAAAATGTTGTGGATGCAGTTTTGGCAGGTCTTTAAAAAGAACTAAATAGTGAAGTAAACATCTTGATTCATATTTTCTTTGAATTAAAATGGCATTTACTTCAGGGTGATGAGTGTTGTTGTTTTGTTTTTTTGTTTTTTTTTTAAAAAAAGACTCATTTGAATTTCTGCAACAAATTTGGATTATTTTGGGTTCTCACATGAGAAAATACCCCTACCTTCTTGCGCTGGACTGCAGTTCATATTAAATTAGTAGATTCTAATGATATTAAATGCATCTTCAGGGTGTAGAAACTGTACAACAGAACATTCTGACCTCCGATAATTCAAAAACACAGTATTTATATGAATCATCGCTGCTTTTATGATCATTTTTTCTTACTTCTACCTGGTGATAACGTCAGACATGTTGGAACTACAATTCCCATGAACGCTGTACAGATGAAGCTCCCTCCGCTCAGTTTTGTTGTTGTTGTTGTTCTCTTGTAGATTTCTTGGACGAGTTCTCGTCCTCGATCGCCATCAAAGTCAGACTATATTCTGTTTGTTGATGTTTTTATGAGTTACAACCCAAAGGCGGAGGACTCGGCTATGAACGCTTCGCTCCAGGCCGAAAAAAAATCCCCTGAAATTATTTGTCGCCATAAAGACAAACAATATTTTCTTGAATGCATCCTTTGACCTTTAGGGACAGTTGTTGGTAAAAAAAATAAAAAATAAAAAGTGCATTGTTGCATGGCAACCACACTTAGCAGGATGTTTTCTGGATCGTTGTGTTTCTTATCATCACATGGATCACATTCACTCACACACACACAAACACACACACATCCATCACCTCATTTACTCCTCCTCAGGGAAGATATCTCTCGCTCTCCCTCTCTCTCTCTTTTTCTCTCTCTTTGTTTGATTACGTGACCTTATAAGGGAAGTCCATGTGACACACAATCGTCACTGCAACTTCAAAAGCTTTGGGCTCCTACGAATCTCATCACAACGACTGGAAACAAAAAGGAAAGCTTGTTATGTTTGGCAGCAGGTGTGCCGAGCCTTAAATCTAAAAGCTGGTTTTCAGATTTCGTTTCTCCAGGTTTCGCTTTTTGTCATCTGGGAGGAACATTTTATATTCTAATCAGGGAAGTAAAGATGTGAGACGGGAAACAGAGCCCGCGCGTCACACGGACGCTGGACAAAATCGCTGTTATTGTGCAGTGCTTCCATACCTCCACGAGAGTCCCGACTCAAGATTCTTACCTGTTCTTTCAGGTAGCAAAGACGATCTAAGAGAATCAGGCCTTCGATGCAGGGAGCCAGACTCACTTTCAACTGGAAGACGGGGGGGGGGGGACTGTTACTTCCACACATTTTACCCATATTCATAGCAATAATCCACAAAAATTCTACAGCCTTGAATCCGTCTAAGTGATAAAGGAGGCGAAAAAGCACACGAGAGGAGAGATTCGCCAGTACAACAACGGCCGATATTTGCATGGTTATGGACTTCCCGTCTTCACATGAGATGAGATGCTAGCAGCTGATGTTTGCGACTTGTGAAAGGTGATTATGAAGGTTTTTACTGAAATGTGTATCGCTTTCAAATGTTTTGGCGGCACAAAAAAACGGTAGTAAATATCAGCAAATCCAAGGTACACGTTTAAAAAAACAGACCAAAATTGTTCTTGGCTAAATGATACATCTGTTACCAGTCAAGGCCCAGAAATTTCACGTTTGGTGCACGAGAGGATTTCGTTTCTTTTTACTTGAATTCTTGTGAAAACAGCTTTACTTTTGTATTTGGATAATAAGAAGACAAGAGCATCAAAACAAAAGTGAAAATGATAAAGGTCAGGTTTGTATTCAGGCTTGGACAATTCATGAACCATAAAACCACAAAATTTAAGTTTAGCGTCGCTGATCAAGTCAGAATTCCATGAAAAAAAAAAACCAGCATTTTAAAAGGTTTTTGCTTGCCATCTGGCGAGAAGACGCAACAAAACACGAGTTCAGGTTTTGTTAAAATCAGCATCGTGCCGTTGTTGTTCCGGCCTTCGTCTGACCCGTCTCATAAAACTGAAGCAGCAGTCGTTCTCGCTCCTGTTTTCAGACAAACTGACAGATAAAAACCTGTGTAGGCCAATTCTTTACTGATCAGAAATCAGCCAAGGACGAAGAAATATGACCCAAAGAAAAAAATCCTATAAATTCCCGTCCTTAGGAACCCAGACTTGAGGATTTTTAGATTTCTTCCACCAGTAAAAACAGCGACAGGATGACTTTGGTTGCGAATGTGCGTCTGGGCTACTACATCTCGTGTATCTAAACGTCTCAATCGCTATCGATAATGTGCGCTTCTCTCGCAAACTGGCCCTTTAATTGACCTTTACCCTTCCAATACCCCCCCCCCCCCCCCCCAGAAAAACGCATTTTACTGTTTAATGTCATGAAGACAAATTAGCGATGGTGGTTGACGCTACAATTAGTTGCGAATGCTGCTTTCCTTCCCATCCTGTATAATCATCTGTGTATTACTTCCCTGCAGACTGTAATGATCTCATTTAATGGTCTGCAAATTTATTGGCATTATGTGTCCCATTTTACAGGAATGAAAATGTTTTCGACCGGTCTTTTTTTTAAAGAGGCTGTTGTGTGTAAAAAGACAGGAAGGAAGAAAAAAAAACAGCGCGAGGACCCCATCCAACACAGCGAGGACTCACCATGTTAAAGGCACGCATCTCGTCCCGTCGTGGCCCGTATGAGTCGTGGTACTGTTGGATGTCAGCGTCACTGAGCTGGAGAGGATGATGTCACGGGCGTCGGCCGTTAAAAAAAGAAAAGAGGGAAAAAAAAAAGAAAAGAGAAGAAGGCGTTTAGAATGTGAATAAAGGAACGAAAGGGAGGATGAAAGGAGGCAAATTGATGTAACAGAGGGAGGAAGAAAATTATGGCTTTTTGAGTTGTGAGCAACAAAACGCAGACAGATATACGTCATCTTTATGTCCTGTGGTTGTCAAGGGTAACCAAACTCATAGCCTGGTAACTTCCTCGTGGTAAACACTTCCAGAATCTTTATGATAATTTTTCATTCATGTCTAAGACAATGGAAATGTCTCGTAATGCTGCTTCTTTGGGTGGGTGGGTTGTTTTCTTCCCCGTGACCTCTGGTGTATTTGACCTTGGAGTCGTCCAGTTCCAGCCTGCGTAGAGCCCGACGAACGTAATCCACAAATGATTGAGCCTTGGAGTAAACGTTCCCCACTCGCTGGTCACTGTCAACAAAAGACACACGCGGAAAAAATAACTAGTTTACTACGCGATCGTCTCAGAACCAGCTCAGGAAACAAGCGACTTCACTTCCTGTTTGTTCTCTCTCTGTTTTTTTTTTTTAACCGTCCCAATGAATTTATCACTTGGAAAAAAAAAACTGAGAAAAGTCCAAATTTCAAGGCAACTCACTGGGATGGACAGACGGTTAGTAAGGAAGTCCTTTTTGGAATTCTTGATATTTAAAACTTTATTTGAATTAAAACTTTTACTTGTCAAAGCTGCTTTTTTTTTTTTTTTTAATTTTTAAGTTTGACTTGGGACTCAAAATTTAAAAAAAAAAATCTATTGCAGTACATTTTTAAAGTGTATTAAAATATTTAAAGAAGAAATAGTTCATTTCTAAGAAGTACTACTACGAACTCTTGGGTTATTTTTACTGACTTTGAACTTTTTAGTTCGCTGGCATACAGTCATGAGATACTTTGGGTTGTTTTTTTTTTTAAACAGGGTCAGGATTATCAGCCATATGTTTAAACTCCAGCATGGAGACCAGTCGGTTGCTCTTCCACTGGTCACTCATCTTCAAACTCTCTAGCCTTAGTGACCCTACCAGCGATTTAACCCTGAAAATAACACACGCAGATGTAGGGAAGCAGTTCAGACACTCAAATCCAGTTTGCTTTATGTGAGAAAAGTGTGAAAAATGTCCAAATACCAGTTATCTTGAATATAAAATCATATTAATAAGAAGAGAACGGCAACTGTTGCTTAAAACAGCAATATTTGAGATGCTGCATTGACTCTTCTGGTAAATAATCGCATCATCCGCTGATTCTCTTGGTGGAAACCGTCTGCTGAGCCCCTGATCTTTTCTTTGTAAACATCTTAACGGCAACTAGACAAACTAAACCAAAGTCTACGACAAGTATTTGCTCTGAAGCAAAACATTTCCACCACAAAAACCAGCAGTAATTACGACGGCTCATGAAAAATGTGGGGGTTGGTGCCTTCACCCTCATGGAGCACACTTCTCTAAATAGTTGATTTCATGCTCAGCGATGGAAAAGGTTCCTCGCTGAAGATGTAAGAGGATCGTCTTCTACCTTTTAAAGGAGCTGTAATGGTCCCTCAGTATAACGTGCAGGACTGCCCTGTAGAACAGTGACTCCATCTGAATCTGCCAACAAGAACGATAGGTTGTTGTTTTTTTTTCAATCAGCGTCACGCACTTCTTCACACGTTAAAACACTTCATTCGCGCACGCGTACGGAAGGGAGACAGATATTTCTGACGTGCAACGAGACGAGCGAGCAATCAAGTCTGTTTTGGGATTCAGATCTCAGTTTTCCAACATGTAATCAATCTTTCCGTGATTGCATTAATATTTATAAACATTCCATATTAATGGCTGCTGGTGTAGCGTATCAGCGTTGGCCCGCGGCTCCTCGGCTCTACATTTCAAACAAATACACTCAATCGCAGACTTAAAACAATATCAGAATTAATAGGCTGACTGCTGGAATGGGGCGAAGGAGATCTACAGTCAAGATAATACGGTGCTGAATGATTCTGAACATCCATATTTGAGGTTTGAAATGATTTGATGGATGTGTTAGTTACTTACCCCTTGGCCCAGCGAAACTCTCTCCAGAGCCTGTTTTTTTTTTTTTATTTTGATAGAAAGACAGCAAAGTGTAAAGGACCTGTGAGACAAATTACCGACCCTAGCTTAAGCTGATGTGAGAAAGATGCCCGACGTGGTTCAAACTCACCAAGCATGCCGACATTCTGGCGTTCCTGCCGCAGAAGCAGGAGTGGCGGCGGAGGTGTTGACTCAGAGGGAAACCAAACACACCTTGTGAACTCCCTGAGGGGAACACGCAAGGGTTAAATGGTCAGTAGGGTTGCGGAGTGAATGCCGGTGAACTTTGCTCCCTGGTACCTTTTGTGCTCTGGCCCTAATTAAAGCAACAAGCAGTGATGGGCAGGATGGCACACCCCCGCTCATGTTCGGTGTGTGGCTGCTCTGTGGAGCAATGATTTTTGGGGATTTTGCAACCATCCCTTCCTGTGTCCAGGTTGTTGTCTTCATATGATACACTGCTAGCGCCAACTGCTTCGTTTTCGCCTGAGCTTGTCGTGACGGGTGTTTATGTCTTCTGAGTTAGCTCCCGTCTTATTTCTAATGGTGGGGAAGATTATTTTGATATTAATGCTAGATATGCAAAGTACATCCCTGAAGCAGTCGTTGTGTTTGTTGTTTGACCAATCAGCAACAGTTTCTGAACCTTTGGGAAGCAAAACTCTGGAGCACTTCGAAGTATCTAGCGTGCAGGGAGCAAATGTAGTCCCTGTCTGGTTTCTCTCCTTCGTGAAGTTCTTGAGATCCTCAAGAGCTTTTTGATCACTTGCTGGATTAAAGATTCCATCTTAGATCATCTAAACATGTAAGCTTGAATGAATCCTGATTTTCTTTGTACTCCTTAATTGCTGAGTGAGGAAAAACTACATGCAACACATCTTTCAGCGTTGCAGACCTTAGCTTGTGCGCGCACGCACTCCCAAAGAGGAGCCTGCCATCCGTTTCATGTCATCTCTGTGAGGGTCAGTGACTGAGGCCAGTGAATCCAGGGGGATACGCTCAAAGGAGGAAATAATAACACGTGCATTTGTGGCTGGTCAGACTCTTGAAAACTGTTCTGGACATGCTAACAAGGAAGCAATCGGGTTAGCGGCCCTTCTGACAGGCTTGCGTCCCAGAGACAGATAGAGTGGACGAGCCTTTCCTCTGTTTGAAGGGAACATTTACAGTACACACACAAGTGTTTATAGAAGCCAGCTCATTCTGGCCCCAGAGTTCACATCTCAAGTGCCCGGTGCCATTCAGAAAGACAAATATTTTTGATATCAGTGTGTGTGATCGGTCATGTACACTCACAAATATTTTTGTGATGAGACACGCTGGCTCCAGACCTTTGGCGCTCTTATATACTGACCTCTGAGACGTTGTTTCTGGATCCCACAGAGGACGTTAGAAATGAAATGAATGAAGCATTTAAAGTGTTTCCTAAATGAGCAGATCACATACATTTATAACTGCCTTTTATAATGAAGCTTTTCAGCTCTTTAGTGGTTAAGCTCCCTTTTAGGGTGAGGTGGGCCGCCGCAGGAGCTGGCCGACATCCCAGACTGTACTGTTAGGCCAACAGGGGGGGAGAGAGAGTGTGTGAGTTGATGCCTTTGTCCACTTCTTTTAAAAGACCGAGCTTTCTCTGGAGAGACATGCATGGAAAGGGTTGTTGGTGCAACCTTCCAATCATGATATCGTGTTCCGCTCCTGGCTGAGGCTGCAATCTGTGGATAGCGAGAGGATTCGACACTGATACAGAGACTACACACGTGGAGGATTTTATTCCTCGTAAACTGATGTATTAAGCAGGGGCGATATCGTTCTGTCCTGATTTTTTTTTTTCCCCCACTGTCAGTTTGAGGCAGAAGAAGCGTATGATGTACAGTTTCTTGTCATCTGACAGTCTGGCACCCGGGTGGTGCAGTGGACCTTTATGCTGCCGACCATCACAGGGATCGCTAGATTTGTTTCCCATGGTGCCTACGGCTCAGTTGGGTGTATAGCAAATTAGCTGTGAGACCCCGGTCGAACCCCTGTCTGTCAGGTGAAAAGAGGCAGTGGAAAGTGACAAAGGAAGTACGTAGTAGCCATGGTGCTCCCCCAATGTAAATTGCCAAAAAGGGACAAAAACGGGGAAAAAGAAAAAAGAAAAAAAAATTCTTTAAAAAGGCAGAACTGAGAAAGACACACGTAAAGAGTTGTTGGTATAACCTTTCCATCATGAGATCGCTTTCCGTTCTCGGCTGGATCTGGGATTTGTTGCTGATGACACAAGGTTGACGGGTCACGCTGCTAACAAGATGACGCAAGTTTGAGAGCGTGGAACAGTCTTACTGATCCACGGACACTAAACTCACGGCAGGGAGACACGCGCCTCTTAATAAACTTGTGTATTAAGCAGGGATATCGCTCAGGCGGAAGATTCCGGCACTCAGGTGATGCAGTGGTCTACTGCCTTGCGGCGGTGAAGATTCCTCGCCGTCAGGTAAAAAAGATTCAGCTGATAACTCCACGTGTGTCAGAGGATGCATGCGGTGGTCTCCAGTGCTGACATGGTAGAGGGGCAAATTGGCAATTATGGGAAAAAAAATAGCAGAAAAGAGCAAAAAGTAGATCCAAGAAAAAGAAGAAAAGAAAAAGATGGAAAAAGACACCCATGAAAAGGGCTGCTGGTACAACCCGCGTGTTTTTAATCAAGATATCACTTTCCGCTCTTGGCTAAAGATGCGATCGGCCACGATGACGCGCGGGTCACACCGCTAACAAGAGATGTAACAATATTGCTGTGCAGAGGCTGCAGTCACAGCAGGAGGACACGTGTGGAGGATTTTATCCCTCATAAACTGATGGGGATGACATCACTCAGTCCTGATTTTTGGCATTGTCAGGTGGAGGCCGTGGAAGCCGATGACGTACATCTGCTTTAATGTGGCGGTGTGGGACGTCTAAATTACAGCAAAGTGCCGTAGTACACACAAGCTATAGAATCACTATCAACTGATTCTCCTTTAAATTAAAAAGGTTAAAAAAAAAAAGAGCATTAAACAGTCCTCCTAAATCCATTAATCCCCTCTAATGGCTCTGACAGCGGCTCTCTGAACTGAACTTGATCTCCAGAGAAGAAACTTTGCCAAGTCTCTCAGCAGAACATTTGATTTGTTTACTAAAACATATGAATTTAAGTGTTTATGCGGCTTCGCGTGGCAAGATTGTATTTCATTTCAGATTGGATGAGAGTGATGAGGTGGACCCCGCAGGTGTCCGACGTAGAAGACTGGACGCGTGCCAATGACAGGGAGAGAAAGACTGCCGGTATAACAGAAACCACATGTTCGCGTTTGTGCGTCCACTCGTCTGTCAGGGTTTTACAATACACAGATACACAACAGTGAAACGTTAATCTGTGCCTGGCTGTGATCTCTATCTATGTGTGTCATCAAATGTGTGTGTGAGAGTGTGTGTGTGTGTGTGTGTGTGTGTGGTTACCCTGTAGAGCGGGGTCAAACTCCTCAGACAGCTGGTGATAGCAGCAACCCACGCTGCAGACTGCGGCCAGCTCCGGTTTAGCCACAAACATCCTGAGGGTGCTGGGAGCCAGGTCGCCACATGTGTGCAGACCAACCATGACCGCATTCTGGAATTCAGAGAAGGCACGCAGGGAAAGCGGAGCAAAGTAAGGCTTGGAGATCGATGGTAAACTTTATTGATGATGATGTGCTGCAGCTTTGGCACAGCAACAACATCCCACACTCGCTCCAGTAATGTGAACTCCAGCTGCTCCGACAGACCTGTAATTTCAGGAGTTGCTGTGGGAATCGCTTCTATACGTCTGCTCTCCTATCTGCACCACCCTGACACACAGCAAATCTATTCTCAACATTCACTTTTGGCTTTAATGCCTCTGTGCCGGCGTCAGCCGTGGGCCAAAGGGACTGTTTCTCGGCTGTCCGTCTTGCACTCTCAGGAGTACCTTCAGAGAATGTCCTCAGATGTGGCACAAAAGTCCACTGGGACTCAAGTAAAAAGGCTCGAGTTGGTCGAAGGTCAGTGCCCCCTCACGTCTACCTGATATCTGCCTCGTTACCAAGAAGGCAATACCTCAGCCCCACGTTCAAGGAATTTCCACAAATTGGACCAAATATCCCCCGGGACCCGAGGGTGAAGTGAAAAGAGTTTGGCGTGTCCAGGTCACTTCACGTCAATGTGATATCTCAGGAACGTCTTGAGGATCTCTCCTCAAATCTGACGTAAACGTCCCCTTGGACTTGAGGATGAACTAAGAAGAGTCTGGTGGTCAAAGGTCAAGGTCAAGGTCAATGTCGCTTCGTCTGAAACTCATACCTCTGGAATGCCTTGAGGGAAGGTCAAAGGTAAAAGAAGTAAAACGCTATAATGTATTTCTATTATTAGCTTTTAATTGCTCACCTCCAGCTCATTGATGAGTTCCTGGAGTTCGGTTTCTGCGGTAACGTAAGATGTGAGGGGTGAAAACACAGCGTGGGCGCTGCTGGTACGATTGCGAGCTTTCCTCTCCAGGTTCTCCTTCTTTCTCCTCTGTCTCTCCTCATCAGTCAGCGTGACGGGGGAAACTCTGGAAGTCTGTATCACATCCACTGACAGGGCACTCAGGAAGAGCTCCTCCGTCTCTGTGTTTAGCTTTGAATGCCTTTCCACCTCAAGGTCAGTACCAGAAGAATCCCTTGGCACTGGCACCCTCTCCTCCTTTTCCTCAGTGCCAAATAATGCATCATCGTGTGCATCTACTCCCGCCTGTGTTACTGCGAACTCCTCCTGGTGTGTTTCTGCAGCCCCTCCCTGCGCCCTAACGGTTTTCTTGTGTTTCTGGTACGCCTTGGAGAACTTCTTCAGCTTCCTGTTCCTCTCCTGAGCTCCATGGGTGTTGGTGCTGGATGAGTCTATCCCGTAGACCCGGAGGCCGTACTGCAGAGACAAGAAGGAGCTCAGGTAGCCCTTCCCGGAGCCCACGTCTATCACCTACACGAAAGAGACGAATCAAAAGTTTCAATTAAATCCAATACCAGCCAACAAAGACTCCATTTCTAGATTCATTGAGTCATTCTAACACAGACGTTCAAAACAACTTGATAAAAGTTACCTGTTTGACTCCACGGTGTCTGGCCAGACAAGCCACCACCTCAGACATGGACTGGACCTCGTGGGATTTCTTAGAGTTCATAAACTCATCAGGCTCAAATTCACCTTGGTTAGACAAAACAAAAGTACGCACGAAGGAAGGTTACGGAAGCCGAATCACTCCAGAGCCGGAATTTTCAGGAGGTATTCCCCCGCCGTCATGACGAAACTATTTGTTTCGGTCGTCTGCTCTTCCCTACCTATCTGCGCTGGAGAAGCGCACGACTCCGAGGTGTTTTGTCTGAGGGCCTTCAGGAGCTCATCCCTGCTCATACACACTCTTAGGCTGGGAAGTGAGTGGGCCTTGGCCGACTGCAAAAGTTCGCAGGGATCAACCAGCCGGTTTGTATCACTGCAAAACCCAAACGTGGTCCTGGATTGCACTGTTTAGAGAGATTGACAAATAAAGTTAGGCAACACTGTGTTTTAGGTAAATAGCTTGTTTTTTTTTTGTTCTTAAGTGTTTAGCTTTCCGAGTAAAGAAAATCTAAACTTTACACACGAGTTTAGGTTGTTTAGATTTTAGTGCAAGAATTTGGGTGAAGTGTTCACCCGTGTCAGCAAAAGTACTTTAATGCGTGTTCCTTGTGGCATCCAGCCTGGATTTTATGCCATTAATGCAATACAAATGAAGTTAATGCATTTTTGTTAGTGGTGCTGTCAGGACTGAGGAATTATATTAGAGCTACACAAACAATGTCCCCGTTCTGCACTGTTAATGTGTTTTCCTTGGAACCATTTTAAACCAGATAAGTAGTTTGCGCATACAATGATGGCCTTGCGTTCTAAAAGAATACGTTAAAATCAAATTAAATCTGTTGATAATAATCTATAGATTGAGAACTGCTGTATACATGAATGTGATATTACCAGTATGTGTACGACTTCCTGCAGTATAGTTTTTTTCATATTTGTGTTTCCCTCTTATCTGACAGATAATTTTGTATACTTCACGACTGATTTCAAAGATGGCATTCATACTTTATTGTGCTAACAAACTCTTCTTTATCTTGTGTATAATGTTTTGACGAAGTTGAAAATTTTGAAGAAGATGGCGTGAATGGGGTGAAAAACAATCCAGGTTGCTGAAAATTAAGATTTTTTTTTTTTTAGTGCCATATCATTTAGATTATATTAAATTAAAAGAAAGTTTAACTATGAAAATGAGAGAGAAAAGTCTATAACCTGGCACTGAAAAAAAAATAGCATTAAACATTTTATCGTAATTATCTGTCATAATTTAATATATATAGTAATAATATAATAATTTAATAAACATATCTAAACCATTGAATACAACTGAAAATTCCTTCGAATGGGTGCAGTTATCTTCAGCTCAGCTTCAGACCTTTTCTTCTGCCCTCTGGCTCCCCCTGGTGGTCGCTTCTTGAGCTAAACGCTATCAGGACCTCCTCAGCTGACACGGCCATGAAGCGATTCCACACGTCGTGAGTGTAAAACTCCACCGTGTGAGCGTTTGCGATCCTCAGAGTTGTAGATAGGAAGAGTTTGACTTCATCTATCCGCCGCTGGATTTCTGAGAGGCTGTGAAAAGAGGAGTTCATGTTCAAAAAGCTTTTAGGAGCTGACCGGGACGAAACATGCTAGAAGTCCACAAAGCATAAACTCCAGGCATTAACAATAGAAAACAAACTCATCGATAGATGTATGCCGTATTAAAATGCTGTACTTGAAGTGATTTTTGATGGTGAGTGATTTTCTCTATAAGTTGAATATTTTCTCTCTGTCGAAAGAGCTGACCACACGATCTGTGGCGCTGACTCGGTGATTAAAATATCTCGCTGCTCCGCGCTCGATTTATTATGCCTTCAAACTCGCTCGTAACGTCATCTGCTCGCGTCCGCAATGAAGAGCACGCAGTTCGAGTCCACATGAGATACGTAAACAATTTCATTTCTGGCTAAGAAAAAAATAGGTGAAATGGCACCAACACATCAGAAAGTAGTGAAAAGAACTTTTAAAGGGAAAGAGGGTATCCGGGGGGAATCCAAACATGTTCCCGGGGGTGTTCAAAAGAAGAGGAAATGGATCCCAGAGCACAAAATCTTCCAAGGAAGCGTTAAAGAAGGTAAGTTGTGAAACGGAACAAAAGGTTAGCCTGTTGAAAAGTTACTGTAGTTTTTGAGAGACAGACGAATAATTGTGGGCATAAAATTGATTTGTTTTAATGTATAATACCCGTCAAGAACTTATTCTTTTTACTGACGTGGGGGTGCTTAGGTCACATGACACGGAAGCTGTTGAAAAAAGAAATTATTTAATTATGGTTGGCTGAAATCTATACAAAAATATTCTCAGGAAGTATAAAATGTGATGAGGAAAAAGAGGTGTTTCTTATGTTCCACTGTCGTATTGATATCTGGTAATGGTTTGGAGTCCCTGGGTCACATTAGATGGAAGGTATTAAAAAGAGAGGGAGGGGGGGGGAAAAAGCAAAATCTCTGTAAAAAATTATGTGTAAAAGCAATTTAATGGTTCTATTACCTGTTGAAGCTCACAAATTAGTGTGGAAATGGCAATTATAGATGCATTTTGAAGCGCTTGCACTTGTTCAATCTATCAGTTTGACTGTTTTTCCTTGTCTTGGCTCTTCCAGGTCAAGGGTTTGCTCTTAAGAGGAAGCAGAAAGTCCAGCATGAATACAACAAGCTGTTGCGGAAGGAGAAGAAGACCACAGTTTCCGCCGCACTGTACAAGGAGGACTACCCAGAGCACCTCAAACATCTGTACATGGCCGAAGCAGAGAGACTGAAAAACGAGGCCTGGTCGAACAGAGTGAACAGGAGTAAGTCGAGAATGAAAGAGCGGGAGAAGGTAGAGGATGATGCCGTTCCTGCTCGACGGACTGAAGCTCCAGAAGCCACCGGTCCATCTGAACCAACAGATTCTGACTCTGGGAAGCCTGAGTCAACAGGAGCAACAGAAACGTAAGACATGCTAATTGTTCTCATTATAAAGATCTCAAACATTCAAGGTACAGTCAGAGGAACCAGTGAAAAACAAAAAACACAAAATGAGACTAAAAACGTCCGGAACGCGATGTGGTATCCATCCCATTCTCGCCAACACCGTATCTCAGGAGTGTCTTTGGGGAATTTCATCAAATTTGGCACAAAGATCCACTGGGATTTGTGGATGAATTGAAAATATTTCAGCGGTCAAAAGTCAAGTGCCACTTTCCCCTCAAGTGTACATGATATTTGTCCCACGCCCATGAACGTAATATCTCAGGAACAAATTGAAGAAGTCCTTCAAAATTTGGCACAAACATCCACTGGGATTTGAGGATGAGATGATGATATTTCGGTGGTCACCAGGTAGCACAAACTCAATCCTGTGTGAACGTTGTTCCCGTCCAGTCTTCCGATGAGCAACCGCATGAAAAAAAAGATGGAGAAGAAGAAGACCTCGTACCAGAAGACAAAAGAGGAGTACGAGAAAATGAAAGAGAAGCGGAGAAAGAAGAAGGAGGTGACTTGTTTTCTTTTACCTATCAGTCATTAACGCTTGATGCTCTTCAAGTTGTTTGTTTGTTTTTTGGTCAATTTTGTATTGCAGTGCTACTCACAAGCGGCGCCCCCCTCTTTGTTGTTGTCGTTTTAATCTCAGGAGTACCTGAAGAACAAGCAGCAGAGAGAAGAAGCTATTCAAAAATACCAACAGAAAAAGATGGAGACCTTTCAGATGTTGAGCAAAAAAACCAAGAAAGGACAACCTAACCTGAATCTCCAAATGGAGTATTTGCTTCAGAAGATCCAGAAAACACAGCAGTGACTCGGACTCCAACCTTCCGGCGGTACCTCAACAGGCACGGAGCCGCTGTGGTCGCCGGGTTTCCTTCTTGAGCGTAGGCGAGTGTGGTTGTTTGCCTGGATGACTTTACATTGTAATTTTACAGTATTTTGTTCCAGAAAAATTGTGGCCGGTTTTACCACAAGATGGCATTGTAAGATATGAAGAGAAATAAGAATGCATGTTAAAGTCATCGCTCAGGTTTATTGTTTTGTTTTGTTTTTTGTGTCTTGGAAAATTAATTGTTCAGCTGGAAAGAAATGTTGTCATGTAACAGACAGTGTTTTATCATGATCAGGATGTCGGTGGTAAATCAGGCTCTGATTAAAAAAAGTTCAGGTTAATTCAGCCTGAGTGTTAAAGCATTGAGTTAATAACAGAACTGTTGGCGTTTGTATTATAATTCCAGATACTTTTAGTCTTAATCTCATAGTTCCAAACGACGTGCACATATTATAAACATGTAGCTGGCACGGAGAGAGACCTCCCCGCTGCCCCCTCCCTCACTGTGGGAGACTGAAAAGCCCCGGGGCCGCTTCCTCATGACATCACATGGTTGCAGAATGACTTGTTCAACATTGATCTGTGAAGCAAGACTTCCTAAACACAGAGCGAAACCGCCGCTCCGTTTATAAGGAGAGAAGTTCAAAGGCTTCACTTTCTGGATGGAATCACTTCTTTTTCTTTCATTGTCTTGAAAGGTAAGACTTCTCTTTCCTGTTTATTTAAAGATTTATAGTTTATTGGAAGGAATGTTGCTGGAGCACAGAAGCAGTTGTTGAGAAAGGCCCAAAAAGCCTCTTCTTTTTTTGGATATTAAATGTGACTATTTTTGGTTGTCACATTTTACCGGGGAGGGTAAAGTATTTGAGAGGGACTGAGGGATTTTATTAACGTTCGGCAAAGAGCAGCGTTTTAAATCAACAAAACGAACGTGCCCATCAGAAGTTGTCACACCTCATCTCTGCCTCTCTAAACGCTGCGTATTTAGACTCAGTACTTTGTTTGAGTCATGATGAAAACGAGGAAAGGGGGTGGGGGCTAGGGGTGTACATCTGAATTCATCTGCCTCCTGCAGTCTTGCAGGCATTACGCTGTCATGAGTTCTGCATGGCAGGGTATTAAGATAATCCTTTACACTGTGTTTACATACCTTTGTGAGTTGCTTGTTCCTGGCTTATTAGAAAAGGGAAGTGCCGAATGACTGCAGGCGCTGTTGCAAAATATTCTGATTAATTGTATAATCAGACATTTTCCAATAGTTTTCTGGAATATTTTACTGGTTTGTTGGTTCCTTCTTTTGTAGAAGTCTGCAACCGGTTTGGAAGTATGTTTGTAAACCACAAAGCTATCAGTGGGTTCATCATCTGATGCTACTTCCTGTCTCCGTCGTCATGGTGACGGTAAGCGCTCACAGCACTGGATACAGTGGCAAGTGATGATGTCTGATTCCACTCTGCTACTGAAGTTCTTGTACTGCTTAAGTCTACCTAAACAGCGCTCCGGACATGGAAGGGGAGGCGAACAGGGTGAACGGCTTAGTGATAAGCCCGGGACGCAGGGGCTCAGACTGGGGGCGCGTCGCCCTGCTGGACAAGACAAGGGAGTTCTTCCAGACGTGTGATGTGGAGGGAAAAGGCTTCATCACCCGCACCGATATGAGGGTTAGAGGAGGAAGCTGTGTGTGTGTGTGTGTGTGTGTGTGTGTGTGTGTGTGTGTGTGTGTGTGTGTGTGTGTGTGTGTGTGTGTGTGTGTGTGTGTGTGTGTGCGCGCGCGCTTAATCGGTTAACCAAGATGAAGAGCATTTTTGTAACACGACACAAGTTCTAAAATGTTTTAACAGGATCAATATTCCCATATTGGGATGTAGAGCTTGCAATATTATTTTTTAAATATATTTCATGGATTATTGTGCTGAATACTCTGATCTACAAAAATGGTCAATGTAAGACTAATATCAAGATTACTAGATTGCTTTTAAGTAGCTCTTGATGTACGGAAGCTGAGAATGGCCATTCCTGTTTTTAACGCTGTTATCTGATATCAAAGATATTTATTTCCTTGCGGGTTAATTTAGAATCCGATATTTGCGACTCCGGATAAACTAATTATCCTTTTCCTCGAAAAACAAAAAAACAACAACTAATTTTCTCCTCACTAAAAATCTCTTTAGCTTGAGAACCTGAAAGCGGAGTTAATGAAGCTCATTTCATCATGACGATTCATTGGTTTATGATCATATTGTTGTCATTACTATTATTATTTTCATTCGTAGGAGTGGAGGTGGTATTTCCAGCTTTTTTATAACTTTATTGTCAAGTGTCTTGCGGCATTCGTCAAGAAAAGAAGTGCTCAATGAAGGCACTATTATATTTTTGTTATTATTATGAGTAGTTGGAGTATTGCTAGTTTTTTCCTGTTGTGCTGTTATGATTATTATTTTATCTTGTTAGCTCAAGAAAAGAAACTTTATTTTTCCAAGATGGAATGTTAAATTAAACAACGACGAGAAATTTAATTTTAGTTAAAAGATAGCCGCTCTGAGCTCCCGTAGGAGCTGTCCTTTAGTGTCTAATTAACCTTTCGTTTCTTTCTTATGCGTGAAGAGGCTCTTGGCCTACTTGACGCACTGGTCACGGCGGCCGTGTCGCACCATTGATAGAAATGTTTATTCGTATAACTTCAGCTCACTGGCTCAGATGAGAATAACCCAGACAGGGACAATACACACGAGCCTCTCCACAGCACTCACAATATCTGGGCTGCGTGTTGTTAATTAACACTCAGGGCTCATCCTGGTTCTTGTTGTTTGCGTTGAGAGCTCAGAGAAGCAGCCAGTGTTTATTTCTATATGGGCAATGCAAATGCAGCACTCAGCATTGGTGTCATAGAGGATAAATGTTTTTATTCCAACTCCTAGCACGTGCGTCGTCGGCGTGTTTATGGCTGATAGCTGGTCCTGTGGAGGTCAGCTCGGCGCAGCAGCATCTGAAGGTCTCGTCTGTTTGTGTTTCTCCTGGCAGAGACTCCACAGAGAGCTGCCTCTGTCTGCCGAGGAGCTCGAGGATGTGTTCGACTCCCTGGACACAAACAGTGCAGGTTACCTCACACTGGAAGCCTTCTCATCTGGATTCAGTAGGTTTCCTGTTGTCTGATGTCGAAGTCTTGCATCATGTAGCCGCCCCTGATCAAACGTTGAAGCAGCTCTCCATTAAACCTCTCAGCAACGACACTCAAAAGTGCAATTTCAGTCAGACTCTGTTATTATTCTATTCGTTTTGTCTTTTGAAACCTATAATTTTCTTTAAATAAGAGTTCCATGTGGTCGTATCTTAGGTCAATTCCTTCACGGTCGGAGAATCTCAGTGACTGATGAGTACAACCAGGCCCCTGGGCCCGGCTTCAGGGCCAAGGAGGCCCTGTACCAGAGCCAGTGGGAAGCCAAGCTGTCAGGAGGGGAAGACGAGGAAGAGAGGCACTTCTCTATGCTGCTGGAGAGCCTGGGGGCCAGTAACGTGTTTGAAGAGTGAGTCTGATCATTGTGAACCTGCTCACGTTTTCCACCTCTGCCAGGGAGGTAATACTGTTTTCGGTTCTTATTCTAAAAAGGGTTCTTTTTAGAAATATTCATATAACACGACTGCGAGGCCGTGACGGCTTGATTAGATTTTAGAATAGACTGGAATACAGTTCATGATCTGATGACATCGATTTTAGAACTGGAAGTCCAGAATTATGAACATGAGGGTTCAAGAAGCAACATTTTGCCATTTTACCAACCTGAAATAAAGGAGAAGAGAGAATGTAGCTTCGTTCCCCTACCTTTATTTATTTGCGGCCACAAGATGCAACGTGTGCTCACAATTTGAAGAATTCATGGCCACAATACATTACTTGTACCCACAAATTGAATGATTTACAGCCATAACAAATAACTTGTCCAACACGCGGGTTCATGTGTGGCGTATAACAAGGATTTCCTGCTCCCGTGTTGTCATTAATTTGTGGGAACAAATTGACATAACTTGTTACCGCAATTTCATTAAATTGAGGCCGCAACATGTAATTTATTTCTACAATCTGAGTAATTTGTGGCCTTAAGATGCCGTGTTATCCCAGGCTTTGATTCATTGCCACAATTTGATCCATTCGTAAGAGAACAACTCATATTTTGTGGCTTCAAATTCCATCAAATTGTTGACCTTTGACCACCAAAATGGCTGCTGGTCATCCTTTAGTCTCAGTGGACCTTTTGAACTAAATTTGAAGAAATTCCCTCAAGGTATTCCTGAGTAACTGTGTTCATGTGACCTTGGCCTTTGACCACCAAAATCATTTCAGTTCATCCTCAAGTCCTCGTGCACTTTCTTTTTTTTTTTAATCGTATTTGAAGAAATTCCCTGTAGGCATTTCTGAGATATCGCGTTAAATAGATGGAAACAGATGGACCATGGGAGCTCATGTCTTGTGGTCACAAATGATTTAAACTGTTAGAACAAATTATTTATGTTGTGAAAACAAATTAATCAAAGCGTGAACAACTTAAATCTATATTTTCTTCGTTCTGTGGCCATTTGGGGACTCCTTACCCTGGACTGCTGTATTTCTCTCTGATACACTATGATCCCTACTTGATGAGGATATGAATTGATCTGAATCCTCGCCCTCTTTCTCCCGCCGTCGTTCTACCTGCAGCCCGGGTGAGGTGCGTACTCTGTGGGCAAAGCTCAGGAAGGATGAACCTCACCTCCTCTCTAACTTTGAAGAGTTCCTGGCCAGGGTCACCCACCAGATTAAAGAGGCCCACCAGGAGAAGAAAGAGATGGAGAGCGCGCTTCAGAGGTGGGGATGCCAATAATTCATTTTGACAAGGAAGGAAAAAAACATTCATGGATTGAAGAGCCACTACAGCAGCAAGAACTCAAGTAGATTGTGGATTAAAGGGGTTATATTTATCAGTTAGTGCCCACACTTAGACGTGCTTAAGTAGCGTGTTCTATGTAGCACATGAAGAAAACACTCTACTCTCTCATTAGCTGGAGGTGACATAATGGTGGGATTGTGTTTATATTAGCGCCCCTTGCTAGCACCCTGCAGCCTGGGAGTCTTCGCATGGATTTACATGTAATTCTCTATAGATTAAACTTTTATCCATGTCAAATGACCTCCAATCTGGAGGCAAACTCTGCAGTCCCACCACATGCTTCCTGGTAGGGCATTGATTGATGCTAGTTGTAGGGCTAGTATATCATGGTCAGCACATTTAATATGCAGAGCAGCATGTTTGTGTTTGCAGATGTATGTGTGTGTGTGTGTGTCTACACAGAATGTTGTGTGTCCATGCTTGTAAATCACGATTACTGTCGTTTTCCCACGGTACTCCATGGTACCGGGTTCCAGCTTGTTATTCCTCAAGACTTCACTAATTGGCTGTTTTTGTTCTTAACAATTGTCAGAGGGAATGTAAATACCATGCAGTATGCTTTTGAAAATGAAGCCCCCCCCCCCCCGTGTGTGTGTGTGTGTGTGTGTGTGTGTGTGTGTGTTCATACATAATTACAGATAAAGAGAGAGTAATACAACCTTAAGCTCACCCTAGACAACAATGACTTTCTGTTCCAGGATATTATGGTGTGTGCGTTTCACCACGTTAGCATCACCTTGAGGACTGATAGTTCATGTTCTTGATCGTGACTCCTCTTGATCGCAGGAAGGCTGCAAATCATGACAGCGAGATCCGTTATTTATATGAAGAGATGGAGGCGCAGATCAAAAACGAGAAAGACAGGCTGCTACTAAAGGTACGATTCATGATCACCGTTTTTCAATGCTTAACTGATATTATGTGCTACTGCATAACTATTTAGCATCCTCCCCAGAGTCAGACATAAAGATAGATTCCCTTTTCTCTTCTGTGCATTCATAAGGAGCAGAGACCTGCTAACTGCTAGTTAGCTTAGCACAGTGAATGGTAGCAGATGGTAAGTGTTAGCATACTTCTATCAAAAGTCTTTAAAGAGATAATGTTCAGGATTTGTATTTGTCCAGAAGGTATCATTTTCTTCTTTTTCCTCTGAGGTGCGAAGTAAAATCACAACAACAGTCAGGAAAGTAGTTCCAAAGTGTATAAATCTCATTCTAGAATAGTCTTGTAATTTCATATTGTTATAACATCATTACATCATCAAGTGGACTTAATGCAAGCGTTGTATGTTTTGGAGAAAAGTGCATTTGATGACTTTTGACTAAGGTATGCTAACCCACCCCTCCACTACACATTGTGCTAAGCTAACTAGCGACCAGCTGGTCTCTGTGGTTCTCCCGGATGCACACGCAGACAAGAGAAGGGTATCTTATCGTCTTTTCTGGCTCTGTGGATGGCAAAAAAATATATATTTCCAAAAACTTGGGCATGTTCCTTTAACCCTGTGACCATTAAGCTTTCTTACTTTGGACTTTGCAGGATTCTGAGCGTCTTCAGTTGCACAGCCAAGACTTGGAGCACCAGCTAATTTCAAAGGAGAAGGAGCTGGAGCAGCTTTTCCAGAAACAGAAAAGGGTGCATTAATAAGTGCAGCATGTCTCATGACTTAAATTTAATCGGCGTAACATTCATTCTCAACACACTGAGATGTTCCCTTAGAAAGGATTGCCAAGATCAAGAACGAGCATCAGGCAACTCACAGTTTCTTGGTGTGATGATGACATCAGATAGATCGCATTTTTGTGCTTTGCAATACAAGTTAGAAACTAGAAACGCGGCATCGTGAGCGCGCGCCTCTGTGATGCGTGCACGTCACAGCGACCTTTGACCACAAGAACCACTTCAGGTGCTTTTTGAGCTTTCATGTTCATTTCCCCACTTCAAGCTTTTCAGTTCAGCCTCGAGTCCCAGTGGACATCTGTTGCAGATTTAGACGTTAATGTGAGGGGACAGTGACCTTGACCTTTGACCACGTCACTTGAACAATTTTGTGTGAGGCATTTCTGAGACATTGCATTAATAAGTATTGGACGGATATTGGGCGCATTTTAAGTGAGAAAGTCCTTGACCTTTGACCCAGAAAGCTTTTCAGTTCACCCTCGAGCCCCCGCAGCCAGTTGTACTATATTAGAAAAATCTCTCAAAGCATTCCTGCGATACTGTGTGAATATGAAGTGACAATGACCTTGACCTTTGACCACCAAAATCTAGTCTGGTCGTCCTTGAGTCCCAGTGGACGTTTGCACAGTGTTTGAAGACATTTCCTGGTCGACTCCCTGAGATATCACGTTCATGTCAGGTGACAGTTCCCTTGAACTTTGACCGCCAAAAAGTTTTTGTTCATCCTCGAGTCCCGGTGGACTTTTGGGCCAAATTTGAGGAAAGCATAATTAGAGGCATTATTTAATTAACATTTAAATCCTCTTCTCAATTGTGTTTACGTGTGAGAAGGAGTGCAGCCAGCGAGTGGTTAAGGGAGGGGATTTAAACAGCCGTCATATGCTTCCTTTCCCGCTGCAGATTTACTACAGTCGCCCCACGTCGGCGCATTTTCACTCCCCTGAATATTTCCCTCTCCAGTTAGAGCTCCAGTGCTGTGAGCTGAGCAGTGAGAAGCAGGAAAGCCACGTGGAGAACGTCAAATTGAAGATGACCAATGACGAGCTGTCCAGAGCGCTGGAGAGCACCAGTCAGGAGCTGGTGCTGGCCCAGGAGCAGCTGGCCATGCTGCAAGAGCAGGCTGCCCAGCTCCACCAGGAGAAAGAGATGTGGGTGTACACACTCGTTAGGATCTAATCTCATCAGGCATGTGCCAACACTGTAATGAAGATGTATTTTCTATCTCATCTCAGGGAAATGTATCGAGTCACTGAAGGGCTGCAGAGAGAGAAGCAAAGCCTCATGAAACAGCTCGACCTCCTCAGGTGCCGTCAGCACTTATCAAACCTGAACCCTGACCAGTTGTAGAAGTTCATCTTTTTTGGCTCTCTGGTGCAGCGCTAATGAGGAGCACCAGAGGATTTGCAAAAATCTGCTATCAACCATTCTTCTTTCCAACCCTTCCAGAGAAATGAACAAACATTTGAAGGACGAGCGAGACATTTGCTGCGGCGTTGTGAGTATTTCTCCATCGTTATCACGACTCGATCTAACCTCGTAGAAAGGTTGCGTAACATCTTCTTTTATTCAAATAAGCCTCGGACTTCACTCCGAAAAAAGCAGAAGCAGAGAGCGGGCTTGGCCGACTTATTGGACGACACCAGCCAGCCAGCTAAAAGGTGATTCATTAATCATCCAAATACTCCTCTTAGAACAAATCACCCTGTCAGATTCTTTCCTGTGTGAAAAGAGAAGACTCTCCACTTTGTGGGATGTGAAAAATCATGTTTTACAAGAGGAAAAACAGAGGATATCTGATTTTACAAGCTCACATTAATCAACTAAATTAACCTTTTAGTTTAGATGTGACTAAATTCAAATGGCGCACCGTCAATTTCTTTTATCGAGAAAAGGGTTGAGTGCTTTACCCTCCGATTTTCACCGGTATATCCTCTGTTTCTCCTCTGTTTCCAAAGAGCCTCACTGCTGGTGGATGGGTCCTACCAGTCTCTGGAGGCTTTGCCAATAGAGCACCTTCAAATCGTGTTTGTTGCTTCCTCCTCCTGTAGCGAGGATGACTCCTCCACCAGCACCGCCTCCAGCGCCCCGGCACAACAGTGCCCCGCAGTGAAGAAGACCTCCAGCCTCGTCAACGGTTACGACAACCCCGGCCCGCCCAAAGTTTCCAATGTGAAGACAAAAGCGAAAAAGGTGCCTGCCAAGATGGCGAGCACAAAGAGGACTCCGGGGAAAGACAGAGAACGAGCAAAGAAAATGGAGATGGAGAGGAAACCCGGGGTGGAGGAGGAGGTCTTGGATGCCCCTCCAGACGGGTGGCCTCTCCGTCGAGTCATTTCAATTGAAGAAGACCACTTGCCCCACCTTCTCCAAGGAGGGCCGCAACTGTTACTGCACCAACTCAGTGAGGAGGAAGACGAAGAGGAGAACGATGAAGCGCAGAGTGATACTGAATCGAGTGTCGTCATGGCTGCAGAGCTGCCCGCCACGCCTACCTCTAGTCGTATCCCTGTGCTGGCAGATGCGCCGCAGTCAAGGAAGTCCCGCTTTACTCACGCAAAAAAGACACCCGTGTCTCCGAGAGGTCAGCCTGTCGGGAAGGAGACTCAGCATGTGAGTGGCACGCGTAGTTTGCGTCTTGGTAGCAGCTCATTTACAGATTGTTGTTCTTATTTGTTTTATCTTCATTAAAAGGTAAGAGAAGCCGCATTGCTCGCCCCAGACCGCCTCTTTAAGGTGGTTCTGGTGGGCAACTCGAGCGTCGGCAAGACATCCCTGCTACGCTCCTTCTGCGAGGGTCATTTCCATCCGTCTACCACTGCAACTGTGGGTGAGAAGAAAGACATTGTATTGTTCTGGGCCAGTAGAATAGGGTGTGTTTGTGTGTGTTTTTTGGGTGCTGAAGATCAAAGGGCGATTTACAGTGGGATCACATGAAAGGGCTTGTTAAGTCACACTGGCTGTCCAAAAGCCCCAGCGCACATTGTACAGCAGATTATGTCACTTTTGATGAATTGTTCTCCTTGCTTTCATCTTTTCCAATCCTCACTCCAGCCTTCTTGTCAACTTTTGTCCTCCTTCTCTTCTTAAATGAAGCCCAGTCCACAGCAGGCTAAGCTACACCCCCTAGTGGCTGTTTAAAAAAAAAAAAAAGCCCAATTCCAAAAAATAACAAAGTCACAGATGTGATTAAATCTCAATCGGACAGGGAATTCGCCGCACGGAAAACGACTCATGCATCCTGGTTATGTCATGTTTGTTGATGTTTGTTGTGTCTTCATCAGGTATTGACTACAGTGTGAAGACATTAACCCTGGACAAAATGCAGATAGCGATGCAGCTTTGGGACACAGCAGGTCAAGAGAGGTGAGTGACCATTTATTTCCGTGTTCTCCAAAAAAAACAAAAAAGCCAGAAAAATTAAAATAATGAAATCAAATCAGTGTATCAAGTTATGCAGTTGTTGTTGTCATTTTCAATGTTTTGGCAGCAATTCGAATCACGTTAACCCTTTCATTGCCACAGGTACCGCAGCATAACCAAGCAGTTCTTTCGCAAGGCGGACGGTGTGGTGGTGATGTATGACGTCACAGTGTCGGAGAGCTTCAAGGCTGTGCGTCCCTGGCTCACCAATGTCCAGGTCTGTCCAGCGGTCCAAGGACGTCCTCAGCAAATACATCCGTAGAATAGAGTCGTAGGACTGTGCTGTAGTTATGAATTATGCAACCGTGGACCTATTGTTTTTATTTCACAGCTGTGATTTTGACAAATATTGTAATTATCGTTCCAAATCCAGACTTGAGGACTTTTGGAGAGTTCATACCTCTACCAAGACCAGTTCAGCCAAACCCAATGTAAAAAAAAAATACGTAATTTTTCACTTTATTCAATGAATCAGCCTCAAAATGTTATGTTTTTTCCTTTGGCTCACGCTACACGCTTGCACAAGTTTTGGTGAAATTCTGCTTCGTAGATTTTGCATATTTTGGCTAACAAAGACAAATAAATACTACAGAAGTCGACCCCTACAAGCTAACCTCTGGATATCTTGTCGTCCACTTGCTTTGTCAACTGGAATGACCTTTACTGCTATTTATGAATATTAATCTTAATGTTTTTGGGTTTTTTTTTTTGTTAGGATGCTGCAGGAGAAGGAATCCCTATCCTTCTGCTGGGCAATAAAATGGACATGGACAACGAGAGGGAGGTGTCCTTCAAAGAAGCTGAGCAACTTGCTTATGTAAGTTTCGATTAAAAAAACCAAATAAACATACATATATATACATATATACACATATATATATACATGTATATATGTATACATGTATATATGTATACATGTATATATATATACATGTATACATATATACACATATATATATATACATGTATGTATATATATATATATACATGTATATGTATATATATATATATATATACACATGTATATATATATATATACATGTGTATATATATATATATATACACGTGTATATATATATATATACATGTGTGTATATATATATACACACATATATATATATATATATATATATATATATATATATATATACATGTGTATATATATATACACATATATATATATATATATATATATATATATATACACATGTATATATATACACACACTTTCAAGTTTCCTGTCCAGCAGTTCACTAAGAATGCTCGTTCATATTCTGTGCTCAAAGCTGGTTTTGGGTTTTCTAAGTGTTTATTTCCTGTGCAGGAAAACAAGGTGATGTTCTTTGAGGTCAGCGCGTACACGGGGATGAATGTGACAGAGTCCCTGACGCACCTGGCCAGGTAAGGACATGGTCAGCCTGGATAATACTAATGGCTCCCAAGAGCAAAAACACACAGTAAGTAGAGTCAGCTTGTTTATTCTGACACCATCTCGCGCCCCCACCCCCACCCCTCCACCCTCCCTCTGTCGTTATTGTTACTCAGGGTGTTAATGGACCAAGAGGACAGGGTTAGAGACACAACGGTCATTCTCAGCGCTCAGCCCATAAAGAAGAAAGCCTGCTGCAAGTGAAGACACCCCTAATGGACAGACTAAATCACTTTTATACTCAATTTACCGAGTCCTAGGTCACTTTGGGACATTGCAGTGTTTGAAGACAACAGTGAAATCATTCTTGGACAAGAGGGTCGCCCGAGTGAATTCGACCGTCCAGGCTACAAGGAAGAGCTTTGTCCAAAGGTGAACATACAGAGCTGCACAATTTCTTGTAAATAATTCTGTTACTCGATCACTGTAGTGATGTCTTTAATTTAAAAAATATATATATTCTTGTTATTTTTCCAAAAAAAAAAAAAAAAAAATCATCAGCCAAAGGAAAAAAGATAGCTTTTCATAAATGGACATTAATTTCTGAGTCTGGTGTATACAACATTTGAAGTAATCGTTTTACAGTATTAACAAAAATCAACTAATTGTAATGAATCAAAATAACTGTTTCAAATGGAAATGATGTGGAGAAAAATGATTTAAATCTGATATTTTATTCATCAATATATATCTTTTTTTTGTCCTTTGTTCATCTGATGTCCAAAACAAAGTCGTAATGTGACGTATTGCATCTGTTACTGATCTGAGGTTGTGTTTTATTGTGGCACCAAAGTACACTTGCTCTGATTTATTCTTTACCGAACAAATAAATTAAATTACGTTTCACACCTCTCTGAAATCAACAAAGCAAAAAGTTTCACATGCAAAAGGCAAACCGAACCAAACCCCAAAGACATTAATTCCTGTGTTTGCTGTACAGTTATTCAGTACATGATAAATCTTTGACTAAAGTGGTGGATGACGGTGTTGGAACCCTCTCAACATCACATGGATCGATGCTTTTCATGTAGCTGCACTAACAATATAAGTACTTGTGAATTCAACTATTGTTCGAAACTCAAAACAACTAAAACCTCCGGAAAGAAAAAGGAAAAGAAAAAAAAAAATCAAGTTAATTTAGGATGTTACATTCAACAATGTGCCCAAGTCCATTAAGTTGTTAGAAGTGATAGCGCTATTGCTGTTACTGATGACATCACTTAGGCTGGATTGATGGCATCCAATTAGATGCGTGTGGTTGCTCCCACTGGCCAACTGGAATGCTTGTTGGAGAGCCCCCCCCCCCATCTCCAGGTGTGTCTAGAAGGGTTGAAGGTTGGTCCACACCTTGGCAATGGTTGTTATTCCTAACGCATCTTGTAGTCGTGGGAAATGGCAGCCTCACACAGTTGTCCTTTAAAGTCGAGCTCGAGGGTAAACTCAAGGTCACGCTGCAAGAGATACATCAATAACTGAGAGATGTACGGGCTGAAATACTCACTTTGAAGACGCTGTGAAATAAAGCACAACACTCTCTGTCTCTCTTTAAAGGTGTAGAGGAGGGGTTCTCAAAGTCTGGGGAACCCCAGCGGTCCTCTGACAGTTTCAGTTCTTTTTTAATTTAAATACTTACTGCTTAACCTTTTAAATATGTGTAATTTTAATGGTCAGAAATAAATTTTTGTTCCTAATTTTGTGACCCCCCCCCCCCCCCCCCCCCCCCGCTGTTTACCGACATGAAAACACTAGGAACTAAAAATCCGAGCTACAGGAAACAACGACAAGCAAAAATGTGAGCGGGAAAAAAAGAACTTGATTGTAAACTCTGAGATAAATGACTACATTCTAAACGTAAGCTGAGAGAAACATGAAGCTAACACAACAAAAAAACGACAAGCTTAATATAAGCTAACACAAATGAAAACTAAATTTATGCCAAAACATCAAATTAAAGTTGAAATAAAAAATAGAAGCTAAATTAAGCAAACGAAAGCTGGATGTAAGCTAAAAGGAGCAACTAGAAGCTTAATTTAAGCTAAAACAACAACCCTGAAGGCTTAAATAAAAAAAAATCTACTAGACCAAAATCGAAGCTAATCAAAACACCTAGAAGCTAAAAAGTTGGCTAAAAAAAATTGCTAGGCGCTACATAACTAAGCTAAAATGGAATCAAAACAACTAGAAACTAAAATGTGAGCTGCTAGAAACAACTGTGTTCATTAAGATTGTAAACAACAAGAAGCTAAAATTCACATTAATAAAAACAACTTTGTCTCCATGTGAACCGTAAACACTTACAAGCAAAAATGTAAACAACTTGAAGCTGAGATGTGAGCTAACAGAAACAACTGTGAGTTTGTGTTAAACCTTAACCACCAGAAGCTTCGAAAGTCAAAATCAAATCAGCTTTGTTTTTACAGCCCAAATCCCAGTTTTCCTCTGGGGGTTTATCAGTCTGCACAGTGGCATCAATCTAAGGGCTTCTAATGTCAAAATCACTTTTTTGGGGGAGTTTATGTCTTGATTGAAATGATCTCAGGGGTCCAGAACATGAAAACATTCGACAACCTCTGACTTAGCTTACCACGTTCTTCTCATTTGGTCTAACGGCAACACTGCCAAAGATCTCCTCTCCTTTCTTGACGGTTAAATAGTCCTCCAGGTAGAACACGGTCTGTTTCCAGTGAGTACTGGGAGCATCTGGAGCTGAGGGGGGGGATTAGGAGGAAGGGAGGAGGGAAGAATGTGAAAGAGAGGAAAAAATACAAACAGAACGGATTAGAAGTGAATGCAATTACCTACTGAACAGACTGTGGTGACATCTTAACATTGAAAACATTTAAGAGAGCATCACCAGGAGAACTCCCTCGGTGATGCTCAAGCCTCGGGCTCGACACGCCGAGCCAAACATAGAACCTCCTCTACACATCATTATGTAAGCGCCGGTTGAGTGTGTTCACATAAGCTTACGTAACAGCTTAGCTACTTTTCTACAATAGGCCTCCTCACTACCTTGTTACGGTAAGAAGCGCTTAGCTACTCCGCCGGTGCAAACACTCGGCTCATGTGACACCAGCAGAGTGTAGCCAAGAGCTAAGACGCTGGTGTTTAATGCCTTCGTTCCAGTTGGTTAACCGCTCCAAAAAAAACAAACCTTGCTAAATGATTCCGAGGGCTGTTTAGAAAGCTGGATGTTTCACGGCAGAGTCTGAAAACACTTTTTTTTTTTTTTTATAAACTTCTTCCTTATTTCTTCAAGTTCCCTGATGTTTTTTTTCCGCCTCCAGGATTCCTTCCTCATACATTTTTATGGGCACTAAAGTGGTTCAATGAAAACTGTCTGAACAAGTTGTGCGGATTGTCAAGACAAAAAAAAAGAAAGAGCCAGTGTTTCTCAAATTGAAATGTCGCTGTTTCGTCTGCCCTTATCATCTTTTCTCCTTTTTGAATTTTACTTGTTGAATCCCTGTCCCCTAAACTTTGTTTTTCTTGAGTTGACACTCTACGTGACTTTGAGGTGAGTGTGTGGACCGTTAACCGCTCCTCCTCCCGCCGTCGTTGAACCACCTCTTTCCGCGCTCGCCAGCGACAAAATTAAAATGTCACGGCACACAAAATCCATCGAGGCATGCAAGGGATATAAAGGGACTTGTAAAAATTAATTTTCTAAAATACTTGCAACAGGGTTTTACCACCAAAAAAAGAAAAAGAATTGAGTAAAGACTCTGGAAACAGGGCAAGGTTCTTCGGATTCTGTGGCGACGGGTTAAGAAAAATAGTACCCCACAGATCCGGTATATTCCCCTTGCTAAAATGCATGTCATCATGGGAAAACTATGGACGTGCATCTAAAAAAGACAAGCAGATTGGGACCTGCTAACATTTATCAGTGCTGTCTGACTCTGGCAAAAGCGTCCCATAAGAATACGACAGGTATCGATACATAGGCAGGCATATACACTTTTGTTGGGTGTGTTTTGTTTGGCTAGACGTGTAATTTGGATTAACCAGTGGTGCCGAAGGAGCCTCACCGGTAGAAAACCCAGTCTTCTTGTGACACTTGGTGAACTCGATGTTAAAATAGGTGACCAGGGCATGGACGTAATCGTTGCGCTGGATTTGCAGACAGAACGCAGAGGTGAAGGACAGGTCCTCTGGTTTCACAGTGTAGATGTCCACTTCCTGCGAAAATAAGAGTTCTTTTTAAACGTCCATTTTTGTGAGACCCAAAATCAGTTACACTGTCGTTTCAGAGTGTAGCGGCACAGGAATGAGTCCTAAAACCTGGAAATCAGTTAGCGTTGTTGAATGTCTAGGGCCCTCGTCACAAAGTCCAATTATTCTTTTGATTTTTTTTTTGTTAAACTTGTATTTTTTATGCTCATGCAAACTTTACGTTGGAGTCAATGTTGTCAATGCTGGAAGCCTTGCATTTGCGAGTGTTAGCAGACGCCATTTCTAAACCGCTAGCAGCTGTTGGTCTCTGTTAGCGAAACGAAGAAAAGGAAGTTTAGATGAGCAATAAAGTCACGTTTGTAGGGATTTTGCCAAAAAAATAACTTCCCGAATCCCACGCAAAGAATAGATGGGCTCAAGTACGCAACCGAAACGGACGAGAAGGTCTCAAAATGCACATCAGTTTAAAATCTGCTCATATGTGGTTTATAAAAACATGATTAATATGTAAAAAAATGTTCTGCAGAGAACCTTTAAATGGCTAAATTGAGAACTGGAATAAAACTTATTCTGTAACATAAATTAAGTCTTAACGTTTTAAGGGTCTTAAAAACGGTTGTTGCTAACAAGTCGCTAGCTGAGATTGCAGAAGTTGTTGCAAAGGTTTAAAAAAACAAAACAAAACAAAAAAACCTCCAAAAACCATAAAATTTGTGCTCATTTGTCAGTCGGACTTGGAGATTTGCTTTCAAAACAAGCCTCGGATGGTTTTGGAAATAATTCAAAAATCCGGTGTTAAAAATCTCATTGGGGTTTTTTTTTTTGTCGAGGGGACACATGGCGATGCTAACTTCCCGGTTAGCATCATTATCATCCCTGCAGCTTTCTATAGCCGCACAACATACAGAGCAACATGACACACACACACACACACACACACACAAGTTGTCACCCCCATGTGCCATTTTTCACACACATGCATGTATATGTAAGTCTGTCATGAATAATCACCATGATTATTGTGTGTTTGTGTGTGTGCGTGCGTGCGTGCGTGCGTGTGTGTGAGAAAGCCCACAGGTTGAATCACGGCTGTCGAACCAAGCCTGCTCACAGTACACATGTTGTGTGGGTGTCCTCCCTCAAGTCTAGTGTGTGTGTCGGTGTGAGCATAGCATCTGTGTGTGTGTGTGTGTGTGTGCGCTATATCAAGGACTGCTTTATGAATGTAGCAACACATTTAACTATCAAATTTTGTTAGCAGCCAGGTATCACACTGGTTCTAAAATAGAAACAGAGCGGGTGTTTCTCTGCTTCTCTGCTTTGTATTCAGATGATGCATTTAAGGGGTGTGTGCGTGTGTGTGTGTGTGTGTGGGGGGGGGGGGTTACACTGCAACCTGTTCATCTTGATCAGCTGATTGCTCTACAAATCACTTGGCCATGTGGCGTCAGCTTGACAGATTGTGATTTAACACTTCTGTCCTTTGCGATGATAACAGGCCAATATCATTTACAGCAACTGGGAGGAGGAGACAAAAAAGCCACTGTGTTTAATTTTAGCCTGCAAGGTATGAGTGACAGTTTGAATTAAGATGGGGTGAGGTGGCGGCCAGCGAGGGAGGGGTGGGGAGCTTTGTGGAGAGGGGGTGGTTGGGGGGGGGGGGGGGGAGCGAGTGATAAGCCCCGAATACAAAGAGATAGAGAGAACAAATTTCAGAGTTGCTTGTCAGCGAAGGGTAACCACCCTCTTATAAGTCACCTTCTTGACCACTAAAGGGAGTGCTTATCGGAGTGATGGAGAGTTCATTTCATTCCCACTGGTGACTCAAACCCTCTCTTGGGTGACATTTCACCATCTCTCTCTCTCTCTCTCTCTCTCTCTCTCTCTCTCCCTCACGGTGAAACACAGTAAAACCTCCTATTTTACTGTGAATCAGAGAATGTGTCAGAGAGAGAGGGAAAAAAAGGGAAGGGGGTTGAGAAGATGAGGCAAATAAAAACTATGAATATACCCTGTGTGTATATAAGAGAAATTTGAGGAGATTGGATACTCACTTCACAACATGATATGAAGTAGAGAAAAAGAACAAAATAGAAAAGGAGAAAGGGGACAAAAGAAAAAAAACCCCATCCAATCCCAGAATGCTCGTATCCTCCGCAAAACCACAGCTCGCGGACAAGCTTTTATGTACCAGAGAATAGCCTGAGCCAAAGAACGTGTGAAAGATCTGTCTTGGATTGTTGTTCAAAATTTGACAACACAGAAGATCTGCACCATGAAATCGTAGGATTTTTTAAGGGGTATTAAACAAATATGGCATAAAGATGTTTGAAATGCCTCCAGTTCTGCCCAGAAGTGTGCGATCAGTCCCTCCATGTGGTTTATTTGTGATGGATGTGAGCAAAAATGCTTGATTTTGATTTTGACTCAGAACCTGTGATACAATCTGCACACTTTTACGCCAGTTTTTAAACGCCAAAATCCCAGGAGTGGTTAGAAATGTTTAGTTTTCTCCTAAATCGCCACCTAATAAGAAAAGTCAAAGTTCCAAATGATCGAAATTCGACAACCTGTCGTGTTGTTGTCACACGACGCTGGTGAGAAATGCGGTTTTATCAAGAGGAGATAGGACACCACATTGTTGACCACATTTCCCATAATCCCACTTGTCTAACGGAGGTTTCTAACTGTAAATTAACAGTTATTTTACAAACAAACTTTTCAATTGGACCGCCGCGTTTTCAGTGGAGATATTGTTACATCAGAGAACAAATTCATATAAAAGAATCAGTCACCTTGATGAAGAGTCATGTGACCAGTTTGTAACGTTCATTGGCATTCAGTGGTTTCCCAAAACTTTTCCAGTAGTACCAGTGTCCACTCGTCTGGCTGGCGCTAGTCGTTAAGCTAAAGTGGTGGCAGCTGGGTAGGTTTCCACCAGGACAACAAATATCAGCCTCTTCTTGATGTCTTCTCTCTCCTTGATTCTCAACTGTTTTGTTTTTCTGTATTTCTTTTGCCTCTAAACGAGGGATCCTGGATTTTTTTTTTTTTTTTAGCTCATACCAGCGTGTTTGTGGATTTCTAAGCATACAGCTCGACAAAGAAATCGTAGCTAATACCAGACGATGCAGGCTTGGTAGTTTGTAAACTGGCGGAAGTTTTTTTGGATAGTTTTGCTGTTGTTTGTCGTTGGTGCCTAACATGGGGCGCTATTAGCTTAATGCTAAACGTACGTCGCCGGCCCTTCCTGCTTTCTGGAGTCCCAAAGATGTGATACAGAGGTGGAATATCTGAGGTCAAGACATCTATTTGTGAGTACCTGAAAGAACACAAAATACACTTTTTGGATGAAGTATTGCTGTACACAAATAATATATCACTTTTTATCACACACTGGTGTCGAAGCACGATCTAACAGCTGGCAAATTCAAGCGTTGTCATGAATCAGTATCCTGGAGGAACATCTAGCAGAGACTGTTAACGCGCTACAGTGCGTCCGCACACTCATTACATGTGTATTTGCACGCACACTCACCTTCAGGAGACAAGCGTTAGTGACCACCTGCTTAGGATCCACCACGTCCACCAGCGGCTCTTTGATGGCCACATTGCGGATGCAGCTCATATCAAACCCGTACACATTCTCCCACCCTGAGAACACACAGAAGTGAACATCTGAATTGTTCATACAAGTGCATGCACACATTTTTTTGTGTTTTTGCTTTGTTTTGTTTGTTTATTTTTTCAAAAAAACTTTTCTGAATTTTCCAACACTTGTTGCGCTCTGTTCCCGCTGTTCCTGCCAAGCTGTCAGCACACAAAGGTAGCAGAGAAAATAAAACAGAATGTTTAACCCTGCCAGGAGGAACAGGCCTGCACTCAAGCTGTCTTTCTGTCTATCCGAACCCTATGTGGAGAAAGACAAGCCCTCCTGAAAATAGACTCCAGCCTCCTCCACCACCTCCGCCATGTCTGGCAGCCTTTTAGCACAATTTCGGCTAGGAGGGAAGGAAGGGAAAAAAAAAAAAAAAACACAGAGCAGGCTTTCCCTCCCCCAGTCCCTCTGTCCCTCCATTCCACCTTTCTTTGACAAGGGGCCAAATACTACATGAGAAGGTGGAATATGCCACCGATGCAAACTAAAAATAAAGAGTGCGAGGGTTTTGGGTTGAGAGGGTTCTTTTGGGATTTCTGTGAAAAGTACGAGCCTTTCCCCGTAGGGCCTAGATATAATAGAACAGAGAAGGCCACCTGTGCAGTAGGGAGTTACTGACTCAGATTATGACTGGCACTTTTAATACCTGTGCCTTGATCTGGATCAGAAGGTTAAGCTCAACACTCCTGCTGTGTTTGCTATTTGAACACATAGTATGATTTTATTTTCCTAAGAGTGGAAAAATGTACCTGAGGATAAAGGCACCTATAAATATTCTCTTTCTAATATGGTGATTGCTTTATGAACGCTTTTTAATATGCATAAGTTGCTAACTTGCTTTGTCTTGTAGCAATGAGGCAGACAAGAGGATAGATATGTTAACTGCTAGTTAGCTTAGCACAATGAAAGGTAGTGGGTGGTAAGTGTTAGCATGCATCTGTCAAAAGTCATCAAACAAGGTTAAGGATTTTGGTTTGTCCCGAGGTAATATCATTTACACAGGCAGCCATGATTACCCCAGCTAGCAGGAAACATTCCCACATTATCTAACATTACAATAATTCCATGCTAATGTTTTAATCTAAAGGATGTTAATCTCTTCAAATAATGTTCCTGTAATCTGGAGCCTACACAATCACTTTGAGTGAACTGTATCCTGCATTTAGGAAGAATTTTCCAGAGACAAATTCAATATTTCCTTCCAAAAACAAATTCTAGCTTGGCAGTCGCGAGTCAAGATGTGAAAACAATTGTTGGGTTCTTATCAACTGAAGTTACAATATGGACTTTGAGGTGCTGCGTCAAATCACTGCTCTCAGTCAGGAAAGTAGTTCCTGTCTTATTCCTGAAATCATAATATCTGGTCATTTTAAATTATTTCATGATGAACGTTACGGAGAATCCTACTTGTATTAATGTAGAAGAGGACCATTTTGGTAAAGTGGATTTGATGACTTTTGAAAAGAGGCATGCTAACACTTCCCATCCACTACCATTCACTGCGCTAAGCTAACGAGCTCTTCCTGTCTCCTCTTTCAAAAAGAGTTGGTTCATAAAAATGTTGATTTTTTTTTTTTTTTTTTTTTTTTAAATGACTGTATCCAGTCATATGCCAGCCAAAATGTCTTTACGTCAACCTGGGAAACCAAAGGCCTCTAACACGTTTCAGCTCTTTTAGCTCACTGTTTTGATGCTGGTGTCTTTAATGATGGGAGTCAGACGCAGGGATCCGCCGCTGCACCAAACATCAGACAGATAGAGTCGATGGAGAACACGGCAGTGTGTTTAGCCGCTAAAGCGCCACACATTTCTCTCAGTTCTCATCGGCGCGGTTAGAAACCAAAATAGACCCAGAAGAAAGGGGGGGGGGAAATGAAGCGTGAATATTGGACACCAGAAAACACAAATGAATGTTGTTTTTCCAACACAGTTGCCATGTCAACTGCATGTGTTTGCAGCTTAATGTGCTGCCTATTTTAAAAAAAAACCAAAATTGTTACAGCTTATCAACATGTAAGGAAGCTTTGGAGCCATGCTCCTCTGTTTGTTTCCACTATTTACATGAACTCCTGATGTTTAGTGGTTATTAAACACTGCGATATAAGAGGTGGTGACAACTATGAAAGACACACGTCTAATCTACGACTTAATTCGCAAAAAAAAAAACCAAAATAAATCCACTTTAACCGACATTTTTAAATGTTTAAAGGGTGCTGAACTATCAGAAATCCAGCTAAAACCTTCTCTGTGTGAACAAAGTTGAAATAAAGGAGCAGCAGCGTTGCATAACAGAGTCCTGTTGTCAGCCATGTTTTGTTTTTTTCCTCCTTTAGGGGGGAAGAGTATTAGTTTCACAGTTTGAGCAATGATATTTTTAGATGGCTAGACTAAGCAAAGTACACTCATACAAATGTGTTATTGAATGCGGAGTTGTTGGAGGGAGAGAAAGCAAGGTATTGATCATCGGTCACCAGCGTCAACTGGCTATTAGTAACTGTTGGAATTGGCGTGCAGCTTCCTTGTCGTGTTAGGAATCGTGTCATGTGTCATCAGATTTTTACACCCTGCTCATGAACATGAAATGGGAGGTTGTGTTTTAGTTGCCGAGAAGGATTTAGGTGGGGTTTTTTCTCTTTTTAACAGGATTACGCAAAAATTATGAGGTCGATTTTTTTTTTTTTTTTTTTTTTTCCTCAACGTACTTGAAGGAGGATTGTAGCATGGGTTAAAAAAAAAAGAGCCCCCACCCCTATTTTTAGCCTCTGTTTTGGCTGAGGTCAACAAAGGTGGAAATATCGGAGCGCCCTCGGGTTTTATTCTGTTTCAAATGAATATTGGTCATCTCTGGCTTTCTTTTTTTAAAGTCACTTCTTTAAAAAAAAAAAAGATCTTAAATTTGGAGGATCTTTTTTCCGTTCTGTAGTGTTTGTATTTAAGTTCGTCATGGTTTTGGCGCAATTCGAATAAAACTGACTTAACTTTGACTCGCGGCGAATTTTGAGGGGGAATTTTAAAAATTAAAAAAAAGAGCAACATGCACCGAAATCGATGACCTCATCATGCCGGTGACAGATGTGACGAGGAAACGGTGATGGAATGAATAACTCACAATGAATCTTGAAGTCCTTGTACTGCCTGTCCTCTATGGCCACCACATACAGAGCAGCTCTGTCGGGGAACATTAAACCTCCAGGTTTCTGAATACAACAAGAAAAAAAGTTTCAAGTGTCAACACACGCGCGTTAAAAAAAAAAAAAATCCATCATCTTTGTTCACAAACCAGACATGTAATACTGTACAGGATCGACCGGTTCAAACCTGCGGCAGACTCATGCAAAAGGAGAGTGCGAGTAAATCCCCCTCCTTCATCAGTGTCTGCTGTGTTTATCAGTCCCAAGCCACACACACACACTCTCTATGCCCCAAACCTCTAGAAGCGTACCAGCCACTTGTCCCTGGCGAAGATGACCGTGTTGAGCATGGACTCGTAGAAGAGGCAGTAGCCCATCCACTCTGATATGATGATGTCCACCTTGTCCACGGGCAGCTCCACCTCCTCCACCTTTCCCTTGAAGATGGTGATGACTGAGCGTGTGGAAGAGCCACCAAAAGAGCAGGCACCCGATTACGTCACGGCAGGCTTGGTCACACAAATGCAAATCATCTGGACAGCGGTTCGCTTTTTTTGTTTTGTTTTTCTTTCTTTTTGGACAGCACTCGTTGCGTGTTGTAAATGAGCGCGGCCTTGTTACACAGCTCATCTCGCTCCTCGCTGTAACGACTGCATCTGCTTTGACTCGTTTTTCCGTTCTGGCCTCTTTGACTTCACGTCTGGAGGTAGAATGAGATTTAGAGTTCGCTGCTGAAGTCTCACCGTTGTAAAATGGATGGACTCGGATATTCGAAAGACCAGCTTTGTGTGTAATCAAGTAAATAGATCAAAATTGAAATATTCTTGAACTGCTTTATCAGCACAAATGCGTAGGGATGAGTCCTTAAACCCTGGTTGCCTTAAACCTATGTCGAATTTAAGGCAACCAGGTGGTCATGAAGACCCCAGAAGTTGTTGTGGACGTTAAAGAACGACATCAAAGTGAGGAAAAACTGCAAAGCTTAGTTGAAGTCGTGCGTGGTGATGTCATTCTCAGCTTGACGTTAGCGTTTTTCATCTCTAGCGACTGCCGTCACGCTCCAGAACAATGGCGCGAATTCAGAAGATTACATCGCATTTTCATAAAACTTGTTTGTGCGAAAAGCTTTAAAAAAAAATCTCATTTGCATTTTTGTCGAGGGATTCTATGGTAACGCTAACGTTCCGGTTGGCCTACAAAATGACATCATCGCCCGCAACGTTCAAGACAAATACTGCAATTGGACTGAATCTATGGTTTGTGGTATTTGGATAGATTTAAACCGGATTTACAGCTGAAATAGTTTAAATATAAGTGAAAAGCTATTTTCTAAGCCCATGGAAGAGGTTTTTTTTTTTTCAAAAGTATGCAGTACTTGAACTAATTGATTGTTTTTGTTTTTAGCTGTAAGTCTTGTAAATAAACACGTTTCCGCCGCTACTTATGATTCATGTACGCCTTCATTACACCGAGACATAATCGCCTGAGCCGTAAACATAAAAGATGAAACAAAACATTAAAAAAAACCAACCTCCCGACGTCAAAATATGCAGGTTATGAAACGCGCCATCTGCTGCTACAGCGCTCCATCTGTGGAGTTGAGGGTGGTGTTTTACAATGGTAATCAGCCCCACGAGGGAACTCTGATTGATGGGTTTTCTGACATTAGGGACGAGCTGCCAGTTCTAAGCATCACAACTGTGTCTAATACTGTCGCCAACAGTGGAAATATGCAGATTTCTTTTTTCCACGCTAGCCTCCGGCAGTCGAGACGGCGGGGGGGGGCAACTCGGGCTTACCGTTGTGAAGGTGATTTGACTTGATGATCTTCTCGGAATATTCCGATATGCTCGAACATTCGATCTGTGAGCGCAGAGGAAAAACGACAACATTAAGATAACTATCTAGATCATTTCTCTCCTCATTTATGAAGCATAGAGAGTATTCCCTTCTCCTCAGGTGGTGGTGGATGGGGGGGGGGGACCCCTTGCTGTCCAGGATAACCTTTGGGGTAATACTGAGATTTAATCAAACCTCGCTCATCCATCTCGTGTCTCTGGTTGCTCATCTCACACTCTGAGCTGCATGAATGCATCATTTATCCAAAAAAAAGTGTAAAACAACATATGAATCATACATAACTGTGGGGGCCAGTAATGCTGCTAATGTCTAACCTGTGACTTGCAACCCCGCTGTAAAGGGAGGAGCACGGGGGGGAGGGGGGGGTGGTGGTGGTGGAGAGAATCACCAAATTCTCAGAACACTTGACTCTTTTTTTTTTTAATTATCTTTTTCCTCATTAAGACTCAGAATACATAAACTGATACTCAGTATTTCGAGAGAAGACTAAAACCTAGCGGTGCTTTTCTCGCCGGTCATTGGGTGCAAACCATCCGTCTCACCCCGTACACGTGTTTGGCTCCGGCGTTGGCGGCGAACATGGAGAGGATCCCTGTGCCACTGCCGACATCCAAGACGATCTTATCCTTGAACACGTGCTTGTTATGGTACATGGCGTTCCGGTAGGTCAGCGTCCGGACCTCGTCTTTCAGCATCTCCTGTTCAATTAGAGAGTTCGTAACAATGGACCACCGACATACAAACCACTACAGAAGCTACACTGGACCAATACGGACCACCCTAAGGAGTACAACTTGTACTTTATACGTTCTTTTCAGCGATTGAACACGTGATTTTTTTTATTTTTTTTTTATATCTGAGACGGAAAAAGGCAGTATTTAGGCCAAAAAGCCTTTTGTGACAAACGCTGAGTTTCTGGAAATAGACAGGAGCACATCACAAAGCCTGAGGGAATCACCTGATACCCTCAGCCCATTCACACATCCCACTTTTCTCTCCTTGCTTTGCACTCTTTTAATCAGGGCACTTTTTTTTGTCTGCAAGTAAGACAAAAGCCTGACCCATATGCTAAATGTGGACAGGTGTGTGTGTGTATGTATCTAGGTGTGTGTATATACTGTGTGTGTGTGTGTGTGTGTGTGTGTATATATATATATGTATAAGAAAAAGGTTAAAATGTCCCTAAACCCTTCCACTAACAGATCAAGCTCATTAGAAAGAAGATTCTGCAGCTGTTCAACTGTAGATGAGGATTAAGTTGTTTGTTTTTTAAAAAAAATTAATTTATAGAAGGATGCAGCACGATGGTGCAGTGGTTAGTACTGTCCCCTCACAGCAAGACCGTTCAGGGTTGGAGCCCCAGCTGGAGCACGGGATCTTTCTGTGTGGAGTCTCCATGTTCTCCCTGTTCCTGTGTGGGTTCTCTCCGGTACTCCAGCTTCCTCCCTCAGTCCAAAGACATCAAGAGGGGACGAGGCTGATTGATACTCTAAGTTGATCGTAGGCGTGACTGTGAGTGTGAATGGTTGTCTGTCTCTATGTGTTGGACCCGTCCAGGGTGAACCCCGCCTCTCGCCCAAAAGCCGCTGGTACAGACTCCAGCCCCCCCCCCCCCGACCCTTAACAAGAATAAGCGGAAGAAAATGGATGGATGGATTTATAAAGGGGAATGGACCATCGCCTGGAAATGCATCTGGTGTCTTTAGTGTGAGTGGCTAATGGAAAAGACCCGTCCTTTGCCAGCTAATGCAGATAATTCTTCAAATTGATTTTTTTTTTTTCCTTTAACAATTCTCACAGAGAAAAGAGCAACATTCGGTCCCTGGTACACAAGAAGTTTTGCAAGACTAGATGTCAATATTTCCTCCAACTCGTGTCCGAGGATACCTGAATACCAGGTAGAAGCTCTGTCGACAGCGTGGGCCACATTTAGACAACGGCGCACCTGACTGGGCCATCCTGTGACATGCACGTCCATGTTTCTGGTAGGACCGTATTTAGAGCTACACGGCCGATGCGAATAGCTGACTAAAGTACGACTTGGAATCCCGCAATGCAGGACTTTCTTTTTTTTTCAAACCAACTCCAAAGCAACAAAACCTGTGAGAGTGTCCTCAGACTCCACGAGTGGATTGTTTAGAACGTCAAGGTCGTTTAAAATGATGAAATGTAAAAACTTTTGATTTTTCTTGTGTGGAATTATGCTTGAATATACTTGTGATAAAACGTGTAGAGACAGGGTTTGAAAATTGTCATTTAGTATCCAACTACTTCTTAGTTTCAGTTGAATCTCTTTAAAGACGAAGTATTTCATCTTATGTATGAATAAGGGTTTGTGTTGGCTTAAAATCTGAGTGCTGCATTCTTAAATTTAGGAATGCCATACTCCCGTCGTACATTTTTACTTTTTTTTTTTTTTTTTGATTTACACCAAACTATCTCATTGTCTGCACTACTCTTTTGTTGTTTTATCACCTATTTTCTCTTAAATTGAGCTTTTGGACACACACGCACTACATTTGGAAACAAATTCTTGCACTAGATGAGTACAAGGCTTAAAATATGATCTATATACCATTAACAACAAAACGAGCTGGATTGTGAGCAAAAATCTGACCGTAAATGGCAAGTTGAGAAGCGGTAAAGGAGGCTTCTTCCCTGAGCTGCCATTCTTACCTCGTGGATGCCAAAGTGAGCGTAGGAGTCAAAGTAGTAGTCACGTGACGTCATCTCCTCCGGGCTGATGAACTTGGCAATCTTGCCTCGACCGGGACAGGTGGCCAGGGACGCTACGTGAGGTGTATGGGGGGCGCATGGCACATGGTGGGTAGCAGGCACTGGTTTAGGCAGAGGGGAGGGCTGGGCAGACTGGGAGAGGGGGGAAGTGACAGGCTGTTGGCGCTGGTGCTGAGGAGAGAGGGGGAGAGAGAGAGAGAGAGAGACGTATCAGAATTAGGAAATTAAGAGTAAAAAAAAAGAGCAAAAATCATTTAAAAAAAATCAGATAACGAGGCTGTAAAATGTCCAAATTTGAGGGCAGAACGTTCCATTGAGGAGGTGCGGGGGTAACATCATGACACGGAGAACGACGAGTATGAAATGTCATTTCTGATGTACCGCTTAAGGTTGATGGAGCACATCTCAGTAGTCAAGGACAAACATGAGAGTTGTAATTGTTTTCTAGCTGGCAGGATACAATTATCCTTGGATTTTAATACATGTTAGATTTTTTTTTTTGTGAGTTAAATATTTAAAGACAATCTGCTGTCAAGCCAATTTTCCTCAGGGTTTCTATGACTCAGCAAGAAAAAGTCTGGGTGCCATTTAAAGTTTATTTCATGGCAGGATCGTCACCGGCGGATGACATTTAGGAGTACAGCGCTCGACGGATACTGCGTTTCTGAGGCCGATACGAGGGAGTAAAGAACATCCTGATTTCAGCCATGAAACTTTTTTTTTTTTTTTGTTCTCATTATGATCCCTTAAATGTGGTACGCAAACACTTTGTCAAGCAGGAGAGTTTAAAGTTTAAAAAAATACAGAATTTTAAGAAATCAGAGAGCCGATGCTAGATTTTTAGGGCTGATGCTGGTACTAATATTTGACACTTAAAATTAAAAAAATATATATATATATAAAATTGATATCAGCTGATAATAATTTTGCGATTATCCCTCAAATGCATAGTTTTAATGCAGTTTAAAAACAACCATCAATAAATGTCCCCGGGAGTTCCATCCATTCATCGTCATCTTCCGCTTATTCCTTACTAGTAAGGGTCGCGGGGGGCCTGGAGCCTATCCCAGCATCTACGGGCGAGAGGCGGGGTTCACCCTGGACAGATCACCAGTCCATCGCAGCCAGCATACAGAGACGAACAACCATTCACACTCACATTCACACCTACGGTCAATTTAGAGTGTCAATCAGCCTCGTCCCCAAATTGCATGACTTTGGACGGTGGGAGGAAGCTGGAGAACCAGAGAGAACCCACGCAGGCACGCCCCGGGAGTTCAATAACTGTAAATAGGGATGCGATAGTCATGAAATCCTGGATCGATGTTGATACCGATGTTTTCTTCGTGTTCATATTTGGTACCGCTTTTATGCTAGGCTAACACAAAATGGTCATAAAAACGATTTTACTGTTAAGTCTCTTCAAACCGGCAACATGCACACTGACCACTTACAGCGCATCTTGTTTGATGAATGAGGGCAAATATCGGCTGATTACACGGACATGGACGATATATTTTGTCCTTTTTTTTTGTCCTTTTTAAAAAAAAGTTCTAAAATCATGCATCCTTAAGAAAAAGTAGAGCAGAAGCCGATACCGATATGACAACGGCAGGTTCAACTGCACTATCGGCTGAACGATATATCGATCATAAGAGGCGGTAACCTGATGCCATTTTTTATTTTCTCAACTCTGATTGACTTCATTTCCCCATCACATCTCTTATATTTTTGCCTCTTCAGGAAAAGAGGGTGGGGTGGGGGGGGGGGGTAAAAAGGAGATTACAATCCTTATGAACGGGAGGATTTATGGCGCCACAACAGTTTTAGATGCAAGTTAAGAGTAAAGAGAGACAGATGCAGGGTCCGTTTCAGCACCAAGGACAGCGAAGAGAGAACCACGCATCCAAAAAAATGTGACCATCACCGCAAATCCTCGGAGTTCCAGCGATGCCAGCAGTTTACTTAAATCACCAACAGCTGCAGGACACACGGGAACACGCACGCCTGCTGTCAGAGCGCCGTATGCGGCTGAGAGCAACGAGGGTTTACAAAGGCAAAAAAAAAAAAAACAAACTGCAAACACGGCTTCGGATTCAATTCAAATGTGTTCTCACTAGAGAAATAAAAGCTGGAAGAGAGAGTCCCGGTGCTGCTTTTACCGGGTGCAGGACATCACAAGGTCCCTACCTCCGAGCTGTCCGCCTCCGCCATCTTCCGCCGTAGCAGCAAACAACGCGACGAATGCCCCAGTCCCATGAGAGCCGGCGAGATTTAGCCTACAACTCTTTTAAGTATACAGACTGTCTTAATTTAAAAAAATAGATAAAAAATTTCTATCACACAAGAAGCCACCGAATATGTGGCTTGAATTCATAAAAAGATGAAAGTCATACTAATAGACGTGCAGTTTCCTTAAATCCATTCCTCGGCAAAAGTTGTCAAATGTGTTTTGTCGCGGTGAAACGTCCGGCAATCCATAGTGTAACTGGGATACAGGTTGTTTAGGTGGGAGGACTCAGACCCGGAGGAGGCGACTATTGGTTAGAAAGCCTCGCTGCGACTGAAGGGGTTGCAGGTTCGATCCCAGATGAAGTCAGACAACCTACCGACAAACGGTACGGCCATCCTCGAGTTAACAAAACACCAACAGAGGAAATAAAACTTGTAATAAAAAGTGCACATCACATCAAAAAAAAAAAACCCCGGGGTAACACTGTGACACTGTGAGTCGCTATTCCAATCCTCTCGTCTTTCGTGTGGGTTTCCCGGGGAATGAAACTTGGTGACACCTCGGTGTCGGTCGGAATAAATTCTAGTCCAGGCAGAGACGTCTGCTCCTTGAATGCCTCCTGACACCAGCACAAGCAGCACTCCAGCGAATATCTGCAGCTTCTGGCTTACATAACAAAGGTGTAGCCTGTGTGTGTGTGTGTGTGTGCGTGTGTGTGTGTGTGTTTTAAATGAAATTACACTTCTGTGTCATTTTGACGACTAGTTCAATGTTTCCTCTTCTTTCCGAACCACTGAATCAGTGTTGTAACACAGAGGTATCAGTAAATGATGATTTCCATTCGATATATTCTATTTTGCATCTTGTGTTTCAAATGCATGGATTTTTAAATTACAAGTAGCCAAGATGTTCATGAAGTTTCCTCCAGGTACTGGAGAGAGAGCTCATCCTCAGCAATGGAACAGATGTCAGGTGACAGTGACCTTGACCTTTGACCACTACAATCTTATTTTCCTTCTTGAGTACAAAGTTGGATGTTTGTACCAAATCTGGAGAAATTACCTGTTGAGAATGTCCCAAAATATGAGGCGTGCACTGTTTTATATCAGTCAGGTTTAAAAAAGCAATTAAAAAATAAAGATTTTTTTTCTCTCTCTCTCTCTCTCTCTCTCTCTCTCTCTCTCTCTCTCTCTCTCTCTCTCTCTCTCTCTCTCTGAGAGAACGTTTGAGATGGGGCTGGAACCTCTGAACACGCCAGCCCCTTAGTGACATCACAACATGTTTCCCTTTGATCCGCTAAACCCAGAACACCAACTGTGTCACCGCTAATCGTGCTGCTGTCGTTCCTACACTTTACCACCTCAACACATTTCTGGAACTCTTGCAGAAAAACTCAAATTTTAAATTTAACTCATGTAGAGACTCTGAGAGCACATCTTTAATGCTGGAGGAGATGTATTTAAAAGAATAAAGCAAGATTCTGTAGATTAATTTAGAATGTAAGAGTTGTTTCGGACTTAATATGTAAATATATGATATTAAGTCCATGTTGAATCCTCACTTCCTGCTCCCTCACGTCATTCTGCATCAAATTAGGATTCAGTAAATCATTGCAAGGTGTTTGCTGCAAGAGAGAGAGAGAATAGAAATAGGCTCGTGTCCAATTAATAAAGATAAAACTCAACGGAACAGGCCAGGTTTTAGTCACAGTAATGGATGAGCTCCATCCGTGGTGCATAAGAACATCGTCCCACACATCGCACTCCATGAGACTGTGTATATCCACTCAATCTCACATGTACACACACACACACACACACACACACACCAGTGAGGGGGCAGGCGGGAGCACATAGGTAGGAGTCAGGAGTGAAGGCAGTGGGTAGATTACCATTGATTACTATTGACTGACTCGCTAACCTCTCAAAAGTTGATAACGCGTCAAAGGCATGACGGAATCAATCAATGAAAATATTCGTCTTGATGAATTCAAACCACGCGATATTGTTTCTATAGTGAGCACAACACTGGTCGCATTCATTTGGCCCATCCATTTTCTCTACCGCTTATCCTGTTGAGGGTCGTGTGTGTGTGTGTGTGTGTGTGTGTGTGTGTGTTGGGGGGGGGGGGAGCCTATCCCAGCTGCCTTGCTGTGTGGTGACACTGCTAACCACTGCACCGCCGTACCGCCCATCTATTAATACGACTAATACAGTTCACTGCTTTTGTCTCTTCCTGTGTGCAAAAATATAAGTCAAAGTAGAAATACAGCACGGTGGTTGTGTGTCTCTGGCATCTGTGCCAATCCCCTGACCTTTTGACCTCACAAACTTTCATACTTGATACCCAGCATATGTTTTTGCTAAGAGCAGAAATGCGGGTACAGCTTGTGTTTGAAATGTGCAGTGAAACAACAGAGTGTGAGTATTTGGAAACACACACACACGCAGCATGTACTTTCCTCTGCAAAAGAAATAGTGTTTTCTGTGTTTGTTTGTTCAGCCGTCAGCAGGGTAAACTACAATGCCTATTTCCACCAAACATGGTGAGGGGTGCAGTATCGAAGAGCGCGTTAAAATTTAGGGCAGATTGCTCATAGCTCCACCTGGTGGCAACAGGGAATTACATTTTTCTGTGGGATCATCTCTGATTTGATCCACCTAAAGAACTTAGCACAGTGTCAACGATTTTCTTCCTGCTGCGACACAACAGAATCCAAATATTTCCCATCAACCTCTCGCTCTGCAGAACCAACGGCAGCGTGAGTCCCCTCATCACTGCCTGTAGGTATTTTTTCCGGCTTGAGAATGAAAGCACCAGTGGTTAAAAACGTGGAATTCTTTCCATCCCTCCATTTTCTACCGCTTATCCTGTTAAGGGTCGCAGGGGGCTGGAGCCTATCCCAGCTGCCTTCAGACAAGAGGCAGGGTTCACTCTGGACAGGTCACCAGTCCATCACAGGGCCAACACATAGAGACAGACAACCATTCACACTCACAGCCACGCCTACGGTCAATTTAGAGTATCAATCAGCCTCGTCCCCTCTTGATGTCTTTGGACTGTGGGAGGAAGCTGGAGTACCAGAGAGAACCCACGCAGGAACAGGGAGAACATGCAGACTCACACAAGAAGACCCCGTGCTCCAGCCAGGGATCAAACCCGGAACCTTCTTGCTGTGAGGTGACAGTGCTAACCATTGCAGTACTGTGTCGCCCGGAATTCTTTCCAATTTGTAAATATTTTTGTATTTTAGACAGATACTGTAATATTTAAAAGTATTCGCTAGTCTATTCGACTCCATTTCCCTTGTGCTATCTTTGGTATTTGTGTCTTTTCATCTGTTGAAATGGTTTGATTCTACTTAAGTACATGAAAAATAATCTTAAAAACTCAAGAAATAATAATAATAATAATAAAAATATTAGCCATAACATCTCATTTGGAATCTTAAGGGAAGCTCTCGAAGAAGACGTCCCCGTATATCCCGAAGTCCCAAGGAGTACGAGAAGACAAACCTTCCCCAAAGGCAATTCAACAACTGCTTGTCCCCGTTTGACATCAGCGCTGATTCAGGAGACAAAAAGTGAATTGATTTCACCCAAATATGCCCCCCTCCCCAAAAAAAACCTCACGTCACTTCCCTGTCGCAGAGGAAAAACAGTGACAGCAGCAGCACAATCAGCAGACAGACAAGCAAATCCTCACGATTCACACACACACATCCTAAAACACTCCCTGTACTGCTTTGTCACTGGACACATTCACATGTGGCTTTAATATGTTTTTAATTGAGCCCCATAGCTAAAATAAACCGGCACTTTATTTCCTCTTGTGACAATTAATGAATTAATGAATGACCAATTAAGTTAAAAAAAAAGAAAGAAAAGACAAGAAATTTCTCTACCAGAGCCACATTCAGGTGCCCTTTTATCATACACTTTCTGAATTTAAAACCAAATTCCATTTGTTACGCACGCACGCGTGCACACAAAATCCAATTTGTTTTTCTCAAGTTGCGACTCCAGTTTCCATGAATAATCCATCTCATTTTTGATCCCAGGCTGCATAAAAGAAGACAACGTGGCCGGTGCGATGTCACACACTCCTCTGCTTCGGGTGCTTCATCTCGGTCACACCCAGGGTGTCAATCACACCCTAAACTCTACATTGTTCTTCTTTGCGGCACCGCAGATCAGCTGTTTGAATAAGTGTAGAGCTGCTGCGGATTAATACTAACACACAACATGCGGAGGAATATGAAGGAAGTTGTATGACCAAGCTACAACAGGGGGCAATTTGACGTCTTTAAAAAAAAACAAAAAAACAGGGGTATTGAATTGCCCGGCTGTGCGACGGCCTTCTCCATTTATCCTGCAACTATTTCTCCCTGAGTATTAAGCGAATTTTCAGGACAAAAAAAATTGCAATTAAAAGACTTTGAAAAACTGCCAGCTATTCTCACGGAACAATGGACAGAGAAGATCTGCAAAAAGAAACTGTGCTCAAATTAAACAAGAGAATTTGTGCAGAACCTTACATAAGCTTTCATCTACAGAGGAGGCAGCCGTCCTAACGTGCTCAATTAGGAACTGGAACCCTGCCTCCTGCAGCTGAGGGAGGTGGCTATGAATGTACTCCTGAAGAGACCTGGGTTTACATGGAGGGAGGCACTTATTTAGGTGGATAAAATCTGTGTGTGTGTGTGTGTGTGTGTGTGTCCACAGTCCACAGAGATACAATGGCGAGCTGCTGCGGTCTCTGCAGGAGGACGCATTGTCCCACATCTACATTAAAGTAAGACAGATGATGACCTCATACAACCCCGCTTAAAATTTTTTTTTTTTAAAAAAAAGGCTCAGCTCCACTTTTACAAAAAGAGAAGAAGAAGAAGCCCATGAGCCGTTGGCAAGTGTGGTCAGATGACGTATTTCTTATGTAAGTTTTGTATCTACTGTAAATCTGAAATCATCCTGCTGCATTTGTGACCAACCAGCATCTCTTAAAGGGACATTTCACTCAAAAAATATTTGATTCAGTCATTGCTTTAAACAGTAGGCATTTTACCCTTATATGATGTATTGCTGCAATAACTTTTCCTGTTAAAATCAAGCAGCGCACTCAGCTTCCATGAGCATAAGTATGAGTGGACAATGACTTTTTTTTGTTGGGTGAACTGTCCCTTTAAGACCTCATTCCATTATGCGGTTTCCAGGTGACCACAAGAGGTCAGGCACAACAAGCAAACTGACCCGAAGTTTCCTCCCTAGGAACCCGGCAGCAACAGTTTAGTAAAGTTTGGAAGTTGGACGAAAAGAATAAAAAAAGATCCTTCGCATGTTGATGTCATCCATACGAAAACTGAGGGTGAAACTGAAAGTAGGAGGAATGACTTGGACTCCTTTTCAAAGTGTAAAAAAAACAAAAAAAACACGTTTGATCTAAAAAAAAAAAAAAAAAAAATGCAATGACGCAATCCCTCCCGACTACATGACTACATGATCTCCCGGGGTAGTCAGGCGTCATTCTATTCATCTCAATTAAAGCACAAAATTCTTTCATCACTTGACGTTAATGTTTTCATTTACTCATTATTTTCACGTGTTCTGATCATTTCACTTTTTTTTTTTTATCGTTTGTGTGTGTGTGTGTGTATGTGTGTATGTGTGTGTGTGACATCTCCCAGCTGTCTAGTCTAACTCAACAGGCACGCATCCAAACACACGAATAGAAAGTGAAATTTTAATGAATGGAGGCCCTTTTTTCTGATTATTATTATTATTTTAATTATTCACTCATATTATTATGTTTGCTATCTCATTCCACTGGATTTGGATGCCCCCCCCCCCCCCCCCCCATATATATAGCACAGCAAGTGAGGTAATAAACCAACTCCAGCAGCAGAGGAGCACTAGCCAGGCATAGAAATGAGCTGGCACGGGAAGAAACCACATCTCTCTCTCTCTCTCTCTCTCTCTCTCTCTGCTCTGCCATGTTTCATCTGTGCGAATACGAGGAAAATAACACCCCTGAAATTTTGCACTCGCAGAATGTTAACAATAAACACACAAATTTTGATGACGTGCATTGACAGGCCTGCACTGGTTGTTTTAGGAGACCCACGCTGCAGAATTCTTCACCCTGCAGCATCGTATAATAATCCTCAGGATTATCAAATTACTCAAATGGGAAAATGGAAGCACATAAAGAGTCTGTTTTGGTCAAAGAGGAAGTCTAACGGTCACACAGAATTATAACTATATAGAGATGTCATCAAGCTCGTTCACTGGGCTGTCATAGGGGACAGGATGCTAATTATTGATGTCGTGATAATGGAAATTAAAGAAACGTTTAATGGTTTATTGCTTGTAGAAGGTTCAGCATTTTCCGTTTCGTATATACAGTATTTTAAAAATAAAAAATCAGGTGGCACGGTGGTGCAGTGGTCAGCACTGTCGCCTTACAGCAAGAAGGTTTCGGCTTCGAGCCCTGACTGGGGCAAGGGTTCTTCCTGTGTGGAGTCTGCATGTTCTCTCTGTTCCTGTGTGGGTTCTCTCTGGTACTCCAGCTTCCTCCAAAGACATCAAGAGAGGACGAGGCTGCTTGATACTCTAAATTGACTGTAGGTGTGGCTGTAAGTGTGAATGGTTGTCTGTCTCTATGTGTTGGCCCTGCCATGGACTGGTGACCCGTCCAGGGTAAACCCTGCCTCTTGCCTGAAGGCAGCTGCGGGAAAATGGATGGATGGAAGTAAAAATCAGCCGCAGTCATTTCACGGTCTTCTCAGCAACTTGAAAACTCACGACCATCACCAGCTGTGTTCCTTGAAAGAGCTTCTATTCTTATATTTTCTCCAAACTCTTCATCTTTATGTGTATTTATCTGAAATTCTTATGTGGTTACACAGTAACCGAGGTTATGCTGTTAGTGGCACGGTGGTATTCAGTCTATCCGGTGGGGGTGAAGGGAGGAAGCTGCTTTGTTTTCCTTCTCTCACCTCACATTGACCCTTTCCACAAGTTCACACTGTGCTTCATTCATTTACAGTCGGAAATTATATGATCAGTTCTGTCAGCACTCAACACAACATTCTTAACTGTTTCATAAATTTAGAGTTAATTCATTTAAGGTAAGGTATAATAAGTTGATACATGAGGTGTTGGTATTTTTACTTTTAAATGTACCCTAAAGACACATAATGATGTGAGATGTTTGTCTCATACAACTGTAGGGCCAATCACTGTGTGTACGTGAACTTATTGCATAGTTTAGTTGGATGTGTACGGCAATTAATGCGTTTAACTTTAAAATTGTAAGTGTGTTCCTGTCTTTGTGACAGCAAATACTTTATTATATGTAAAAATTTGTAAATGCAGTTTGCGCATCTTGCCCTGACAAAGAAAAGTTAACAAATATTGTGTTGTATTCTATACCGCCATCCTATTTTATGTTAATTTTGGTGTTCTCGTTGAAGAACTGATGTTATCCTTGGTCTATAACAACATTATGTTTGGCTACTATTTCTGAGAGTGTGAGTGATACAAAAAAAATCCGAGGTGTACCCAAATGCAGCATGTACACAAACCTGCTGTCGGACAGCTTGAGAGCAACAAGACCCGCTGGACTTGTCTGCTGTGGTGCCATGCACTCCGGCTGGACGGAAACAGAGACAAAACGAAGACATTTCTCACAATTAAACGTCAGTCTGGTGAGTATGTTACCGGCTATGAGATGTAAAACGTTAGTCTGTCATGGAACGGTGACGTAATTCGGTTAAAGTTTGTCCCGGTGCATCAACGACGCAGGTGGAGGGGTTGTGTTTAATCTGGATGCAGGAGCCGACGTGACACCACGACGAAGGAGCGGTACGCGGGCGAGAAAGTTTGGGGATAAGAGCTTGATTCAGCAGGGCTAGTTTAGCCTGGTTTTTGGCCTGCGTTTGATCGAAGGACACCTGTGGTGATTCAATGAGCAGGTCAACTTGTTTCCTGTCCTTCATAAAGCCAAGCAAGAAAACCCTTCCTGCTGACCGCTAGTTAGCTTAGCGCAATGAATGGTAACCGTTGGGAAGTGTTAGCATTCTTATGTCAAAATCCACCAAAAACACTTATATAAAAAGTGTTCTGCATAAAATTTGGCATTAAATATCAATTTAAGTTACAACATGTTGTAATTTGAGAATTGTACTGTAGCCAGAACTGCTTAAGTGACAAAAAAAAAATTGGCGAAGTAATTTGCTGTAGCACCACATCAACGCCAATGAAATGATAGAAATTCTGACTTCCACGTTGAATGAGAATTCATCCGAGTCTCCAGTTGAAAATTCTCAACTCAAAGAACCATGAAATCTCAATTCAAAATGGCCGCCTAATAATGTGAATGTTTTGTTGATATCCAATTTGTAGGATTGATGTTTTGATTGTTTTCACAATAAGTCGTAGTTTATCTTCCACCAACACATGTTGATATTTTGATGAGATAAATACCACGTAGTGTTGTTAGCTGGTATTGCTAACAGCTGAGATGTCAACTGCGTGTTTTATTTAAGCTTTTCTCTGCTTCCACTGGAAGATTTGCGTGTGTGTGTGTGAGAGTGAGAGAGAGAGAGAGAAACTCCCACAAATGATCTCTAAATTTTGAGATGAATAAAAACGTACCACAAGATCCTGGACTTTGTGTCCAATGACTTGACAGAGGTATGCTAACACTTACCACCCATTATTATTCATTGTGCTAAGCTAACTAGCATCCAGGCAGTTGTGGAGGGTCTCGACTCCCTAATGAAGGCGCAGAGGAGAGCAGGGTATCTATCTTCTCGTTTGTCTCTGGGGAAGAAAGTATATTTGAACTGACCATAAAGTTGATTTTTTTTTTTAAATAAAAACAAAACCTAAAAATCATACAGCAAATTCAGGAAGTCTTTAGAAGTCTAAACTAGTTGAAATGGTACCTGATGCAGTGCTTTATTTCCCAGTTTAGCAGAATGTGACATAATCCGCATTATGATTTTGTTGTTCCAGAAGATGGAAAAAAAATTGCAGAGGGCCAAAATGCCAAAGTCGAGGCTTTGAAACGCGACTTCACAAAGCAGTGGGTGACATCATGCTGCCTACAGACGCTTATTTAATACAGTTTATGCATCAAACTAAACAAAAGCATGTTTTCTCACTCAGTTTTAGCTTTTTATTGGGACTAATTTCTTCCGGAAGCACTCATGAACAGTTTCGATTGATGTCAGGATTATGTTGAACGCTGCAGGAAGTGAAACAAGCTCTTATCTGGCATCTTTGTGCTGCATGCGCATCAATAAATATCCAACAGTGTCCTTTGTACTTATATTTGAAAATATGCAGCAACTTTAAATGATTCACATAACTAATTTGAATGTATCTGAACAGGTTAAAAAGATTATCCAGTGCTGGTGGGGGGGGGGGGGGGGGGGGTTGGATGAATACTAGCTGTGCAGCCTTGATATGACGACCTCATCACTACAGAAAGCTGCTACCTTATCTTTTGGTGCCATCCGCTGAAGGCTGCAGTGTAGATCTATCTAATGCATCTAAGTGCTCTCCAATCCCAGGGCCCCTTTTATTTACAGAACTGAAACTGTGAGTTCAGTTAATGATTCAGAGGTCTGTTGACTGCTCTGAATTATTCAACGCTGTAGTTGGAGGACATAACAGCTGAAGATGATGTCTGGGATGCTGCGTCACTGAACGCCTGCCTGGATACTAGCGGAAGGATGGGAGCCGCGAACTGAAAGTTGTTTCAAAGGGAAATGTTCAGGCCTGTGCTCAACCTGAGAAAGTATTGCTGGACTCATATTTGACCTCCCTCATCAATCTTGAATCAATGTTTGGCTGACATGTTTTTTTTTTTTAGCCTGATACTGATTTTAGAGTCAGCAACAAAACAAATCACAGATTTGCATTATGGGCCAACCAATATTGTAGTTTTCTCTGCTGGCCGGAACATTGACCTTTTCTGTGTTGATTGTTCACCATTTTTGCACCGATGTGACTTGATAAAGGAACTAAGAAAGCTAAGTAACTTGCTTCATTTAAAAAAAAAAAAAAAAATATATATATATATATATATATATATATATATATATATATATATATATATATAGTATATTTAACATTGTCATACATGGCCATTTAAATAAAGACACATTTTTTTTCTTTATGTCCAAAGTATCTGGAAAGCCCCATGCTTATTGTTGTTTTAGCAAAGATACCGGCATTTGTTACTTGGTTACTTTTGTTAATTTATTTTCAACAGTAGTCCGAAACCGAACGTGACAATCCCACTGAGTTTGGTGGAGGGGAAAACCGCAGCGATGCTAACTTCCACATTAGCCATCAACCCCTGCAGCCCTCTGTAACTCTGCTGCGAAATGAATCCTATTAATCCTAAAATACGTCCTTTCAGGTTTGAACCAGAGGGAGGAAGATGACGGCGGTTTATAAGGATGACCAGGAGGACTGGCTAACCGTGTGCCTTAAGTACCTGCTGTTTGTTTTCAACTTTCTCTTCTGGGTAAGTGGCAATAAGTGCCCAACTGTTACACTGGACTACAATTGCAAAAACCCATCCAGTCATTTTACTCTTCTGCCTTAAATCCCACCCATGAAAATCCATGTTAAAACATAAAGAGAAACTGGTTTAATGTTTCTTAAAAAGACGAGGTAAGACACCGTGTAGAAACCGAAATTAGAGAGGGTCTGAAAGGCTGAGCTATGAACTTGGCACAAAGTGAGTCATTGATTTTGCTCCCTTTTTTTGTTTTAGCTTGTTGGTGTACAGCAGGGAATGAACTTCCTCTCTGGCACCGCTCTTGATGACTGACTACTGCAGTTTGTTGCTTAGAATAAATATACACAGTGTCTGGGGTCGCTTCGAAACATCATCGAAGTCTGCACCTACAATTGGGGTGTGTGTGTGTGTGTGTGTGTGATGTTACAGAGAAAATACATCCAGTTTTATCTTGAAGTTGACTTGTAGTTTTCTCCAGCCGAGAACTCATCTCAGGAGGAGGCAGAGTTCCCTCCTCTTCACATTTTTGTCTTCAGAAAGTGGCTTATCGTGCGCTGGATGAGTAGAAATTGATTTGTTTACTTGTGCAGGTGAAGTGCACAAGTAAAAGCAGTTTCACCAGAGTTGGCTTAAAGTTATTTTTGCATCTTTTACATTTAAAAAAATTCATTTGCATTTGTTTGTAATTGTGTGGTTCAATAACTTCATGAAAGGTGCACCGGACAACATTTACACCTCCTGGTCAGCAGGTGTCTCCCTCACTCTTGCTGCGCTTATCTATTCTACTGGTTACCAGAGTGACACAACTAACCATATATGGTGAAAGTTGGAATAGCAGAAATAAGACAGACAATTCATGTGGTCGATCTTGTGGTGATGTTGTCACACACTTAATATCACAACATGAACCTGTCAGATGCTAAAGTTGCTAACTTGTGCAGTTACTCTTGGTGAGTGAATTCGCTTACCTTGCCAGCAGAAAAGTGGCCACGTGGGCGTGTCTTTTCAGAATCTTTTACCTTAAACCACTGTAGGAATGCTTGATGAACGTGAGTCTTTTATTGTGTGGATTTGTCGTCCACTACCATTCAACTTTCTCTTACTTCATCCGATTCGCCGTCTGTGTGTCGGAGCAGAAACGCAGACAGACAGCAGCAGCACAGTCAATGACATCGTCTTAGATTCTGCATAAGTTATTTCGCATGAATTCCTTCTCGGGGGGGGGGGGGGTTTGAATGAGCAGTTAATACGTTTCCTGCATCCATGCATGAATGACAATTTCCGAAGTGATTATTTCGCCCCCTACTGTAAACGTTCAAAGGGAAGGAAAGGCGGGAAATAAATACAGCGTGTTTGTTTACAAGAAATGTTAAAATGAGGAATTTGTGGATATTCAACAGACTAAACTGTTTAGGAGACTGATTAATCACAAGTAACAGGCACTTATTTATGGAGTTTAGTTTCAGTTTATATCTGAGTTTTTGGTTGTTGTTGTTGTTGTTTTTTTTTTTTTTCTTTTGGAAAGGGGGGATTTTGTTTGGGGAGGTTGAAGGGGAGAGACGCTCACTGGCATTTCCTCTCTGTGAGCCTGTGACACTGATGAGAGGAACAGATCTGGACGCCCCTCGCCGGGTCCACCAGTGTTTGTGAGGAAGTTGTTGAAATGGCCCTCTGACAGCCCTTCTTTAGACCACTTCTCTGTATGTTTCCTGCCCTGTTTTTTTTTTTTCCTCTCTTTCGCTCGTGTATTTTTTAGTGTTCAAAGGGATGAAAAATGTAAAGGTCTTCCGTTGTTCTCCCATGTTGTTGCTTTACTTGTTTCCCCTCCCTGGCTTGATTTCTCATGGCCATACGACTCAGATGTGAGTCACCTTTGGATTCTTGAAGGTTGCTAAATTCCATCAAAAACAGAACTTAAAGACTCAGCAGAGGGAATGTTGAACATGACTGCAGTAGCAGTGCGGTGAATTAATGTAATGCCTCATCAAACCAGCTTGCAACACCTGAGTTTTGCCATGACCCTGAACCCACAGCGCCTCCTGATGGACAGAATACAACACTGTTGCAGAAAAGCTTTCTGAAGAAAGCATCACTAGATATGTGCTGATTTTTTTGTCTTTAGTTGATCCTTGGACTGAAACTATTTGTCACAACGTTTGTTTCTCATGTTCTTGTTCCTTTTGCGTGTACATTTAAAACCATTCGGACACTTTCCTCTGTTCAGATCCTGATATTTATTTGTTTGTTTTAAAAGCTCATGTACAAACTCTGCATCACAAAGGGAAACTTCTCTGTAGAACTCATTTGTGGCCCTGTACTATACATGTTGTTGCTCTACTTGTTCTCTATCTCCCCCCTCTCTCTGTCTCTCTCTCTCCCTCCCTCCCTCTCCATCATGTTTCTCTCCATTTTATGATCCTTGTCAACCTGCTTTTATTGCTCCCTTAATCTTTTCTCTCCTCTGACCTCCGGCTACACCCGCATCACCCATAACTCACATCGTTTCTGACCCCTCTCTCAGGTGGGAGGAGCAGCAGTTCTGGGTGTAGGCATCTGGACGGTGGTGGAGAAGATTGAGTACTTGAGTCTGCTGGCCTCCGTCACCTTCGCTGTATCTGCCTACATCCTCATCGTAGCTGGTGGGCTGGTGGTGGTCACAGGCTTCTTGGGCTGCTTCGCTATCATCCGGGAGCAGAGGAGCTGTCTTTCCACGGTGTGTGTCTGTGTGTGTGTGTGTGTGTGTGTGTGGGGGGGGGGGGGGTAATACAAATACCACAGATGTTTTCGAGACAGTTTTATATCTAAAAGGGAGAAAAACTGTTAATGTTTTCAACACCTTTCCCAAACTAGTCTGTTGAGCATCACAGCACAGCCTCTGTAGCTGGGGTAGACTGGCCCCTGTGGTTGAGAGACATCAGAGAAACAGTCTAATCTGCTGATCTCCAATCAGCTAGAAGGCTTCCACTGCAGTCAAGTCGTTGCCATGGCGACGCTAACATCCTTTCAACAAAAAGTTGAAAGTCAGAAACAAACAAGCTAGCCACGCAGATGCTACCGCACTGTATCAAACACGCTGGACGCAGGGCTCTCACTGACGAATGGCGCTGACACGGCCCTTACTGCCCTCGTTATTTTAGCCAGACAGGACCCAATGGGAGAGAAGCAGGCGGGAGGTGACTGCTCACCACTGCAGCACTATTTATAGGACTTTCTTCTCTTGACAGATGGAGTAGCAGAGAGAAAAGTGGATGTGCAGGGGACTCAGAGCCTGCACCGCATCTTGATTGAATATCAATTGTATTGATGTGCTATTTATAGACGCCGTGCCGAGAATCGGCTATACATCGGCAAAAGCTTGTGAGATAAGAACCCATAGGGGCAAAAGCAAAAATTAGCACAAAAAAAAAAACGCCCACCCAATTCCTCAACCACCTACCCACCTCTGATCCAGGGCACCCGTCCTGGTGGGTAGTTTCACAGAAATAGAGCTCCGCTAATTCCTTGGCCTCCTGTTCAGGCTGTTGACAGCTCCAGATATGCAATGTCAAGCTATGTTAACACCCACGCTTGACAGGAAAGAGTAGGGGAGATTTCTAAAGGATAGCATCCAGATTTGCTTTTCTGCTGTCAACCGAGCTTCAAAAGAATATGATTTTTAAGCAAATTTGAGTTTTAAGCTTGATGAATCATGCCACAAAGGTATAACAGATGAGGAAGGGTGCAGAATTATCAAAAATATTGAAGTGTTTGGTTGTAATCATTTGCAGAAATCTGGTTACTTGAGCCCTGGTTGCCTTTTTCATCTTTATTTTCATGATAAAAAGCTTCCTCTGGGTAAAAAATGCTTTCTGAATATCATTCGCTGTTCAAGTGATCAGGGTTTCTAGAGGCTGTTAAAATGTAACCCCAGACTTGTGAAAGCTTTATCCAAATCTGGAAGATTGGCTCGCCGCACAACGGTTTAATGTCAGGGGCCACATCAGCTTGCCAGGAAGACCGTCTGTGCCTCTGGTGCAATATGCAATTTTATGAAGTGGATGAACTCTGTTGGGTTTGAGAGCTGAATACGACTACAAATAAAAGAGCACCCGAAATGTCTCAACGCGGTCATACGTCGCTGTGATATCCTCGTCTCAGTGACCTTTTCGCCACTGAAATGCTTCTGGTTCATCCTCCAGACCCAGTGGAGGTTGGAGTCAAAGTTGAAGACATTAACTCAAAGATCTTCCAGAGAGATCGTGCCAACCCAAAATCTGTCCTACGGTTTTTGCTTGGAAGGACCTAGTTTGTCCGCTCCAACCTAGTGATGGAAACGCAACTTATTCACATTTCCTTTTCATGCAAGCTTTCAAAAGATTCGCTTCACGCTGCAATGGAACCCAGGTTGATGCAAAGCTCTTCAATGAGTTGGGGAGAGACTGAGGCGCTGAATAAAAACGCAGCTGGTTTGGTGAAAAGAACGAGACATCTAGGAAGGAATATAGAATTTACCAAGTACACAGGCCTTCCTCTCTCGCTAAATCTGAATTGATCGATTTCCAGTTCATAGTTAGAATGGAAGTAGTTCCAGGCGTCATAGAAGCCAAACTCCCTCTCAACTGATCCATACTCAGAGAGCTTAAAAGAAATTAAAACTGTGTGGGCAGCAGGCACATAGACTGTTTTTTTCATATATTTTTTTTTGCCTTGTAACCAATAGATACGCAGCAGCCTGTGTATGTGCATGTGTGTGTTGGCCCCCCCCATAATAAGATCGCCGTGATAACTCCGAACCAGAAATGAACATTTGCCTGAATGTCATTAATATTTTCCCCTGCCTCGCTGCTTCCCCCGCAGCTGTTTATTTGACCATCAGTCGTGCAGAATAGGGAGAAGCATCTGTCCGTCTGTAACGGCCCTGAGCGAAGCAGCGCTGGTGCCGCTGTCAAACTGTCCTGCGCCGTGACAGGTGGCCTAATTAGTGGTGTGTGTGCCTTTTTTTTTTTTTTGCTTTATGTGACATAACCCATGTTTATATGTGTATTCAGAGTGGGGGAGTATACAAGCGTTATTTTTTGTTTGTCTTTTTTTTATGGACAGTCAAAAGTTTCGGGGGGGCTTTTGTTATCCGTGGAAGCCGCGTTTATGATGGTCCTCATTTGGCAACAGGCTGTCAGAGCACGCGATGAATGAGTGGGCGATTTTTTTTTTATTTTTTTATTTTTTTTCCCACTACATGGCTTGCATAACTGCTCTCTGCATTGATGTCCACACAGCGGTCCCCATCAGCGAGGATGGAACTTAGAATTCCAGCAGTTTCTACATTGTGATCTCTATTTTTAACGCGCTGTTCTGGGGAAAAAAACAAAACACAAATGCACACTTTTGCAGATATTTTCTTCTAAAGCAGTATATGAAGTTAATTATGATGCATATTCAAACTGGTTTCAAGCACCTGAAGATGGCCAAGAGAAACCGGATTGTACCATCTCGCCAAATAGCCCTTTGGTTGTCTCTCTTTACGCAGCGATGCCAGCCGTGTTGGTCATGACAGGTGCAGCAGAATGACAGTTGAGGGAAGTTTTGATTGAGCCGCTAGAACTGTGAGCAACATTCTCAAATGAGCTCCCAGTGGGAACTACATGACACTTCTAGACGTAGTATTTTGACTTGTGTTCTACTGTTTTGTCTTGGCAGTATTTCTTTGGTCTGCTGTTCATCTTCCTGATTGAACTGGTGGCTGGAGTACTGGCTTATGTCTATTACCTAAGAGTAAGTGATCTCTGCTTATGTTTTCCTACTGTAACTTGTTGGCCACTTTCCAAATCTTGGACTGCGTGTTCAATTGCTAGTTGATCTATGTTTAAAATTTTGAAACATGGGGATTATCACAAACAACAGAAGTTTGCAGTCCCCCCAAGAGCCAGACAAGGAGATCGAGACTCTTCTGCCTGTGTGTGTGAGTGTGTGTTTGTGCTGTAGCTTAGTTAGTTAGCTAGTTAGCTTAGCACAATGTATGGTAGTGAATGGGAACTCGAAGCATAGATCAGTCAAAAGCTGTGAGTAGTAGCAGTTAAGGATGCACGACAGGTATTTGGAGAAGCCCATTGTTGGTTTTTGCTTCATTATAAACACCAAAATGAGCAAAAATTAAAATCTTGATTTCTTTTGGCCAATTTTAATTGAGCCGATCGGACTGATATGGAAAAATGACCAGCCGTGCATCATTCTTCAGTGCTGATTGTCAACAGAAGCTTTGTTTCGTTGGCTGAAGTTACAATCGAGCTTTGGAGGTGCTGTATGAAACCATTGCTCCCATTTTGGAAAGAGCAGGGTCTAATTCAATAACTTCAATGTCTTGTTATTTGTTGCTTTAAATTCTTATTTTGCCACAAATTTTACGCACAACCCCAGTTAAACTATTGCAGGGGAAGACTGTTCAGGCGGTATGCTAGCCCCTCCGTTCATTGTGCTAAGCTAACCAGGGGCCAGCTGCTCTCTATGGACAGCGAGGAGAATCTTTCCCCTTGGCTGGTTGTGGGGGAGAATTTCCCCACAATATTTATTCCCATAAATATCTGCGTGTATTTCTTTTCTTGCAGCTGAGTGAGGAGCTGAAGCAACATCTAAACCAGACGATGACTGAGAACTACGCCCAGCCAGGACAGAAGGCCATCACAACAGCTGTGGATAATCTACAACAGGAGGTATGAATTATAGTGATTACAGAGATTTTCTTTCTTTCTTTTTTTTTTAAACCTTTCATACTGAGTGTACTTCATGAGCCCAGCATGTGTCCCTCTACTACAGTTTAAGTGCTGTGGCAGCAACAACTTCCAGGACTGGAAGATGAGTGCGTACATTTTATCTGAGGATGCAGAAAACAGGATTGTACCTGACAGCTGCTGTAAAACCATCACCGATCACTGCGGCAGGAAAGACCACCCTTCCAACATCTATAAGGTGGAGGTTAGTAGATGCACGACTGATACACTAAGCTCGCTCTCAAGGTTTTCATTCCCCTTTATTTCAGGATCGGATTCTTAACTTCTAACCTCTGCAGGGTGGTTGCATCAATAAGCTAGAGCAGTTTCTTGCGGACCACCTTCTGGTCGTCGGTGCTGTGGGGATAGGAGTGGCCTGTCTCCAGGTAAGTCGGATATCTTATTTATATCAGACTGTTATTCAAGAAGATGAATAGATGTCCTTTGTCTTGTTTTCTTTTTGTTGAATTTCACCTACCCGACCCTGGACAAAGAGGCCAGCCGTCCTCCGTCCAGTCATCATTATCTGATGTTCATTCCCATTATTTGATTTCTGAGATGGACCCAAGCTTTTAGAGCTAATGGAGTCAAAGGAGGCATAAAACCTTGCTATTTAAAATTTTGTGTTGGCTAACAGCCCTTTTATAGCCGCACAGCACCTCTTTGTTATTAACTTAAAAGAAAGCTGAAACCAAACAAACCAGCGTGGATTCTTCTCTCTGCTAAGCCGGATCAGAGACTGTTTAGTCCCAGAGGGACTTTGGCCTGGTATTCACTTCTGCGTGCTGCTGACTGGAGAACATACCTGGTCTTAGTCGAAGAGAGCAAAGACAAACTGACACACCACCGTGATAATCAAGGATAAGAAATCAGTCATGCGATTCCTCTGGACTGCTCAAGGCTGGAAACAAGGGAATTCATGTGAAAATTCAATTTAACATTTCTAAATTAAAGGGATTATGCTGACTATATTCATGAAGTGCAAGAATATCGAGAACTTGCCTGAAGAAATACACATGAACTACAAAGAAAATACTTCTCAGGCTGATTATACTGCATTCCATTTGTATTGTAGGTGTACTAAATGTCTCGTCTGAATGTTGGTGCTCTTTTCTGTCCTTTCACTCTTTGTCCGTTGACTAAAATTGATTTTGAATTCATGTTGGATCTGACTGATCATAAATGGCACAGTGCACTAATGTGTGTGTTTGTGCGTGTGCGTGGTGTCACCGTAGCTGGCCGGGGCAGTCTTGACAGCCTGCTTTGTCTATCTGCTCTATAAAGAAGAGGAAGAAGAGTTTGGTGCATTGTGATGAGCTCGAGCTCAACTGTTGTGTTTTAATCCACTGGAGCTACAAGGTTTGAGGGCATCATTGTGGAAATCTCTCTGCACGCTTGTCCTTGTGTGACTCTTTCCTCTGCATGTCTGCAGTTTTTAAATATGTTGGCTGAGTGTGACGCATGCAGCTGCTTGGCTTTTTTCTTTTTTTTGGGGGCTGCTGCGCATTGTAAATCTGTACTCTTCATCATGTGATAATGGGCTCATATGGCTGATAACGATGCGATTGCTCAAGAAAAGTCCAACACAAGGAGAATAGCTTGCTTAATCAAAAGCTAAATGGTGCTTCATTAATATGTTGTTGGCAGGAGTTCGTTCTCATTTTCCTTACAGCAGTTTTCCTTTGACCACCATCACATTTCATTGTAAGCGAGCGAGTCATTTTTTGGACTGCAGAACTTCCTGGGGAGACCAGTCCTCGTTTCCTCACGCGGATGTCCGATGCTGGACAAAATTACCGTGTGTGCCCTTGCTAGACTCGCAAGAAACACACACTGAACCACCAGCTGAGAGGCTAATTGTCTTCGTTTCCGCACAAACCTTTAGCAAGAGCTGCAGAGGAAGCTTTGCTAGCAGTCCACACTCGATCTGAAATCTGTGGCAAAACGGACAGTGATCGAACAGAAGGAGAAGCTTCAGGCTCCTGCCGCCTCCGAATATTTTTTAGAATCTTTACAGTAAACTTTGTTTTTAATCACCTTTTTATTTTATTTTTTTTTAAATTATCCTCATAGTTCCTTGACAATTGCTGACGCGTTGTATTGGCGGTTTGAAATTTGTAGGGCTGTTGTCTCCCGTTCCGTTGTGCTTCCAGGATTAATCCTTGGATTCTTGTGGGGGAAGGGACAGGTATGGAAGGCCGGTATTTTTTGGCACTGACCGGATCCCTTAGGTACCACTGAGCTACGAAACATGTCAAAGTGTTTGGTGCCAACTTCTCTTATGGAAGAGGAATCTCACCATGCTGTGCCACGGGTTTTGTGCCCCTGCACTGCTATTTTGGTGAACCACAGCCAAGAAATTTGACATCCTTTCACCCAGCTCTTTTAAATGTATAACGAGGTTCAGTAAAAATGTGAAAATGCCTCATCAGATTTATTTTCAGCCTCCATGAAAAACAGAAAAACCAGTCCACAGAGATCACCTGGGAATCCAGACGTGATTTGCGCCACCGTACAAATATTGTCAGATTTCCGTTGTTGCATAGTAAATATTGTCATAGCCACCCCCGCTCAAGTCCCATGTCATTGTCCAGTGAGCCGACGTGTCAGCCTTCTTCCATGCTCTTCGTTATCATTTGGGGTGGCGTCAGATAAGGGCATAAAAGACACGAGTGTGTCTAGATTGTGATGAGTCAATACACAACGCTGACTTGCTCAATAAGGCTTCTCAAAGAGCTTTCAGGCAGAATCTGGGCGCTCGCTGGTTTATCCATCAAGTCTGTCAGACCCAGCTGCCTCAGTCAATATTTGTCCCCGCTGGTCTCTCCTTTTATTCCCAGCTATGTTCCCTTGTAGAAGAAAACTGACTAAAAATGATTATTTGCACAAAAAATACCTCCTCTTCTGCATCCCTAGCGTGTTATTTTAATGGCTGCACAGCATGGTAACCGGCTACAAACCCTCCTTCCAGCAGTCCTTCACCTTTAACCCCTCTCTTTCAGTCCAAAACACTCGTCAAGCTTCTTCTTCTTCCTTTGCTGTGACTCGGCAGTAAGCTTTGACCCTAAAAACTTCCTGTTTTCAGATCTGTGGGATGATGTTCACCTGCTGCTTGTACAGAAGAATCAAGATGGAGCCTTACTGAGAATACCTCCACCTCCACCACTCCTTCAACAGGCAGACGGAACACCGCTGACCCCTAACTTCAACCTCTAATCTCACGTTAAGGCCAAATGTCCCGTCATGGTCCAGGTCACTGAATATGCTTAAATCCTGAACTCTGATCCTGATTGGTCAGTCTAATACTCTGATCAAGGCTCCTTGCCTTGGTTCAGATCAGTTATCCACTTTCAACAGGACAAAAAGGGGAAACACTTTGCTCCCATTGCTTCCCACTCAGCTAATAATGATGTGAATTATTGTTGTCACAGTGCAGATTGATGTCATGGTGGCCCATTATTGGTTATTCTGCTGCTTGAGCAGGACACTTAGATTATTTATGGCTGTATCTTTGAAAGACTGAAGAATTTATAAATTCCACCTTAACTGTGTGCCTAAAAAGGATACTGACGATGCACTTGGATATTTGGCAGCAAATTAGATACAGTTTATATTTGTATGTATCATATGTTCCTGAAAATTGGGTCGTACAACTGGAGTACCTTTACTGGATAGGTATTAAAATTGCACCAGTGTCGTTTGCAACGATCATGGTTGTCAAAAGCCTTCAAGATCCCTGAGTTTATGGCGCCATCTGGTGGTTAGCAGTGGGGGTCAATATCTGTGGAGAAGCTGAGCTGTGGGCCAAAGACTACTAGGATCATGTTTTCTAAGCCTTGCACTTGAAACGTTACTACAAATGGAACCATGAGCAGCCTTAGCACCTCAGTAGAGGTGCTCTTGACCAAACCATGTCTTTGCTTAGTTAGAATAGTAAGAGTACTGTGTGTGCACAACCCTTCCATTGTTAATGTTTTTTCCTCTTTTAACCAAGTTGATATGTGTTGCATGTAAAGCGACCTCCTAGTGCTACAGGTGCGCATATATATATATATATATATATATATATATATATATATATATATATATATAATATAAATAATTGATTTGTGAAAGTGGTTGCTAAGCTAACAAAGTCAACCATCAGCATGTGCACGAACTTCTGAGTATACCATTCAAAATAAACTTCTATGATATCGTTGGATAAAGACTTGTCTAACTGAAAATTGCTTTGAACAGGCTACCATTTTTGTAGTTAAACGGGTTTGATCCCTGACTGGAGCACGGGGTCTTTCTGTGTTGAGTCTCCATGTTCTCCCTGTATCTGTGTGGGTTCTCTCTGGTACTCCAGCTTCCTCCAAAGACATCAAGAGGGGACGAGGCTGTGAGAGGGAATGGTTGTTTGTCTCTATGTGTTGGACCTGCGATGGACTGGTGACCCGTCCAGGGTGAACACCGCCTCACTCATGAAGGCTGCTGGGATAGGCTCCAGCCCCCCCGCGACCCTTAAGAGGATAAGCGATAGAAAATGGATGGATGGAAGAATTCTGCCAGGGTTTTGATGCATCTTAACTCCAGGGTTTCTTTTCCACCTGAAGGGACACCTATTCGTTCTTGAAACAGGTTCTCGCCTGTTAAATCGATAATGCAATCTTGTCTATTTCGTAATCCATTTGAAATATATTAATAAAGTCCAACCAGAGATGGGTGTACATTGGGGTTGCTTCTTCAAAGCGACACTCCGCTTTGGTTTTGGACTATGATGTCATGTAGATTATACATACAAACCAATATAAAATTCCCCCTCGTGAAATGGTAGGGCTCCTGTTTCGCTCGTTTGTTTCAGTACGTTTTTCATGATTTGCCCCACCCCACAGCATTACCGTTAGCTTGCCGCACTCTGTCTCAAATTGATGCCATGTCAAATAAAATTAATGTTCAGTATATAATTTCCATATTTATGACAATTTTTCTTACTTACAAAAAAATATCCCTGTGAAAAGGAACCATCAACTTGAAAGTATTTCGTAGCTCATTTCAGGCCTACCCATGGTCCACAGTCCAGTGGTTGAGAAATTGTCCCTTCTCCTGTGATGTGGCTTTCAGGGAGCCGGGTCAATTACAGGAGAGAACCACTGGAGGGAGACAAATCTCCATTTTGGTGAAGAATTTATTTGTGTGCTGATGTAGTGTTCATCTCCTCTCACCACTGGGGTCTCGATGAGTCCGGCTGAATTGGATCAAACATGCTAAATATGTTCTTTATGCATCTTCCAACATACTTAAGTTATTGATGGAATCTCAGATACCCTTGATGGCTTGTGTGAATGAAAATCAACACGTTACAGCAGATGAATACAGCTGTAATGTATACAAAGCCCATGAAGTCATCAATGTTGGTCCTGCAGGCGCGATATTTGCTTTTCCTTTGCCCCACAAAATGACAAACAATGCTGGGCAGATGCTGTTTTCGGGGTTTTGTTGAAGGAAACTCCTTATACATTCCCATTATGTCATGCATAGATTATTTGTGCTATATTATAACCATGTGACCTACTTTGAAGCACCTCTTGTTCCCCATTGCTCTGGATCTCTTACTCTTCTGGCTAAGAACACTCTATCACTGTCACCCGGTTTTAGGAAAAAGTTTCAAAAGAACAAACATTTTTTTTTTGGCTCGAGTCAGCACATGAAGAACATGTCAGTTCTTTTTTTCTTTCTTCCGTCAGCTATAGGAAGACGGCCCTAATTTTCTGCAGAAGTCACACGCACTGCAGTGGAGAATAGGGCACGCTGATGCTGACGAGATAGAAACACACGACCCAGAGGATGCACACGCATTAGCATGCGGTTCACACTCTTTGCCAGGAGACGCCCATGAGGGAGAATTGGGAGCTGCTTCCAGATTCACAACTCCCATATGTTGAGGCCTCTTTGCATCACATACAGATACGCATACATTATTTACACGCTCTATTCTCATTACATTGTAGCTAAAGGGACAACAACGCCACGCCAGAGCTCATGAAGCTCATCAGATACTGGGAGCTTCAGTTTCAAGCATATATTCAGAACTTTATTAAAAATATGAGCGTCAAATGGATTCTTATTTTTTTTTAGGATTTTCCAGTGGCTCAAGTCAAAACCTTTTTTTTTTTTTTTTTTTTAAGGATGTTTGGGGAATATGACACAATCTTGTTTGACCATTCGCTGATTTTGCTTCTGTTCTGCAATAAATTAGCTTTGGCCATAAATGACAACTTTCTAGAGGCATCTTAGAAAAGAAGATGGCATGTTTAAAAAGCTTCAGCGCTGGACGTGACAGATTAAGAGGTCCAGTGCGGCAGCACAAATTGAAACCTTATATTTGTGCGTAATATTTTTATTCGCGGGGCCTCAGTGCCTGAGGATGGATTTCCTCACAAAGACCTCAGGATTTTGGCTTCATAAGCTCTTATTATGTTCTAAATGAATAGGAAAGCCATCAACTTCTCCATGAAATTATAAATCCATTGATTATTTTGCCCCGAGTTCAATAGTTAATGTCTTCTTGTGTGTCTCTTGGTTGTGTTTTCATAAGAACCACAGACGTTTTATGGCCTTATAGTTATTAACCTGAGACTGAACCACGAACAGTAAATCATATTTATTTTTGGCAACTTTTTCTTTGTTTTCGCCTGCAAATGATTGGATAATTTTAGATGTTGAGGTTCAATTAAAACAAATTAAATGACCGCGAATAGAAAATTCAATGTGTAATGAGGGGCCATGGAATAGAGAACCCAAAAGTTTAAGGGTCTGAAGGCAGAATGCTTCGTGTTTTTCCTGGTAATGTCACAACTGGTCCAGTCGGATTCCAAATAAGATGCTTTATCATTCATTTGCAGTCAATCCACTTTCAGTATATCTCTGTTTTTGTGAACTCTCAAATATCACACAGGGACAATACCACTTCCCAGTACCCCCACAGTTGAGAAAGCAGTGGTTTCTGAGGTATGCGTGTGTTTCGATGTGTATGTGGGCGACTCTTCATCCGTGGGATAGTTTAGACGGAAACAAACTTCAGAAAGTGTTTCAAGACGACTTTGTAAAAGCCTGCTGTCTGATGATGATGATGAGTGTCATGTGGAGGAAGGCGTTGATTGATGGTTAACAGATGATGAGGGTGGTTGGGAGATTGCTCAACCACACTGGGATGCTCTCACGGTACAGGTACCATAGCGGCACCTGGAGAAAGAATGTTCTTGTGAGGTTGTGGTTAACGGCGTGTAATAGGGTGCACAAGCCTACATTACTTTTCCTCTAAAACATGAGATACATAAGTATGTAATGCACTGCTTGTGAATTTGGAAGCTTTCATCCAATTTATATGAGCTGGTTTCTACCAAAAGGTTAAAAGTTGTTCCACTGTATTTGCTTGGGAAAACTAAAAAGTGGCAACGTGAAATGAAATAATGTTAGCTAGCGGTTAGCCATTACTGTTCAAAAATCACAATTCTGTTCATTAATGATTATCTTCCTGGTCAAAACATGCATGGAGGAAGTTTTTATTTTCTGGAATCATCCTAAATTCAATGAATAAAATCTCATTAGCTCTTCGTACCCCTGGTGATGCTAACGTTCGGAGTGATGCTAACGTTCAGGAGGTGCTACCCTTTGGATGACGCTCTCTGAGTTCATCTTCATATGAAACAAAAAGTTATGCTCTACAGTATTTGACCAGTATTAACAGGGTTTTTTTTTTTGTTTTGTTTTTTTTAAGGGAGTTGATATCTACTTACTTTGATAACCTAGTTTTGTGTTTGTTTAGCACCATTTCTTCATACCAAATGGATTCTTTTGACACGACATCAGAATCGTTCTATATTTTTGCTTGACAGTTTCCCAGCGTGAGTCGAACAGAAACGTCTGGGGCTAAACTATGTGTTTCACAGTGATGGATGTTGTGTTGCTTTCATGTGGTCACACAAGCCAACATTACTATGGAATTTCATGCATCATGTATGTCAAGAGGACTGGACTCGTATACAGCGTCTTTGGCATCGGCTGCTGGTGGTGGTGTCGGTGGTGTTCCACTGTAATTTATACGGGGGTGGTGTTTCTGTTCAAAGCTGGAGCTGGAGTCTGTAAACTTTTACAACCTGGCCGCAGTCTGTCTCTGCATCTTAAGAAATGTTCTGTCAGTCTGTTGGCAAACAAAAATACTCCGCTTGAAAGTGTTGAGTATAAACCATCCCAGAGGGTAATCAGCAACTGCTTAGAATAAACTAACAGTTTGTGTAGAAATACTTCACTTGGGTGTATACATTTGTGGTTAATGTGTGTGTGGGTTCTTTTTTCAATCTAAAATGTGACTGAGATTCTTCTGTAGGCTTGAAAGGATACGAATGTAAGAAATAATTGTTCTGTCAGCCGTGGGTTTGATTGTGCTCTGAGATGAAGAGGAGATCGAGTGGATATTACGTCCAAAGTGAGTGTATTTATCAGTTGCGGGGGGGGGGGGGGGGGCATAAATTAGAATAGAATGAGAGAAACTTTTGCCCCCCGAGATTGATGGGAGTGAACGGGAGTGACCTAGACTTGGTCATGAGAGGGAGATTTTTCTATTCAGTCAAAAGCTTCTCCAACGCCCCGTAGGAAGTAAACAATTAAACATGAGGCTGTTCGTGTGCACGGCCTTGAGAGTTTAGATTCACACAATAAAGACAGATGGTGCGTTGGTTTTGAAGGGGAAATGAGAGAAAGATGTTTAATGAGAACAGGCGCTTTTATTGAAATAAACTCGTGCTGAATGGCATGTCTGTATCACTCTGGGCAACGCGTGAAACTGTCAAGATTCTCGTACGTTATCGAAAAATCGGCCAAACGCCGGGGAACGTGCGCAAGCTTGCGGATTTTAAATATTCGTCAAGGAAAGTCGGTGGTTTTGCTGCGAAAAGTAGGAAAGTGTTGGAATTCCATTTAATGTATTGGGCCGTTTATCATCGCTGTTGTTGATACGTTTTACTTTAAAATTGACCAGTATGAATGAGGAGGAGTACTCGCTGTTGATTGGCTGACACCTGACACACCCACCAGGTATCCCAGGTGACCCTGACTTAACGTGGTCACATAATCTGCTGAAATGAATCAACTCTGGTGAGTGTTAATTACCACATCACCACCTGTCCTCGTTTCTGTCCCACGCGTTTTCTTGTCACATCCACTTTCCTACACTTTCTTAATTTGTTGATCCTTTTTTTTTTTTTTAATGTAAAATCCCTTGCACACCTTCAATTGTGGCACTCCCAATTTTGTAGTACAATGAAAATAGAGGCTAGCTTAGCTTAGCACTACATGACACCAGCGTTAAAGCGGTTGTGGCCCCGACTGTGATTGTGCGTCACATGGTGATGATTCCAGTGATGGTTTGACAAGAAATATAATTGGAACTCTTACAGAAAAATTGCACATAAGCGTCTAATATCTAGGAATTGGCGTGATTCCGATGGAAGTGGCCACATTTTCAGATCATTAACTCTGCACGTTGCAGCAATATATCCGGATTGATGCACCACAACACACCTAAATTGCCTTTTAATCACCTGAATCTAGTAGATATAGATAGAAAAAATGAAGGAATGAATAATTAATTTGTCTTTTCATATTTCTATGAGGAACTTTGTGGCTCCTACCGGCCATTATTGATCAGATTACCCAGCATTCCTCTCCTGAAGTCAACACTTCAAAAAAAAAAACAGCAGCCTGTAAAATCCAGCACATGGACTGTGTGAATGGTGTGTTTACAGAAAGTCATATTTGAATTGACACTTTTACAGCTGCGTTGCAGGTATTTATCGTTATCAAAGTCTTTGTGAACGTAATTTTGACAGCTGTGGCTCGGGTTCGCAGATGTAAACACTGCATGGCATTTCAGGAGAGTGTGATAGAGTTTCCGTGGGAGCCGTTTGAAGCCTCGGCCTTAATTTTGGTCTCGGAAGATGCGTGTTGGGGGCCGTAAGGTGTGCAGCTGTGGGAGCTTTCTTTTTTTCTTTTTTACAGTCTATACATCTGGATATCCTTTTCAACTCTGGCAAGGACGGAATGTGTCTCAATAAATCAGGATTTGTCCAGTAAACATGAGTTTTAATGTTCTAGTTCAGTCCCAGCGGCTGCTGCCGACCATATGTGAAGCATATTTGCAAATAAAATGATTATCGGCCACGATAGCTGCGGGGTTGGGGATTCAAACGTCTTATAGCTTGCATAGGTACATTGCACCTCTATGAATAACTCAGTATTGTTGATATCTGGACTTCATTGCTTTGCCTTCAACTGCACGCCATCTTAAATCTCACAGATGTGAGTGAATTCCACAGTTAACTCTTCCAGCGATCTGAAATCAATATGATTAGTTCTCTTAAGTACTTGTGCACTTTCAATTTACTTTATTTCATTAAACACGTGATTATCACAGCCAAATTTTGTCTTCAAAGCGATGTTAGCTTCAATGTGCTAAAAGTAATAAATCTAGACTTTTTATGTATTGACTATCATTCATTTAGACCCGATAACTTTAACTTTAGGGTTAATGTAAAGCAGAGACGTAGAAGCAAGAAATCTATAATTTTCTTTTTAATTTCATTTTTTTATTTGCTGAAGAGTTGGAGAAATACAGGTTTTAGTGGGGGGTTTTTTTGTTGTTTTTTTTGGTTGACAAATCTGGAGCTTTTTCAGAAGAACTGTTATATATACTGTATATCTTTTCCTACTTAAACACAACTGCAACTTTATTATATTCTGTGCGAGTGTGTGTTTGGGTGCTTGAATGCTGCTGATTTTTATTCTGAGACTTTACAAAACATCTCATCTTATTATTTATTTTCCCCAATTTGAAATCTTCTCTGGGGACGGCCGCGAGATGCATCGGTGACAAGTTGAACTTTGAGTGCGGTTTAATGTTCAGACAGTTGAACAGACATTGGTAAGTTGTTTCTTCTGTGTGGCAAAAACTTTCAGCAGTACTGTAACCACAAGTGTGTGTGTGTGTGTGTGTGTGTGTGTGTGTGTGTGTGTCTTTTGGTGACTGAAAAGTGCCAAGACACTCGGAACACACACACACACACACACATTTCTTTTCCTCTGCTGTAATAGGATCTACACATATCATGAAGTTAAGATGGATCCCAACACACATGCCTCGTATTACTGCTGGCGTCCTCCAAGCTTCTCATAATGTGCTGCATGTGTGTGTGTGTGTGTGTGTGTGTGTGTGTGTGTGTGCAGTTATTTACACACGTGTTTATATTGAATTTTCTTCAGCAGTCACAGCAACTAATATTTATACTCAGTTGTACTTCTAAAACAAGATCAGGATGAGGTAAATTGGCACTCTGCAGACATTTAACCTGCCGTTCCTCTTGTTTCCACCAGATGGCCTCGGTGGTCTTAATGAACATTTTAAGACCGGCTCCTCTCCTCTCCTTCTTTGTCAGAACTGTAAACCTTCAACTTGGACTGTCTGCTGTTAGCTGCCGTGCTTGTGCGCGTCAGCGATGAACATTTCAAATTCCTGTGTCAAATAAATGATCTTCGCCTCCGTGAAGATCCCCTTCATTCGCGCGTGCGGGTATTTAATGTTCTTGGTTTTTTTTTCTTCTGCCGCTGGGAGAGTGCAAATGTGGAAAAATGAATGTAGTCATGTGGTTATGAATAAGTAATTACACGAGGAAGAAACACAGAAACAGATGCAGGGGGGCAAGTTCACTTGGGCACTAAAACAATCACCATGGAGACAAGGATGTAAGTGTGTTTGTTGCTTTTTTGTGTGTGTGTGCGCACAGGATCACGTGTGATGTTTCACAAAAGCTGGCCTATTACAGAAGTGTCTCTTTCTCTCTCTCCCTCTCTCTCTCTCTGTGTTTCTGTCTGTAAAGATGAACATGCCTCCCATTTGGCGAGCTGAATCGGCCGAGTCCATCTCTCTCTCTCTCTCTCTCTCTCTCTCTCTCTCTCTCTCTCTCTCTGGCCAACTGGTGTTGTGTGATGATGGAGGGACACACTGGTGAGGAGTGTGATCGCATCACACCAGCGTGGAAATCTGAAGGCAGAATTTCCAGAAGTGGCTCCCGTATTATTTTTCATTTATTTTTTGCCTCACTACGATCGACGACGCCTCAAACAGACACAGTCGCAGCATCTTCCTTTAAACGGCAGACATTTATTGATTCCTATTAATTCAATATCCTGTGTGTCCGCGCCTCATGAGACAAAGAGCGTCACGGCTGCTGCAGATTTCTGCCAGTGCTCATTATGCAATCCTAAGCTTTGATAATTCCTCCAGTGCACCGTTTAATTAGAAACACATGCCCCCCCCACACACACACACACATACACACACGATCGCGAAGGAGCTTCTAATGTCTGTAAAGCCTGCGTCATGAGTAATTGTTTCTCCCTCGCTTGTGGTGAGCCATTTTTTAACCTGCTGACAGCCAGTAAGCAAGGAGCAGGAAGGAGGAGAGAGAGAGCATGAGAGAGGAATTAGTCCATCTGTGAGTTTTTATTATTAATTATCTACGGAGGAGTGGGAGTAGATAATTCCAGGATGATGGTTGTTGTAGCCCATAGTTTTGTTTTTTTGTTTTTTTTGTTGTTTTTTTTTACTTTAAACTTTTTTTTTTGTTGTTGTTTATGGTCGTTCTCTAAGCCAGCAAGTTGTTAAGAGCGAGGGAGGTCCCAGGTGAGCAGGAGACCAATGGAGGCTGACATCATGACAGGACACTTCATCAAATACTGCAGAGGCTGTTTGGATACCTGCCGGAGCCAGAGGAGAACTGTTATAGCTGCTCCTTTAATACTTCCAGGCAGGGCAGGAACTCTCTAGGTCACCGGATAGCGAGATCGCAATAGGTCATGTAGAAAGTGTGTGAGAGAGGGAGAGAGAGGGAGAGATGGAAAGTGCAGTTCTTCTTTTTCTCTCGAAGGAATTGAGGATGTCTTTGTTGACATTTTAATATTTTTCCATTACCGCTCTTCACCTTCCTTTTTTTTTTTTAAGCTTTTAGTCTGTAATAATTGATTTGTTACCAGGGATACATGACTTTTTATGCCTTTTTATTTAAAAACTTTTCCATGTTTTGGTCAAAAAGCTCCCTCAGCCATGCGTACAACACAGATGAAGACACGTCTACACGTTTAGGGTTGAATCTGTGAAACATGAGCTTGTAACGCCGAGGGGGGGAAAGCTTGTTTCACGACTTGCTTGTTTCCGTGGTTGTAGTTTCCTAAAAGATCAGTCGAGGATACTTGAACTGAAATGAATTATTTTAAACTGGACGTGATTAAATTGATGGCGTGAGCGTTGAAACATTAGCAGTTGTCATTTTTCTAGCGAAGCAAACGTCAAATAGCCTTGAAAGATTGGAAACTCCGAATCCGTGCCGTCACGAAAAGCCTGGTAATGCCGCGGAATTTGAAGACATTGATTTCCAGTCCTGGGGGGGGGGGGGGAATAAAAATTGAAAAATGAAGAAAAGTTTTGAGAAAGTCAAGGAAAATATAAGGGGTTTGAATAAGATAACATTAACTGAATTTTTGTATTATTATTCATTGCCTGAAATGTATCTTTACCTTCCATCAAGCCATTTTTCTTATCACTGTTGATTATGTAAACTTTAAAAATGTTCCTTTAATTTATAAATTACGAATGACAACATTTTGATTCAAATGTATTTGATTATAGGATGTCTGGTTTAAAAAAAACAAACAAACAATTATATATAATTTGATGACATCACGCTGAAAAAAATTACAAAAAATTACATATTAAAACTTAAAAAATTTAGTGTCCCCATTAAAGGTGACGGAACTCACTCAAAACGAACAAATTTTCTTGGAAAATAACCTCAACTTATCTTCTCATATTCCCTCAACTTATAATTTGTAGGCAATCAGGACACTTTTTTACAAGTTAAAACAAATAGTCCCTTAATTTTCTTCAGTACGATGATAACATGTGGTCCGTACATACATTTTATAAAGCAACGATTCAGAGGTTCATCAAAAAATAGTCGCCACGTGACGCCGTGTTGACTTTATCGGGCAGAATGTCTGAAACACAATCCACATCTTTGACATAACTTAGGACATTTCCTCCAAGGCGTCAACGTGCAACATTGTGGACGCAAGCTTCTATTCTGGGCCGACGGATTTCTACTTGTCATTCATCTTTGTGTCCAACTTTTCCACGCCTATCCCCTCTTTGTCAGATGTCAGTCAATCCCGGCCAGCGGGTGCCACCCTGCTGGGCGGCGGCGTAAGCTGAACTCAAAAACCCACAGCTGTTCACAGCCATTTTAGATGGAGTGGAAGTGGGAGGAGTCTTTCAGTGTCAGGAAGTTGATCAGCATCTCAAAAAGAAAAAATCCCATTTGGCTCTTTTTTTGTGCGTACGTGCTCCACAGAGTAACCATTTGTGGTTGGGGACTCAGTTCGCATGACTCAAATCTTCCTCTGTGGTTGCTAACTGTTTGGCACCCTTCAATGCATGTGGGTTGATGATGTCACCGAGTTCGGGGAGGGGGGGCCCCCTCGTTGTCATCAAGAGCCGGACTCCAGTCTGATGTCAGACTAGAGGCCCTGATGGACAGCTTGGTGTGTTTGCATGGCACAGATGGTTGGGGAAGAGGGAGGAGGAGGACTCTGGTACCAGCATGGAAGGTGGCAAATACGCATCTTATCAAGCGGCGCCACATGCAGGCTCTGCTACGCCATAGTGACAGGATGTTTTTCTCTCCCTCTCTCATCTCTAATTTTGTCTCCCATTGTCTTTTTTTCCCCATTCTTCTTCAGGTCATTAATTGATTTCTTTTCGGCCCATGATTCCTCGTTATCAATTTCACTTTCCCAGTGTCGATGTTGGTAGTTTATCTCTCATTTTCATTTCTACACTGTCACCTCCATTTCTAATTGGTATGCGTTTTAACCCCCGTCTCTTTTCCCCTCGTCTTCCCTCCTGTTATTCTTTGTCTACACTGACAGGCCTCTTCCTCTCATTGATAGCGATGGCAAGCTCTGCCCTACTCCATAATACTGTTGATATTTTTCCCACTGGAGACCCCACTGTTGCTGCACTGCCCTGCATTCGAGAAGAAAAAAGGGGGGAAAAAAAAGGACATACCCTTCCTCCTTTTCCAATCCATAGTTGTGTTTCCTCCAGTTCTGCCAAGCTTCTACTGTTCAGCGGGGGAGCAGTTCAACAAGACTGGTTTGTTTTGGAGAGTCTCTGGGCCCCGGTTTTATAGAGATTAATGCTTGGACAGACTGGGATGACATTTATGAGGCGTGGATTGTAGTAAAAAGATGGAAGAAGGGGACATTTTACTGGGTTTTGGGTGTTGGATCGAATGTATCTGTGCCGTGACAGAATGAGGGGAACAAATTGTTTGTGCAGCTGAGATTAAACAAAAAAGAAAAAGCAAACACATACGTATAAAATGAAGTCTTCACCCTCAATGAAGTCAGCCAGCTCTGCATTCACAGCCTCAGCATCAGTCAGTGACACGCCAGCGCTGATTGATGGAGAAAAAACTCCGAGCCAGCCGAGTGTTAAAGTAACTTAATGAAATAATATGTCTCTCAGCTATTCGCTCTAACAATCGTACATGTATCGACGTAGCCTTAAAACCCACGATGAATCAATGTCTCCAATTATATCCGCTTGAAGAAGAGTGATTAAATATTGCTCAGCGGCTGTAAAAGGTTTGCTTGCTTTTCTGTAGCCTGACATGCACAACACTGGTGGGTTTCGAGGAGGAGGAGGGGACGTGGGGGGGGGGGGGTTATCAATAACAGAGCCAAATTACACTGCTCTCTGGCTGAGGCAAGGCGCATCGTTCTTCACAAGCCCTGTGATCAATTGTTAGCTGAGGTGGTGTAGCCAAACTGCTATATATCCTTGTTACTAACAGAGCTGCCCAGTGCTGCTTTCTCTCTCTCTCTCTGGCTGAGGATGAGAGACCATGTCAGACAACGATTGGAGGAGTTGTCAGAGTGGATTTGTAACAGTGTTGAAAGCAGGTATTAAGTTGCCATGCTCCTTGCTGTGTTTGGATTGTGCAGCCTTTGGATGAACTTACGGCGGCGAGGGATGCTGAACCTGCGGTGATGCATTTGCAGGAGCGTTACCGTTGGTTTAAAAGTTTGCTTCTGTTGTGTTCGGTTCTGGGAGCAAGGGTCAGTATTTCAGGGTTCCAGCATAGTCGGTGGATATCCGTCTAAGGCTTCGTTGTTCTAGCTGTCGCTCATTGTTTACAGTCTGTAAAGCAACTTGAGTCGTACATGGAGTTGAAAGACGACTAATAAGTGGCAGTTTACTCAGTTAACAGTTTAAAACCGCAACAACAGCTTTGATAAATCGTCAGACTACAGCCATTTATCTGACCGATGCGCTCCGTCTCTTTTGCGTTCCAGACGGACTGTTTTCATGAATGCAACTTCTTCCTGCTCAAACGTGATTGGTCAGAAACCAGAAGCTTCCCTGTCCCAACATTTTCTCCTTGCCTACAGATTCTTTGTTTAAATGCAGAATCCGTTTAGAGAGGTTAGGATGGGGTGGATGTACGATAACTAGTCATCCCGGCCATGTCGGCATGTTGCAGCTGTAAAACGGAGGGTGATTTGAATTGAACATTGCACAACCCTTGCAGGATGAATTTTTTTCACTGCCGGAATTTCATCCATTTGGTCAGATAACATTTGGAAAGTTGTAGGAACTGTTCAACTAAGTTGTTTATCCACCCACAAGTTAGCAGAGGTTTGACCAAAGGTAATTGTCCTGGCTGTGGCCTTACAGTCTCAGCTGTGAAATGGTTGAAAAATTGAGTTTAGCGTTGCATAACCCTTGAAAAATGACTTGTTTCACCATCAAATTTGATCCATCTGCTCTGATAACATTTGGGAAGTCCGTAATAGGCACATGATTAGATTATTTATCCACGTCCAAGATAGCAGAAGGCTAACCAGTCCAGTGTGATGTGCAGAAAAGTTTGGCTTGAAGCCATGAGCTTCATGAGCAAATATGATGCACGATAGCTTTATTTAGTCTCTTCTATTCCAAAATCTATAACACACACCACCAGAGTGAGCATGAAGGCTGAGGCACGCAGTGTAATCTACAACATGCAAGGACGCTGACTGGAAGTACTTCAGCGGTCCTTTGTTCTTCCTTCGTGAAAACCTGCAGAGTTCAGATTATCATCATTCCCTCTTTAACAAACATTCCATCTTCTTGGTCTTTGAACTCGTCTTAGGTAAGCAAGAGTCCCGCTGACTCCGCTCCTACAGATGTCATGAAACCATCTTGAGTCACATAGTTTGTAATTGCTCACGATGTAGTCATACATGCATGCTAACTCTCACAGACGTGCCATCAACCGCACGTTGCATACACTCGCTTTGTGCAGGGGTGCGATATGAAAATGTGTAAGACGAAAAAAAGGGGTTGCGCTCATTTCATCTGCTGAAATATCAATAACTGGCGCGTCTGTACAAAGAACATGCCAGAACACGAGAGGAGTCTACTCATGTCTTAATTCAATTGTGTTCACATTCTAAACAGCTTGTTTAGCCTGGTTGAGTCACATATTCATCACAATTAACTCAGCTTTCTACAAATGTCTCCATTGTGAGTTGGAGGCCTTTTGGGGGGTAGCAGGAAGGATAAGGCTAATTCAATTGACAGGGCAAATTATCTTTTTCTCCAAACACATTAGAGCGTTGTTGTCATGTATGAAGTTAATTGTTTTGGGGCGAAGAGACTTGGTGGGGGGGGGGGGGGGGGGGCGGATACAAGAAGCCTTTGCTCTGTTGTCTTGTGAAGTCAAATGCGGAACTGTTTTAAAAATCCAGACGTGAGTTTAAGAGCGCTAGTTTGACATATGGCAGAGTCCTTCGAGCTTTGTTGGTAATTCAGACGTCATGCTAGAGGCTGTAAGAATTTCCAAATGGGAATGATTCAACAGTGATGTATCTTTTCTTGCTTTTGCAGAGGACATATTATAAATATATTGGTGTGATCTTAGAAGCACAACTTGTGTGGCGATCTCTGTTGCAACCGTGACAAAAGCCAATATCATTACTCACCCATGAGAAAAGGGGGATGTAATGAAATCTTGTATCTGGACCATTCTGACAAAACAAAGCTGCATGCTACACTATATAATACCATATTGTGTTGTCATGTAAATATTTTCAACTCATCCAGCAGTATCTCTCCGTTATTAATCCCGGGGGGATCATTATGACTGAGAGCAGGCCACAGAGGCAACAATGAACCCTGAAAGTTGATATCGATTTTTGATGAATGCCAAATGCGAGCCTTTGGGAATGAGAACAGTTTCACAAGGGCTGAGGGCTACGTTAAGCTCCAGTTTCCACCGGTGTTCACCCCACCCCCACCCCCTCACAGGCCACGTTACTGATGGTTGTCGCGGCAAAGCAGTCCTCTATCATGGAAGACAGGTGTGACAGTAATGCAGACTGTAGCTGCTAATGGGACCGCCGGGACTTTCTGCTGCGCGCGACATCAATCAGAGCCCTCAGCACCTCACTCAAATGGCCCTCTTTAGTCACTCAACACAAAGCAGATGTCCCACCCTGATCCTCCAGCACACATATAAATAATGCCAAATGCATGCTAATGATGTTGTTCTGTTGGTTTGGCAAAACAAATCCCCATTATGGGTGTAAATGGCTGCAAGGTGTTGGGCGTGCTCTTGCATCCCGTCCAGTGCTGCTCCGAGCAGGGCTTCTTTTACTGTTTTTGACATGTTGAAATGAAAAGTTCTGTCAGCAAAACCTGTAGTACAGGCACAGACTACCAGCTGTTACTTCATGTGATCACTCAAAGGGTGCTGCAGGGACAATGTGTTTATGTAGACGGACCCCAACGTTTGCGTCGCTGTGGGTTCCCTCGACCAAAAGCTACTGGGATTCTTGGTTTTATTACAGAGAGTATGTTGTGGCAAACAAATGTTCGAGACTCACACATTTATCGGCGAGATAATTTTCACAGATTATTGAAAATTATGAGTTTTGGAGGATAAATGCAATCATTAGGAGTCACAAAGCTAATATTATGCATGGACGAACTACAAAGCGGAGGCATGATTTCAGCAGCGCCACAGCTAACTTCCTGCTTCTACTGTTGTTGGCATGGTCACGTTTAATATAATGTTCAATTGAATGTCTCTTTTAGCCACTCATTAGCAACTGATAATGTTTTGAAGACACTTAACTGCTTCAAAATTAGCTAATGTGACAAATATGAACACGTTTTATGCTGCAGAACAACACGTTAAAATATCCCAAGGGCCCATTCAGAAATGCCACTGATTTTGAGATTAGGGTGTTCAGCAACACGAATGTACTCAGAGGGATTTGACATCATTCCTATGTTACTTTATGGCTGACAAAAAACAGATTTTTTGCAGATTTTTGCCAGTTGGAAATGGGTTATTTTCAAAAATAGCTTCCAGTAAAGAAAACAATCTGAAATGGTGATTGGGGAATGCGGTGCTGCACATATCCGGCCATGGCTCACCTTCCTGCATTGTTCCACCAAAGGACCGGACCATTCTGCAGTGGTCTCAAGGGTTCCCTCTGAGCAATAACCTTCACAAAGGATCCCCACAAGTTCTTCAGAGTTAGTCGAGATGTCACTTTATTCTTTATCTTTTACCTTGTCCCTGCGGCCAGGTGCTGAGTCGACACATCGGTGTGTGTTGGAGCGGAGCATCGATCTCTCGCCCAATCAGCTCGTCCTCAGGGGGAAGTAGAGGAACGAGAATAGAGCGATATGCTTAGAGCAGCATAACCCCTGTTGTATCAGAAATGCTGAGACAGAGAGGAGATGCGCTGATCTGTGTAAGATACACCCCTGAACACCGCATGATGGACGCGATAGGCCGTTTGGCAAAGTTTCAAGGTGTGTGAACAGCTTTCGGTCATATTGTAGCAGTTGTTATCTTTGTATAGAAGGCACAATGGCCTTTATTCTGACAGTCAAAACAGCTGCATCCTGCTTCCCTTTTTCTCTCACCAAAGGATATGTGTATTATTAGGTCTACCTTAACACTTTCCAGTTTCTTTCCTGTCACTGTCCCCTCAACTGCTGAGAAAGAACTAGTCCTCTTGT